>NC_050598.1:20849051-21157384 GCF_013368585.1 Megalops cyprinoides | reverse complement strand
AGATCAGGGCAAGCATGCCGACTTCAGTGCGATGACAGATACAGACACTCTGCTTAGCGTTTACAGCCACGGCTGCTAACCATATCTCATCTCCGGCTCTTAAAATATCCCACAGGACCTCTGGGGGATGGGGGGGGGGGCATGTCGGGGGAGGGGAGTAATGATGCCTGACCTCTCAAGTGCTACCGTCTAACCTGGAACTTGCAGAATGTTGTACCACCTGGAACCCCGCAGCAGTGCTGGTTCTAAACCTGGCTCTTTAGTGGGCTCCTTGGTGTGGTGCTTATAGACTGAGTTGGCTCTGATTCTGTGTGCACTGGTGCTGCTGTTCGAATGGTGTCAGATTATGGCAAGGATTATCACCCAGCTGTTCTATGTCCACCACAACACAACAGCTGGAACTAGGGGTGGTGGTAGTGGTGGTGGTGGT
Organism: Megalops cyprinoides; assembly: GCF_013368585.1. Lineage (NCBI taxonomy): Eukaryota > Metazoa > Chordata > Actinopteri > Elopiformes > Megalopidae > Megalops > Megalops cyprinoides. The sequence continues at coordinate 21,156,954 of NC_050598.1, read as the reverse complement.
GGTGATAGGGGGTGGGTACGGGAGAGAGGGGCTGCCCAAAGACAGGGGATAGAGATTGGGGGCAAAAACAAAGAGAAAGAAAAGAGGACAGAGATGCTGATGGAGGGGAAGAGGGGATAACCATAGACAGAAAAACAAAGAGACACAAACAGAGGAGAGCAGAGGAGACACAAACAGAGGAGAAGAATGGTACCCACAGAATGAACAGACGGGCACACAGAACAGGAGCTGGCACACGAAAAGTTTGGGAGAGCAGGATAAAGGTGAAGAACACGCACAGAGAACCAGGTAAGAGGTAAGAAGAAGAGTTGTAATCAGTGCACTGCAGAAGGCAGTGAGGCCTGAATTGTCCTGGAAGTCGCTCTGCATAAGGGTTAGGATAACATCAGAGCCCAGTGTTTACCAGCCCTCTCCTTGTGTCCCTGCCTGGTGCCATGGTGAGGATTTAAGTCAACAATACTTTCAAATGCCGCAAAATCCCTGGCACAATCTTCCACTAGGAACGGAAAGAGAGGCCGCCAGGTTCCGCTCAAAAGGCTGTAGGCACAGTATGTTTGGTCTAACGCTCCTATCAGTGAGTGCAAACATGATGTTACAATGGACCTAAAGTCTGCTCACCTCCCCTACATCAGGATATTGGGAGATAAGGAGAAGCAGTCTGTGAGTGAGATAATAGCGGGGACATCAGACTCGTGATGGAAAAGGCTTTATCAGGAAGTCCAGTAAGACAGTGCTATCAGCCAATCAGGGGACAGACAGACTGTCGCAACAGAGGTATTTGGAGACAATATGTTACTCCCATCTCAGGAAGGGATATTTTCTTTAATACTGTGAATACCTGGAGGTCCTTTGCCCTTATTCAGTTCAAAGCTCTCCGCACCTTTTTATTTGATTAGTTTTTTAGGGGAAAGCTTTAACCAAATCTGCTTTCATACCTTACATATTATTTAGTCATACAACTGGATATTTATTCAAGCATTTAAGTTTACACACCTTGCTCAAGGATACAACAGCAGGGCCCCATCTGGGTACTGAGTCCTACCTTTTGATTACAAAAAGATAGAACTACGCTACACTGACGACCATCTGGAGACCTGATGGCCACATTAGCCCTGCAGCGCCATAGTAACCAGGGCTAGTGATTTCTTTGGCCTAATCACCATTTTTTTACAGTGCAGGATGTGGCAGGGCGCACAGGAATGCCAGTTCTTTCTATAATACACTGCTCAGGGAGAACAAAATAAACTCTCTGGAAGTCAATGAAGGAGATTTTTTTTTTTATCTCATCTTTACAATTCACTAGCTCCGGTGTACAGTCTGCTAACAGTTAATATAGCTAATGGCTATTGCAGGAAAGGCAAGATGGTGCCAGAGGTCTTGCAGAATTTATCTGAAATCAGTTTAAAGGTATTATTGAAAGTGTAGTTTGATTTTTAAAAACCGCACATATTCACATTTCTGTATGAGTGTAAGTGTGTAAGCCTTGTGGTCATTTTACTGTCAGATGGTTTTTAGAAACGTTCCCAGTTGCCTCCATTCATTTGTTGAAAATACTGAAAGAATTGCTTGTACCTTTCCCCTGAACTTTTGGTAGTTACCATCTGTAAATAAGACACATTTCACCACGACAACGTCTATGGTTATGTGGGAGCGCAGGGTGTCGGAGATATACAGTGTTATGCATGCAGTCCTCCCATACACAGTCACTCCAACTTACGGAGTGTATTTTTGAATTTTTCACACTACAAGTCCCACAGTGCACTAGGGCGCAGACCCTTAATTAAATATAGGTGATTCACCCTGAGGTCATCTGAGCAGCTCATACACGCCTGAGCAAATCGCGGGGAACAAAGAGCAGTGCAGTGCGAGGATCCTGGCAGACATACCCAGACCTTCTTTGGTGGGATGTAGCCAATTTGTTCTGCCACTGCGGACTCCCAGTCATGCTGTTGGCAGTTCACATTGTTGGGCTCGAACCCAGGCCTCAGCCTTCACTCGGAACAAACTGACTGAGCCACTTGGGAGCCCTGCCTGTACCTTTTCTGCTATGTTTCCTTCAAACAGAAAGTTGAACAATCCGCAAGTTGCACCTCCTGCTGATTGGCTCAGTGTTTAAAGGCTGGTTGTCCAGCCAAGATTGTACTTGTACAATCAAGAAAGATTGCTTTTATCTCACCCATTCAGGACCGAGCAAGAGAATTTTCTGAGCAGACTGGTCATCTGGTCATCCATAGCAACCTCAGTTTTCAATTGCCTTCACGGGAGCACTACATAGGCCTGCTAGCTTAGTGAGTTGCAGGTCTGCTGGCCATACATAGACCCACCCATTGAGGTCTGTAGATTCCCACGTTTGGAGTCTGTCAGTATCGATTCTCTGTCTCCCTCCTTCTGCTGTCCCCAGTACCCTGTCCTGCCCCACCCCAGTAATTTACCCACACAAAGCGCTGTGGAGCTACGTTTGAAGCTCTCTGTATGACACCAGTGTTGTTCTCCTGACTCTCTTGCGGCCACCCTGGCTTCAAAGCACTTCCAGGGCTGTGGTCGGGTAGGCCTCTTCCTCAGTAAATCCTCCCCTGAAATCCAAAGCCTGTATCAAGATGTCCAAAGCAAAGCAGGCTATGAAGAGACAGTGGGGCTGAGGAGACGATGGTACAGAAACTACAGCTTCATTTCAGCTAATAACTGAAAAATGTCCATGTCACCAGAGCTGAGGGGGTACACATGGTTGCAGATGAACCTCTCGGTATGGCCATCTCTCTCGTCATGTTCCCCATGTTGTGTAGGTCTATCTCAGACTTCTTTCATAAGGTAAACTTTTCACTTTTTTATCACCATCATGAATTCTAGAGAAGGTGTATAAAATTCCTCAATCAAACCTTACACCATTCATTGTCTGAGAACTATCTAGAATGCTCCTATATGATCATCGGCAGGGTTCACTTGTGATACTAACGCATCTCCAAAAGGAAACTGAGAGCTCCGGGTCCTAGCGGTGGGAGGTCTATCAGGGAGTTCTTTTGTGCGGGGTCCCATCTGCACAAGCAGTGCAAGCGTGCCTCGCCCCGTGCACTCCACAGGCAGAAAGCAGCTCTGCGGCTCTGTGAACAAAGATAAAAGAACACTGGGGGAAGAATTCTGTGGAAAAGAACAAGTGATCTGCCCGCAATGAGGGAAAAGAGGGAGACAAAGAGATCTGACATTAATTTCTGGTCTTTGCTGCATATGTGTATCTGTGTGGGAGTGAGCGTGCTTTGGGTGTGTGCCTGCCAGTGTGATTTTTGTGTGTGTGTGAGTGTGTTCCTTACACTCCCACTCTCAGCTCTCTCTCTCTTTCTGTTAGTTGTGGAGAGAGCGACCCTGCTGTGTCTGTAAGTTCAGAAAACAACTGAGAGAGTTGGGGGGTGTGTGTGGGGGGGTATTGGGGGGTTTGTTTTATTTGACTTCAATGGGGAACAGTGGTGAGGGTGTTTATTTTCTTCCCAGAGATGAAGGGGGTGTTGGGGGGGGGAGCGGGTGTGGGGGGAGGTAAGTCGAAGGTCACCTCTGTGAAATGGTCAGGCCGATGCCAGGGCAGCTGCAGTCTCTCAATGTGGCAATAACCCCTCCCCTCCCTGTTATGCCTGTTCCAACACTGGCTGTCTCTGTGTCCCAGGACGTGTCCCTAACCTGCCTCACACACACGCAGGAGTGCACGTACAAACACATGGAGCGCTGACCTCAGGGACGACTGGGGTCCTTATCTCCTGCCCCTTAGACTACAGCACTGGTCCACTCACCCAGGGCACGCATGAACATAGACTTATTTATCTGCTCCTGTCCCCAGCGAGAGGGCTTCCAGTGTCCCCCCATCCTGTCCTGCTCTACCCCAGGCTAATTGAGAACGGTCGACCCAGCGCTCCATCTGTTGAAAGATCTTGTCAGGGCTTGGGAGCAGGGCGGGGGGCTCTGTTGGGCTTACTCCCCTGGCGTGTCTGCAGCGGGGACATTTTGTCTGTTAACGCCTCAGAGCGCCTGACACCCCGCACCCTGCTCCCTGTGCCTCTTCAAAGCCGCGCAACTCTCCCAGAGCTAGCTTGCATGATAAGTGGATACCAGGATGACACCAGCACCCTCCTGGACTGACAGGCACATGGGCTAGCTTTCTACCCCCGCTTTCTCCATCTCCCTCTCCCTGTTCCTCTTTATGTGAGTGAGGGGTGCCACGTGCGAGGGAGCAAGCCGGAGGACCGGGGATAAGGGAGCTATTTATTTCGGCTCCTCCATCTCATCTGGGCCTCGGCAGCAGCCAGGTTGTTTCAATAAAGCTGCCCTGAGAGAGAAATGGGGAGAGGGAGAGAAAAAAGGCCGTATTGATCTTGCCATTTTTTGGGGTCTGCTATATTCGAGTCGCGCGAGGAAGTGGAAACTGGATACGAGTTCTTCGAAGTCCTCTCCTCAGCGTTGCCACTTTATTAAAACAAGATTGAGGCAGAAGTCCCCAAGATCTGGGAGTTTTGCACGCTCTCACACCCACAAAATCCCTCTGTTCCTCGCTTCAAATGAAACCGCATGTTCCTCGCAGTCGGGCTGACAGCTCGTTCGAAGATGCCACCGAGAATGGCCAATTTTCCTAAGAACCTTAAAATCAGAACGTTCCTTCGAGCTAAGCAGAAACATTGTGTTTTTTGCTGAGCAATGCCTTGGTTTAGTCTCAATCCTTAGAATCCCTGGATCTCAAGCCCAGGCTCCGTCTGCCATCTGTGCTGCTCTGTGCTGCTCTGTGCCACGTGTGGGCGGAGAAGTCACCCATCCAGAGAGGGCAGTTTCCTAACATAGTCTGACTGTAGGCTTCCCTCCTGTCAGTCATCATTGCATGATACTTCTCATCCAGAGTGATGTCAGTCGGGCAATTTCTGCAAGTTGCAACTGTTTGTCACTATTTTAAATGTCATTTCGGTCACATTTGACAATTAAACTATTAGTTTTCCTCACAAATCAGCATCTAGACAAATCGAAAGTCTAGACGCAAATCATTTGTGTAAGTTTCAGCTGGTCAGTGAAATTAAATGAAATCTGACCAAAATAGCAATTCCTGCCTTTCTAGTAGGGTTTAAATCAACTGCATTCTTTGGAAATTGCATGTATCCTGGTCCATGTTCCTGGAGAAGAGGAATTTTTATTCCACTCTTGGTGCAGTGGAGAATATTTTCAGAGTGAGGGGGGAATAAAAGAAAAGAACTTCTCAGTCTAACATTCTGGAATGTACCGTAATTTAATTCCAGCACCAAAAACAACCCTCGCTTTTTTCCGCTTTTCTTCTGGCACTTTCCTGGATGGCAACCAGCGACTCCAGGTGAAAACACTTCAATCCAGCGCAGAGACGGGAGGGGGGGAAAAAAATCAATCTGCGGAGTTTCGTTTTTCAATTTCCATAATCTTGGCGGTCCTTGCAGCAGCTGCTTGGTACGGCAACAGGATGTGACAGTACCAGGCATGAATGAGAGGCACCTTCCAACACACACACACACTCCCCAGCGCCGAAGCTACGGAGGCAGGCCAGGGGAAGAGGAAAAGGGGCCCTCACGGGAGGCTCCATGAGCTGGGGGAGAGTGGATGAAGGAACCTCATGCACGCAAGGAAGGTCAGGGGGGTAATGACTCCAAAAATACTCGGGGGGGAAAGAAAAGCCCCCTTCACCTTTTTGAGACAGCAGAGCAGAGTTGGCTGGATGCAAGCTCTGAAAATCCCGTCCCCCCACTCTGTCCTCTTCTCTCTTTCTCTTTCAGTTATCAGTGAATAAACCCAAACTCGAGCGGGTCTGACGCCATATTGGCCAGCAGACTCATAGTCACAGTGACAGAAAGGAGCCTGTACTGCACAGCAACAGAGCATGCTGGGAGACAGGCAGTCTCCTGAGGAAATGCAACCGTGTGCTGCCTGGCTAATTCTATTTAATTTTCCATGGAGCGTTCACCTGCCAAAGCTCATTAGGCCCAATGCCGCCTGATTTTTTTTTTTTTTTTAACAGAATGAAATAAATGGTTTATTCAAATCGAATGAAGTGTTTTATTTACGGGGTGGAGCAACATAAAGTCTCTGAAAAATAAACACCCAGCTGAATTTATAAACCTTGTTTGAATGGAGGGATTCACACGTTGTATAGATACAGGTTAAGCATGGCGTAACATCCGCTGAGAGACTGAAAAATAAACCTTAAGAGAGCCACTGAGAGAAAAGACAAGGAGCTGCTTTAACTGAAATGTGACTTTCCAGTCTATGACTTTGGCTATTGCTGCAGCCTCAGTGAAGTCCAGAGAGTACTGACTGCTGTAACACTGATGGGTACACAGGGTTTGTGCTGAGGAGTGATGCTAACGGCGGGCTGAATGACCGTGTGTGTTTCAGATCCCCCCCGGATAAGCCGGCCGGTGGAGGAACGGCAGACGGTGAAGCTGGGTCGGACGGTGCGTCTGTCCTGCCCCGTGGAGGGCGACCCACCGCCCCTGGTGCTGTGGGTGAAGGACGGCCGAAACGTGAACCCGGGCTGGAGCCGCTACAGGGTGCTGAAGCAGGGCCTGAAGATCAAAGAGGTGGAGATGGAGGACGCGGGCGTCTACGTCTGCCGCGGCACCAACGGCTTTGGCAGTGTCTCCATCAACTACACCCTGATCGTCATCAGTGAGTGAACGTCCCGACTCCATACCTCCCTGCCCCTGCTGTTTATTCATCTCTCCACCTCCCCTCCTATGCTGTCTAATTCAAGAGTGAGCATGTCTGTACCCCTTCCTCTGTACCCCTTCCTCTGTTCACCTGTGAACTTTGAAGAAGCCTTTTTTCTTCACCTTCTCTCTCCTATTCTTTCTCATGTCTCTCTGCTTCCTCTCATACTGCATGACTCCTATCCATTCCATTACTGTTATTCAGCAGACACTCTTATCCAGAGAATAGGTTACAATTTTTCTATCCATACAGCTGGATATTTACTTTAAGTACCTTGCCCAAGGGTACAATGGCAGTGCCCCAGCGGGGAATTGAACCAGCAACCTTTTGGTTACAAGCCCTGTTCCTTACCGCTACGCTACACTCCTGCCCTTATCCCACACTGTGTGTTTCATCCCAGTCCCTATTCCCCACACTCCCGCTTGGTAGTAAATAAATCCGTCCCTCCGCTTCTTCTCCTGTTTGGTCCCCATCTCTCAACCCCCTCTCCATACTCTCCCATTCAATAGCGAATAAATCTCTCCATTTCAGCCCTTATACTCCACCTCAACCGTCTGGCTCCTGTGCCTCTTGTTTGTACGCCGTTCCATTTTTTTCATCCCTTCCGATAACCATCATCATCATCATCATCATCATCATCACTCATCAGCACCACTATTCCCTCCCCCTCATATCCCCACATCAGTCTCTGGGGAGAGTCTGTGTTGAGCATGTGACCTCACGGGCCCCCTGTGTGCGGAACTCTGTGTGTGGGTAATGTAATCATAACGTCATCTGTCCAAGGTGAAACGCAGAACAGCAGTAAATCATAAGCATGATGTGGGGAAATAGTGGTTATGAATGGGCGGAGAAAAAAAAATGTAATTTCAGCCTTCTCAATGTCCTTAAAAAAAGCCTACACACTCTGTATGGCCTCTGACCCTGAGCCCCACAGAAACACTTTCAGCTGGCCCCCAAAAAAGTCGTTAAAAACACAGCATTGAGCATTCATGTTAGACTTATGTTAGATTACACTTGGCATAAATGACAGCGCTGGCAGGCAACATGCTATTAAGCAAATATGGTTTCATTTACGCAACACAAAATGAAAATGTACAAGCGTGCATTGTACAAATGAGAATTTATGGCTAGTTAGCATTAAAAAAAAGCCTGAAGCTCATGTTTCAGCTTTCATATCAAATGCAGAGAACAAAGGATGACTTCTTTACCTGCTGTCTGTCACACAGTGCCTCCGTCAAGGAAGAGCTGCAGTTGTTTATGAAGCCCGTAACTCAATATCAAACCCCATGTTCTCAAGAAATTGTGTTTTCTACTCCTTTCAGACGGACTGGGAAGTTATTAATGAATGAATGAATAATGTATCTGCAATTAGTTAAGCGTATAAATGTTTCTTAGATGTGGTGAGACATAAGACGTTGGGGTGGGTTGGAGAGTTACATTTGGTGCTGGTGGTGTGTGGAGTGTATCATCCAGACTGGTTCTGACATGTATACATTGACTTGGCTAATCGCTCCGAGGGCCTCTGAAACCAGCTATCCATGGAAACCTACTATACAGGGAAGGTGCAGAGAGAGAGGTGCTGCAGCCTCGTCACCAGTTATTCGACCCTGGTCAGATTCTGTTGAAAGTTTCTGAGGCCAGGAACATCACTTTCTTCCTTTGGTGCTACTTGGTCCCTGGATATGGGTTGGGTAATGGGTAGCTGCTGGAGGAAGGCCGGGTTAATATTTACCCTGTTGACAGACAGAGCGTTTCACCACGGCCTCGCGGTGTGTGACACCTTCCACCCCAGGGTCCTGTCCTGGGGCTTGTTGAGTGAGGGTCTCCTCTGTGGGCAGTGAAGGGAGCCTGCTGTTTTTATTAATTGCTTCTTCATGCACTGGGAAGGCTCGGCTCTCTGTGAAGTGCACTTCTGTAGTTGCCATTAAAAGGGGTAAGTAATTGCTCCTGAATTGAGGGAAACTGAGGCCAGACAATACCCTTCAGAGGGCTGTTTTCCGTGACTCATATTTGAGGAGAAGATATTTCAAGAGGTTGGAGGTCATCGTCTTGCGTCTTCCGTCTAACGGGAGGCTTCTGTCTTTTCCCCACATTGAAACAAATCTAAGCTGTTTTGGTATTCATTCCTTATAAAGTTGACCCAATGGCCAAGAAAAAAAAATCCATCAACCACAGGATACCACCATTCTGATTATTGGCTACAAGCGGTAAGAGTCTGTAAACTTAGCCAACAGAGTTGCTTCTGCAAATTAATGTTCTCCAGTTGGGAAGAGAATATTGAAAAGGTCTCTCCTAGGTCCTCTTCTGACTTTCAACACATGCAAGCTGATGTCAGCCAGAGACTCAACAGGGAAACTCCAGCCAGCTTTAATTATTCTGGAAAGCAGAATTCAGTGACATTCAATAGGGGCTGCTGTCGCTGATGCAGGTCTAATCTTCCAGGTTCAACCAGGAGCAAGCACAGGCAAGCTGCAAGTCTAACCTCAGGTTCCGATTCCCTTTTTTTAATAGTCGCCGCAACATACCAAGAAGAATGCTCTTGTCATGAAAGTGTAATTTTAGCCTTTTAGCCGATATTTCGCCCCTTTCATACTTGGTTCCCTGATGGATTAGTGTAATCATTTGGCCGTGAACCTGGGTGAGGTAACTGTTGTAATTGAAAGCTTCATTTTACACAGAGACCACACTTTTCACTCAAGTACTCCTTTGTGTGCTTTTGTATATGAACATAACTGCATGTGTTTTTTCCGAATAGGTGCAGAAATTCAATGTGTGTTTGATGTATGGTGAAATTACCTAAGCTAACCAGCTACACGCTATGTCTGCTGACATCAAAAAATTGTTTTCATATACTACTTGGCTATTATTGTATTGTGCTGGCCTTGTACAAAATACACCTTTAAATTGCATTTAGTGCATGTTTATTTGTAATATTTATATGGTCCCAAAGCTAAGTATAAAGGAAAAGTGCCCATGTCTGCATGATTCCCAGCTAACTGCAAAGCCTCCTATGGTTCACTCCAAATGTGAAGGAGATGGAGATGGAGCAGATCTGTCACTGGTCCATCACAGCACTGCACAGATGTCACAACCAATGTCCAAAAAGAGCCAAAAGTCAGCTTGCAGATGGCTTGTTGATCTGGGGTTTTAAAGGCTGGAAGTACACAGCCCCTGTGATTACAACTCGGCGCTGCTTGGTTAGCGAACAGCAGACGAGATGTACTTCTTTCACAGGAGACTGCATATGAAATGACTTGATTCTGCACTCCCTTGCAGCATTCAGTATTTAAAGAGGGTTTGTTCCACTTCTTCATCAGGAGGGAAGGAGGGAAGGGAAACTAGGACAGACCTGGCAGAAGCCCAGGGAGTACTGAGGCCACAGGAGGGCAGGGGGGTGGCCATGACTTTGGCCTCATCTCAGTTCTAGGAACGCACAGCGTCGGTGTCAGCTCCTTGCATGACGGTACATGGATTCTATTCTCAGGATCCTCTGGGAGCCTGTCCGTGCGGCCCACCTATAGTGTCCCGTTCCCTGGACGCCGCCCCTTTGTCTCTGTGGGAGAGACTGCGGCTTTGAGTCAGACAGCGGTCAGGACCAACTGCTGTACGGAGGATTTGGTGGAACCGTGCCAGACAGCGACCTTTGCCTTGCAGGGATGCAGGGAGGGGCATGTGTTGTTGTTTAGCCCACGTCTTCCTCACCTAAGTAGCTAATTGTATCAAAATTATACTTGGGGGCCGATTCTAGACTGCTGAGAGACAACGGAGGGCTCTGAGCGGGGGAGGGAGGGGGGGGGGGGGCTGAGGTTTGGACCACAGTATTGAAGGTCAGAGTCACAGGATTTATGTTAATGAATGAGTCAGTGTGGTTAAAAAAAAACACCGCCCTTTTTTACAGGAATGCAATGACTCGACAGTTGAAGCACGATTGTTTGGGTGAACTCACTGAACGTTAGTGTGCTGCTTACTGTTCTTTTACTGAAGCGAGAAAGGAAATATTTGGATTACTTAATGAGATACATTTTCCTGGGCAGCTCCTTGGTTGGCCCACTCTGACTGTGGGGAGTCTACTACTCCTCCACTGTCCTGAGAAACAGATTTAAAAGGATTTGTCTACACAGTGAATGGTGTTGGCGTGCCCTGCCTTGGGAAACAGCTTTAAAATTATTTGTCTACACAATGAATGGTGTTGACGTGGTTGATACTAGAGGCATCACAGTCACTATTATAAACAGTCAAATAACAGGGACTGTCCTTTGATCATGTTTTTTCACTGACACGGCAGTGATCTAATGTTTAATCCTGATCACCAATGGAATGACATGGAGCTCTGGCTCAGGCCTTCCAGAAACATGTTTGTTTCTTTCTCTCATTGTAGAGAAATAAGTTGGGGCAAGTTCAAAGCACAAACACATATGGACACAAATGAATCCATGCTTGTGTGAGTGGTGGAAGAAAGCGCTTTGTTTAAAAAAAAAAGAAAAAGATGAAAGGATGTTTTGATGGAATTGAAACCATTCCGGTCTCACATGAAATTAAGTCAAAGAGAGACACACAAAGGAAGAGTTTGCCTTTCGTGAGAGGAAGACTCTGGCTGACACATAATGTTCTCAAAACACTGTTGCAACGTCACAGCAACATTTTGAAAACATATGACTGGAACTGGGAGCCCGGAGGAGGGCATTGCTATAATCATGTGGGTGTAATCCCTCCTCAAACATATTTCTAATGGACAGGGCTGACAACAGCTTGACTTGCTTTTGCATGTCATCGTAAAGCTGTTTTCTAACTACTGTTGTCCCCATAATGCCAAAGTGTGCTCCTCAGGTCTTAGAGTGAGAGAAGTGCAGAGTGGACAGTCTATCAGTCCTGTGTTGGTACTTGTGAAGGCTTTTAGCAAGAATAGCTACTGACCATCACATTGCCCAGGCTCCAAATCTGTCCCACAGTCCCAAGCTGCTACCAGCAAAGGACATGAGTCTCCACCGTGTTTCATCATGCAAGTGGCTGGGGGTGCATAACGCAGCCCGCTCTCCGGGGCCGGAGCAGCTAAGGCTTTAATTAAACAGGGAGAATGCAAATGATCCACTTTCACTCGCCCCTCCACATTAAAGCTCCTTTCATCCAGCTCATTAGAGAGGCCGGCAGTGGGGTCTGCTCCTCTGCGGGGCTCACCGGCTCGCCTTCCGCATGACAGAGAAGAAAAGAAGAAAGAGAAAAAGGTTGGGGCTAATTTCCTCCCGAGTCGCCATACGCCTGTTGCTGTAAACCGCTTATGACTCTATAAAAGATAGGAGAGACTTTTAATTACCCTTTTCTCCTCTGCTCCCTTCTGTCTCCCATGCTGTGTGTACGCTAAAGCTCTCTAATTTGCCTCTCTGGCTTCAATTGACATCAAGCTGCATATACACTCAGAGACATATGCCTTGCCAAAAATAACCTTTGCCGGTCTGACAATTTTGGTCCACATGCACCAAAATGTATGCATTTCCTTAAATAGTAGTGTAGGTTGATGGTTAAAACATTGTGAGCTCCCGTACTTTCTTTCAAACTACGGGCATATGTTTCTTTCAGGGTTGGTGTGCTAAACGAACTATAGAGGTTGGTAATTCTGTGAAACAAACATTTGGAAAATGTGAGTTCATTAGTAATTTAATTGCTTCCTCGCAGATGTTATCATCTATAATGGCTATAATGTTTATTTGTCAGAAGGGACAGCAAGGGTTTTTACTAGAGCAACTGGGATAAAGCATCTCACACAGTACATCATTACTGCAACCTGGATTGGAACCCACAACTCCTCAGTGCTTCTCTATGTACACTATGGCTTTAGTTATGCTGGTTCGAATGTCACACTGTGAACTGAGCCATATTACCATAGCAACAGGAATTAGTTGCTTGTGCCCCACTGTACTTAGTTTTTGATGATTTTTTTCATGTACGCGGTGAGTAACGTATCTGGCTTTTTCATCTAGGTACAGAATGTTTATTTAATTCAGAAGTGTCCTCACTGATGAAAATCACCGCGCATTTCTCCCCGTTCATTATTTTGTGTTTGTTTTGCTTTTGATATTGAGTAAAGTCAGGAGTCCAGGAGTCCCTTGACATGCGCAGTGGCATGTGTGTTTGTACAGGTATGAATGGAGAATGAGACTTTTTGAGGGGAAGCCCTTTCAACTTCTTTTAGCTGGAAAAAATAATATGCTGCCTTATAAATGGCGTCTCTACATGAAGAGGGTGTGTAATAGGAGCTGCTCTCTGCCTTCGGCCCTCTGCCCCGAACCCCCTGTTTCCCCCCTCTCAGAGACGATCTCTGTTGGCTCGAGTGAGAGGTAAAGGGGGGCGGTCCTCTCAGCACTACCTGCCTTCTATTTTCCTACCTTTTCCAGCTGTGGGGCCAATTTCACTGCGAACTTGGGGTTCTGTGGACAGAAACGCCTCACGTCTATCGGCTGGCACTCTGACCTGTCATCTCGCCTCTGAGTTTGTGCTGTGGAAAAAAACAGGGCAGATAAAAACACGGTTAACCAGATCATACCATGGTGATGGTACATCCCTGTTTTTTCTTGACATATTCTGTGCTACTTAAGAGGTGAAACCTCTTTGCCTTGCTGCAGTGGACCGTCTGGCCATATGTTTTATCTCCAGAGCTTTGAAGCTGATATTTTGTGAAGGTGGGGTTTCTTTCTACTACAAACATGCATACAGTGAGAGGCGAAATCTTGCTTGTTATTGCTAGGCACGCCTGCAGTGTTTGAATGTGTAATGCGTGCTCTGTTACAACGCGGTGTCTGGAACTCTGTTGCCGCTCCTGCCTCAAAGCATTGCAGGAGTGAAAAACCTCTGCCTGATTCTACACCTGTTGGGATACTGAGAAAACATCTGCAACTGCCAGCTCAGAGAAGCAAGGAATGAGAGCTAGTTAAGATCCCCCTTTAGACCCGGTAATGCTCCCATAATTCCACCTCGCTGCAGCTGAATAGCTGCACACAGGCCCCCCTCCCAGCATGCCAAAGGAAAGGGTGCTGCAAGGCTTTGTTCCCCAGATCCCTGAGCCAACGGTAACAATGGGGCCGCGGCTAGCCAAACACTCCTCCCGGCTTTCGGCTCTCATCTCCCTCAATCCCTCTGTTCAAGCCTAGGGCGTGTCCCCCCGCAGTAATGCACTGACTGAGAACGCAGGGATTAACCCAGACAAAGGTGCACCGCTCGCTCCCAAAGCAAGGGGACCGGGCCGCCGGAGCCTTAAGACAACAGCGACCATGCTGTGGCATCACACCGAGTTCACTTTTACACTCGCAGCTGACCCGCCAGCCACACCTGTTGAGGTTGGAGCTGCCAGATGGTGAGAATGTTGTTGCATCCCATAGCCTTCAGCACTGCCAATGCACCAGCAGTGTAAGGCTGCCAGCAATGGGCGCTCACCACATCTGCCCATGCTGGTTATCATTACTCTGCGGGAAAGCCAACAGGCCATTAGGTTTGGAGATCTAAAAGCTCTGGGTGCTTAGTTAAGTGGTGCGGCAAGAAGCCGTGGCTCAGAAAGCCATGGCTGGGGTGTCACGGGGACCGCAGTCGACTGTGGAGGCTGGCCAGTCTTTACTGCATTCTTATTGTATGGAATCACATATATTTTCAGAGGGGAGGTTAAAAGGGTAATTCTGCGAAACTAATGTTTAGGAGGCTGGGACCGTGGTTCCTGTGATAAAACTGGTAGACAAACTGATTTCAGGGAGACAACTGTGCATGTGTTTGAAACTAAAAATAGTTAGCTGTCAGTTTAAGGCGTACGGGTAAATGTGTGGATCTAAGATGTAGTAGAGTGTATTTCCTTTATATGAGTCGTCTCTGTACAATGTGATTCATCTCTGAACAACTGAATCTTTTAAAGAGAAAATTCAATGTGGGATTATGCAGGTTTATCTGGATGTTGGTTTTATTTGTTGGTCGTTTTTTTTTGCAATATAAGTGAATTGTTCTTTTAGTTGTTCCTACTTCTTAAGAACAGTGCAGTGCAGTAAACCTGCATTTGAAACCAGATGTCTCTACATACTGTCATTCAGAACAGATTATTCCCAATGAATTGGAATTTGTCCTGAGATGATTGTAATTTTTGTTTCTAATCTAATTTGTATGAAAATAAAACTATAGGACTGTGAACAGAGCTTAGTTTACCCTCATCCATCAAAGCAAGGACTTAAGTTTGGAATGTCCAATTAATTTTTCATTGTTTATATCTTTATTCTGTTATCTTGGAATGAATTTTTGGTTGCACATTTATTTTCCCTTTGAATTTAGCAAAGACTAAAACATGGAGCCGCACTCTATTAAAATAGGAGCCCATGTATGAAATATCTGTATGACAACAAGGAGATCGGGATTGTTTTTGAACCAATTACAGTGCCCTCTTTACCTTGAGCAGGCTAATAAGGCATGTGTTCGTATTTATCTTTACACTGTAAGTTTGTTATATGCTGAAGTGAATGAAAAATGTAGTGTAAATGCCAAGAGAATGAAG
Organism: Megalops cyprinoides; assembly: GCF_013368585.1. NCBI lineage: Eukaryota > Metazoa > Chordata > Actinopteri > Elopiformes > Megalopidae > Megalops > Megalops cyprinoides. The sequence continues at coordinate 21,141,737 of NC_050598.1, read as the reverse complement.
CCATTGCTTAATTTCATCATTCTGCTCTGTAGTTAAACTTCATATTGGTCTCCACCAGTTAGGTCAGTGTAGTTTAGGGAGTGACTGTATACTTTGGAAACAAGAGAATTGTCATTATACAGTAGGTTTCTCATCTGTGTCTTAGAAAAAAGACTGGCTTCAGAATTTTAACTGAGATAAAAAAAAATGGTGACCAAAATGTTGGATCCATAAAACAATTTTACTTACAGTGGCTTTTTTCCAAGTGTTCTACCATTCAGCATACCCAATATCAATATTGGTTCATGTTTTTTCTTTAGATTTAGCATTATTCAGAAATATGTACGTTGCCAGTATGAACACGTTTATCTACAGCTTGCACAGGCTTTAGTTTTTTAAATAGGGATAACAAAGGAACAAATGAAATGGTTTGTCTTGAATAAGAATGCTCCATTAACTATTCATGATGACAGATGGACTGTGGAGTGGGCGTAAAGGCTGTAGTGAGTAATGAAGCAGTTGTTACTATTATTTTTATTATTATTTAAAGAAAGTTCTCACATGTGAGAGTCATTTTTTGCGTGCGTAGCGCACTGTTGACACAGGGGCTGTTGACTTGGAGCTACCTGGAATAAGAGGGGCTGTTTCTGTAAAGACAGCGATGTTGGCGTGTTGAGCGTGGTCAGCGGCGGACTCTCGAGGAGGGTTAGAAAGGGTTCTCTGTGCATTCCTGCGCGCCGTGCCAGAGAGCCAGCCCAAATAAAGCAGGGCTCTCAGCTCCGTCTGTGCCGTTTAGGTTAAAGGCAGTTAATTGGTTTCCTGCTCAGGGTTAAGTCAACACAGCGTCTTGTTTTAAACAGTGTGGAAACTTGAGAGAAGCAACAATATCGACAGTGTTTGTCCACCCCCTAGCAAAACCCAGTTAGAATAATACCAGTGTTAGCTAGTTACGGCTCCCATAGAGCCGTAAAACCTAATACGCTTGAAATAAAAACACAACTCGTTTACACGCCTCACACTCCACTGATCTCCTGGCATTAGCATTCATTTTCTGCGTGGCGGACCCCCGCATAGCCTCAAAGCCCCACAAATAAATGATGCCTTCGTGCAACGTTCAGACGTGAGTACGTTGTCATTATCAGGTGACTGACATCACAAAAACAATAAATATACAGGGACATACTTGACAGTAACTGAAGGATGTCTGACTTATTTCATAGTGCCATCTTGTGATTCTGAAGAGCAATAACATTGCATACAATACTTGCCTTACGGGAGCATTAGCTATCCCATTGTATATCTGCGTTATATAGCATTTCAATTTTAGGAGGATCAAAGTTGTGAGTTAGAGTTTCACTCTGTGTATCTTTACTTGATGCATGGGCTACTTGGCTAGCAACCGTCATTGCCTGTCTCTCCAGCTGCATACAGCCCTACTTCTTGGGAGCGCCCAGGTGGCTTGCGTCAGTCATACGGCCCCTCTTCCTGTGTGTTTCCGGCTGAGTGCGTGTGCGTGTGCGTGTGCGTGCGTGCGTGCGTGTGTGCGTGCGTTTGTGCGTGTGTGCGTGCGTACGTGCGTGTGTGTGTGTGTGAGATCGGGTGTTGCCATTCACTCACAATCAGTAAATATGGTCTGTCTCACAGATGACTCAGCTGTGACCCAGAGCAAGCCTCCCCCCGCGGAGCCCAATGCGGATCTGACCCAGCAGAACCCTTCCGGACAGCCCTGGGGTGAGGAAACATTCTTGCCTTATACTTCTTGTTTTCTTCTGAATCTTCCTATTTCTAGATATTTTTTTCATTTGTCTTGTCCACTGGAGGATAGAGGTGTACTGTCTTTTTATTTTCACACTCATAATAGGCATTACACAAGTAGATTTTATTTGGACATCAGCAAGTATTTATCAGTGGCATAGAGCCCAATGTGCTATTCAGTAAAAATCCTAACTTCGTCCGGATTGTGAAATGAGACAGCAATGAACACATTGAGCTGTATTTATAAAGCACTGACATGTTTCATAATTTACCATCTGTTTGCAGAATTAAAAGAGGTCAACAACAACTTAGTATATGTGACATGTTTGAAGTTGCAGTTGAAACGGCATGTAGGAGCATGTAAATGCTTCACGAATAACTCGCATTGTGCGTTTGTTCTGTCAGTGAAGCCACGGTTCAGCCAGCCCACCAAGATGCGCCGGAGGGTCCTAGAGCAGCCTGTTGGCAGCTCGGTGAGGCTCAAGTGCCTGGCCAGCGGCAGTCCATTACCCGTAATCACCTGGTGGAAGGACCAGACCCGCCTGCCGCCCCCACGCCAGGGTAAACGCCCGCAGTGGACCCTCACCCTCAAGAACCTGCAGCCCCAGGACAGTGCCAAATACACCTGCCACGTCTCCAATCCTGCCGGGCACATCAACGCCACGTACAAGGTGGACGTCATTGGTAAGGCTTGTCGTCTCTCAAGCATTTTTTTTTTTATTCAGGTGCTCTCACATGGATGCTAACTGGTGAAGATCAGAGAATTTGAATTAGAAGTAGACAATTGAATTGAAAATCTATTGGAAAGTCTACTGGAAACTTTCTTGAAAATATTGTTGCTGTTGGTGTTAACAAGGAATCTGTTTAATATTCTGGTCCTGTTTAACCGTTAATCTACTGTCACTGCAGAGCGCACCAACTCTAAGCCTATCTTGACGGGCACCCACCCGGTCAACACCACGGTGGAGTTTGGCGGGACTACCTCCTTCCAGTGCAAGGTGCACAGCGACGTCAAGCCAGTCATACAGTGGCTCAAGAGGGTCGACCCAGGCACCGAGGGGCGATACAACTCAACCCTGGAGGTGGGCGGTCAGCATTTCGTGGTGCTGCCCACGGGGGACGTGTGGTCGCGGCCCGACGGTTCTTACCTCAACAAGCTGGCCATCGTCAAGGCCCAGGATGAGGATGCTGGAATGTATATCTGCCTGGGGGCCAACACCATGGGCTACAGCTTCCGCAGTGCCTATCTCACTGTGCTGCCAGGTAGGTGCCATGCCACCAGTACGCTGGGGAAGGGTCCTAGGTTCTCATATTATGGGTTGCTAAAATAGCTGTTTACTTTTCTTCTTTTATGACCAATAAAGTCTGATCTATTTAATCAGTGTCATTGTAATGGATGATCTGTTAGTGAAGTTCCATAGCACTGTTTTGAGTTTTGTTGATGACCGTGGAACTGTTATGATGTTTCTCACTAAAAAACATTGCTGTTGATTTGTCAGACCCTGATGTGGAGAAGACGGTGACACCTCCCCACCTGAGCTCTGGACTGCCCTGGCCCCTGATCATAGGCATCCCAGCTGCTGCCCTCCTTATCGTTGGCACCATCGTACTCTGGCTGTGTCACAGTCGTCGCCGGCACAGCGCCCTGCCCGCCCGCGCCCTACCTCCCTGGGAACACCATGCCCCCAACAAGGACATTACCAACCCCAGCAGCGCCACTCCTGATTTCCCTAGCCAAAGACTGATGGGCATGGGACCCCCTGCCCTGAATGGCCCACAAAAGATCTACTCCAAGGTTTACACGGATGTGCACACTCACACACACACGCACTCCCATGCACACATGGATGGCAAGGTCCACCAGCACCAGCACTTCCACTACCAGTGCTAACCAGCACCCTGCGGCCTTGTCTTTGAGCCACTGCTGCTCCCCTGACTCTTAAATGGACTCTTAACAAGGGGCAATCATGGGAATTGTTTTTAGCTGATGTAAACTACAATACCCATAATACCACAGGGGTAAAAGGTTACCCTGAGCAGTGTTGACACACCACAGCAATGACTGACACAGCTCTGGGGTCACACTCCGGGACAGATTTGGACAGTATTACTGAGGTGCCCACTACCTGCTTTAGTGGGTAGTGACAAAGTGCTTTGAAAAGACTCAGGTTTGGGGATGAATTCTCACATGTATTTGCTAGTAAGTCATGTCAATGTTTTTGGTCACCTGAGACAACCTACAAGAATGAACGGGGTGTTATAAGGGATTAAACTGTATGGGACAACACCACCCCTCCCCCTCCCAAATATTAGTATAATTAAAATGTACATATATGTCTTTAAGTATAAAACCTGTTTGTGTGGCCAAAGCAGATAGTAATATAAGAAATACCATATAAGCTTTTCTAAACTGGAAGCTTCAACTGTGACAAATCTGCTGAACTCTACCAGCAATATTGTTTACAATGTGTTGTCCTTGTCTTGTATAGTGGTACATTAGCAACACAAACTGTGGTGCTTGTTTTTTTTTAATTAAGGATAATATTATTTCATGAAGAGACTATGCAATGATTGCAAGATTTGTCAGGGAAAATGGATGAGTGAGTGAATTGGTAAAGTGATAAGGGCATTTTTATTCATGTCCACAGACTTTCTGTTCTATGTATCCAGTTCTGTTTGATAAAAGCAGTATTACCAAATATGTGTATCCCCTATGTGACAAAATGCCATGTTCTTATATAAAAAAGGTAGAAAACATGTACAACTTGCATATGTTTCGAGGTGTGTATTTTTTAATATTTAGGACATGTATTGTATTTTTGTATCTGTTGCTTCAGTAGCAATGTGTTATCTGATTTTCCAGAAAGTGGGCTGTTGGACATAAGGGGTTTTTTATTATTGTTATTTTATGTAAAAACTATCCCAGATCAAATTAAATTTACAGTCCTTGAGGACAACCAAGTGATATATAAGTGATTTACATTGATTAAATAAGCAACACTAAATATTATTCATTTTCTTAGTGGACACTAATGTAGGGAAAATTACTATGTTACAAATTACAATTACAGATTGCAAATCTTACAGCTGCACATCATACACATTTTGTAACACATTATATTTGTATGCTGTTTTCTGTTTGTTTTACTGGAGTAATTAAGGTAAAGTATCTTACTCAAGGGTGCAACGGCAACGCCTCATCCAGAATATCCGGGATTCAATCCCAGCACCTGCAGATCTGGTAAATAAGAGAGTATAAGACCATGTACTCTTGATTGTTGTCTTACAAATGGTTCATGGACATGCACAGACCCAAAAAGAAACATTGCATGCTGCAATCTTATTCTGGTGCTCACATATGAGTATTAGATAAGAAATATTTTTCTAATAAAACTGTTGATTTTCTTCATTGTTTTCTGTTTAATCTTTTTTTCCTGTTGACTACACCATTTCCTGTTTGATAATCTGTAAAGTAGATCATGCATAAGAAAGCAAGAAGTACGTTTTCAGTAAAAATGACAAAAAGAAGCAGTGAATGACTTGAATTAAGCGCCACATCAAATCAGCTGTTAATGGTAATGCAAATATGTATACAGTTCATAGTAAAGCTTTTAGTAAAGATCATAGTAAAGATTTTTACTTGTACTTATATTAAATACACACCACAATATATACTGTACCAACATAATGTACAGTAACAATTTAATCTATTTTGTCTCAAGTTAATTAAGTTAAAAATATTAACTATAACTTCTACTTTTTAAAGCAACTTTACTGCAAGAGAAGTAACGGACCTTAGCTGTAGAGATCTGGTGAATTCCAAGAACTGCTGAATTTCCTGAGGAACATTTCCATGTTATTTGGGTGTGATCTTGCATTGGTCTATGCTGACTTCTCTGCACTTTCCCTAAGAAGGCCTCGGTCCACTGTTATTTTAACATGCTCAGGAATTCCATGGGAAAACCATGTAGTGCTTTTCAACACCAGGACAGAAGATAAATATTCCCAATAGGATTTGATGGGTATTAATATAAAGGGTAGGTTTACACAGAGGCGGGCAGAGGGGAGCAAAAGGCAAATTCCTCCATTTCCCCTTTGTGGAACATTTTGCTTTCAGTGCAGATTCAGACTGCAATTCATCACCGACTCCAGGCACCTTTACTTGCATCGAAAGACTTGCTTGCCGCTGGAGATGTGAACATCTGAAAATGTTATTGCTACTTGGAACAGAAAGAGCTTGAAACTTTGATACACAGGTGGAGAGTTAGCGTGTTGTATTACACAAATCTGTCATGTATAAAAAAAAACTCTCAAATGTGAGAATTTTGGAAACAACGAATAATTTACGGGATACAAACAGGAGGCTGGAACAAAAGTCCTTTGTAGTTTATATGTTGAAAGTCTCAAGTTCTCGCACTGAATGAGTCCGTGTTTATTATTCTAATGACGCCACCTGGTGGCACACAGGTGAACGACAAAATAGGACATACTGGTAAAATCAGGGGCTGGCAGCTCCTCTGATGTGAAACAAACGATCGTGTAACCCAGCGCTGAGTTGCTTTTATTCACCACTTTAATAACTGTAATAATCTATGAAAAATAAAAAAAAATTAAAAAAAAAAAACACAAAAGAAAATGTGAATCTACCAATGTCAGTGAAATTCTGATTAGATATAAAGGATGACAAGCAGGTTGAGACATGATTTGGAACTATACTTTTTTGTCATTTTAATATGTTTTTTTTCTGTAACCCCGCCTCCTCCAGAGGTCAACGTGACGTAAGGGGCGGAGAAAACGCATGGCGGAAGTACGTCTCTGAAACAGCAGCAGCAGGAGGGTTGTGAGCGAATCAAGGCAGGATTGTATTCCTCCCTTTCGCACTCCGCTCTGGTCGGACTGAACCCACAGAAGCCGGGCTGAAGGGCCAAGTTCATGTCCTGAGCCTTAGGGCGAGCCACACAACCACACTGGATATCAAAGACGGTGTTCCAGATCTTGCTATTGAAAGGCCTAACTTCCACTTGTGGGGTGGTGATGTAGCTGGCTAGCTGAGAGTGCCTGTCTCCTCTAGCTAATTGACGTGCTAGCTAGCTACCCACAAAGAGACAGCTAGCTAGCTAGCTGCCTAGTCTGTGCTGAACTCTGCAAGAGACAGATGCATCTAACGACCCTCTCCGCGAATTGACAGTAGCTCCAAAGCAAAGGTGAAATCCGATTTGCGTTTTTGCATTGTTTTTGTGCCGTTGTTTGTGCAAGCTGTCGGACGTTTGCATGATGTCGCTGGCTGATTAGCAAACTTAGCTAGCTAGCAGGCTATCTGTTACTGTTTTAATGCCAGTTTTCTGTTTTTTATGATTATCTTTTAGCATAATTGTTGAGGGAAGACATTTCCTACTGCCTCAGATAGCCAGGTACCACCATATTATTATAATACATGGTGTACCTTAGATGACTAGCTAGCTACTGGGTTACCTAGCTACATGCATTGCAGCAAATGCTACTGTTTTGGCTAGATAGGGCACTATAGAGGTTGGCATAGTTTCAATACGTAAACTTAGTTATGAGACAGTTGAGCTAGTACAGGTGCAAGAAGTTGTGACAGAGTAATAAATGATTACGCCATGTAACGTGACCGATAGGAAAACGTCATCCCACCGGTAGACGTTAGCCTCCAGTTCTCCGGTGTTTTGGTACATCATATTCTTAGATTGTAATTATGGGAGGGATCTACTGTGTTATTTATTATTGTTTATGCATTGCAGTGTACTAGACATAGCTTGTCACACCTCCTTTATTACCTCCTTAGGTACTTGTATGACCCCCACATGTTCCCATGTTTTGTTTGGATGACGTTTTGCTGTTAAACATACAACACAATGGTCTAATAGGCCAAATCTTAGCAACTGTGTTTCACACATGTGGAGCTTGTGAAAGGACTCTTGAGAGTCATGCTAACTCTGAACGTTTTCTCCTGCAGAGGTGACCTCGCTTTGTCCGAGTGCATGCCTGAGTAATAGGGCCTGCGTGAAAGGGAGTGAGTCTGTTGCCTTCCCTGGGTGAATCTCTCACTGCCCTGGATATGATGGGTCCGCGCCGGAAGTCTAGCAAGACACAGAGCGCAGCAGCGGGGCCGGCCGACCCCCTCAGGCAGGAGGAGCCCAAAGACTACATCAACGAGCTCTCTCATGAGGTGCTCTGCCACATATTCCGGTCAGTCCCACTTCAGCTACCCTCGGGGGGGGGCTCAGAGGCCCGTATCACAGATGTTCCACAGATCACAGATCTGTAGAAGGAGATGGGTTCCATTCATGTCCTGACCTGCTTCAGTTCCAGTGTCCACGAGCTTCTCCATGCATGAAAGGCCACACAAACGACGTACCCATAAGCTTCTGAAGAGATTTACAATATCATAATACTGTAAACATTCAGGTCATATAAGTGGATGCTGAATTGTCGTTATTTAAATGACATATTTCACATAACACTTCCTATCCTTGGGGCTGTTTTATTCCAATTTTCTAACATTTTGTTCGTATGCAGTGGAATGGTGGCCTCCTCTTGGTTTCTGACGAGCTGCGTTTTGTCCACATCAGATTTATACTCTATGCTCTTTCACTGTCTGTCTCCATTAGCAAGGATTACTAGAAAAGTTAGAGAATTTGATACATCCTGGAGATTAAGGAAGGTTTGTCTGTGAAACAATGCAGAGTGCGCATATCTGTTAAGTTTGCATGCTTCGTAATGGTCTGGGCCTCTGGGTTTGTACTTAAATATACAGTCCATGTTGCAGAGTGGGAAACAGCCATTTAACAGCAGCCATAGAAATGTCCTTTTTTGGCCCACTCTTGAATCAGTACACATGATTGTGGGCCTTCCAGGGGAACCTTGTAGTTGGTGTCCCTGTTTCCGGGGATGGTCTTTGGTGTGGCCGTAAGTGTGCCGTCTCTGCCCACGCAGGTACCTGCCCATGCAGGACATCATGTGCATGGAGTGCCTGTCCCGAAAGCTGCGTGAGGCGGTGACACTGTACCTGCGTGTGGTAAAGGTGGTGGACCTGTGTGCCAGCCGCTGGTGGGAGTACATGCCTTCAGGTAAGACCGTGTCCTGTCAGGTGGGCACATGTACTCTTTCAGGTGTGTCTTTATTGCTGCTCTGATTTAGTTCATTACAGCGGATGGATAAATGAATAGGCATTTTAATTTTTACTTCTGCTGTACAGTAAGTGTGGACAGCTTAGTAGAGTGCATTGTCATGCGTGTGTAATGGGTTGCTGGGTGCGTGGCTTTGCAGGCTTCACAGACTCCAGCTTCCTGATGCTGCTGAAGAAGATGCCGGATCTTGAGCAGCTTTACGGGCTCCACCCACGCTATCTGGAGCGCCGCAGGGTGCGGGGCTACGAGGCCTTCAGCATCCCCGGGGTCCTGGAGGCCCTTCAGGCCTGCCCCAATCTGCTGGTGAGTTGCTGTAGCTACAGATCACTTCAGCAACCATGCAGTTGAGGTTATGGAGAGCCAAAATGGCTCTGGTTATCACACTACTTCTGATTAGCTCATGTTCTCTCTTTGATAGGTTGTCAAGGTCCCTGTAATTAGTTTTAGTTGGTTATTCCCTGACAGTTAGTCTGGTGCATCTGTAACTTTACTCAGGGCAATTCCAGTCCCTTGACCCTGGTATACAGTATGTGTAGTACTGTTCTGTGCAAGTCAGGGCACCCTAACTCTGAGAGATGATGAAGTATATTCCCTCTGGACCCTGAATAACGTAAGTGAATTAGTTGTTTGCTTGGGTGAGTATCGTTTCATCTCTCTTAAAGGCTTGAGATGTAAAGATATATGAAAAAATTGAGTGCAGCCATTTGTGAATTAATTTGTGCACTGAAATGTAACGCCTAAAAATGTCCTCCCCAGGGTGTGGAGACGTCTCACTTAGAGCTGGTGGAGGCCATCTGGAACTACATGCCTCAGGTCCACATCCTGGGAAAGTTCCGCAACCGCAACGGGGCTTTCCCCATCCCCCCAGAAAACAAGCTCACCATTCCCGTCGCAGCCAAAATCCAGACTCTGCACCTCGTAGGTAGGAGCCAAAACCCAGCACCTCCCGCTCTTTTAAATCCAGATGTAATGGCAGTGTAGTATAATGGTAAAGGAGCAGGACTTGTAACCAAAAGGTTGCTGGTTTGATTCCCACTGGGGCACTGCTGCTGTACCCTTGGGCAGGGTACTTAACCCGTAATTGCCTCAGTAGATATCCAGCTGTATATATGGACAATATGTGAAACTGTAACCTATGTAATTTTCTTTGGATAAGAGGGTCTGCTAAATGACACTGATGTAATGATGTAATAATGGGAAGCCTTGGTCAGCCTCACTCCCCCTCTCCCGTGATCAGGGGTCAACGTGCCAGAGATCCCGTGCGTGTCCATGCTGAGGCACCTCTACCTGAAGTGGGTGCGTCTCACCAAGCCCCAGCCTTTCAAGGACTTCCTGTGCGTCAGCTTGCGCACCTTTGTCATGAGGAACTGCGCTGGGCCCACCAACTCCCTCAAGTACGTCCCCCTGGTGACGGGCCTGGCCTCCGCCCGCAACCTGGAGCAGCTGGAGCTGGTCAGGGTGCCCTTCCTCGGGGGGCTCATCCAGCACGTGGTGGAGGACAGCTGGAGGTCAGGTGAGCGTCCCCCCCCCCCCCCTCCCCCCACACACACACACACCAATGGATTTGGATGCGAGCACTGTCCAAGTCAAGACATGCCACTCCCTCCCGGTGGTGTATAGTGTGACATGAGTCCCTGGCTAATGATAGTGGAAAGGATGGCCAAAATTGTGAGAACTCTGATCTGTCGTTATTTAATCTGTGTGGTCCTTACCTTGAAATGATGCAAAAATGTGGGGGCAGTGTTCTCACACTAGGAAGTGAGTAAGTGTAGGGTCATGTTTTTATCACTGATAGAATCTCATCAGTATGTTCATATTGACTGGTAAAAGGACTTGGGCAAACAGTTTATCATTCATATCTTCCTGCTTGCCCTAACTCTGCTCTCTGTGTTCAAGGGGGATTTCGCAATTTGCACACTATCGTGTTCGGTGCCTGTAAGAATGCACTTGAAGTCGACCTGGGCTACCTCATCATTACTGCAGCCCGCAGGTAAGGGGAGCCCTTGTTTAGCCTCGATCTGGTTTGCGTTGGTCGGGTCAGCACGGCTGGGATGATTGCTCATATTCTCACAGTGGCAGCTCTGATGATACTGTGCTGTTACATTTTGTACCCAGAACCATCTGTGAGATAATTCTGGCTGAGTGGGTTCCCGTCCAGGCTGTATTTTCTCTGTGAGGTTGTGTGGGAGTGTTTGACAATCCATGGGTCCCTGTTCATCCCAGAATTGGCTTTTTCCACCTAAAATTCCAACCCACACTCCTGGCTTGTTTCACAGATACAGTGCTCACTGTCTGTTATGAAATTTGAAGCGCAACGGGACTGAAGCATCTATTCAGCTGAACCACAGTATGCTTTAATTGTTGCTTTTTTCCTTTTTCTTACAGCATTATGAGTTTTGCAGTCACAAAATTGAACAAAATGTAGTATAAGAAACAAAAACAACATTTACATTTTTAAATTCCATGTAAGAATGTAGAAGTTAGATTCAACAGAAGCCTGAACGATGCCGCATATCTTAAAGGTTGGGATTTCAGCTGTTGGTGCCTGTTGTCTTTCAGGCTGCATGAAGTTCGAATCCAGCCTTCCCTTACCAAAGACGGGGTGTTCTCTGCACTGAAGATGGCTGAGCTGGAGTTTCCACAGTTTGAGACTTTGCACCTTGGATATGTGGATGAGTTCTTGTTGCAATGTGAGTGTTCATCCTCTGTCACCTCCATGAGATGTATACAGTGTGCGATCATGGCTAAGGCGTTAGCCACTGCTCAAGTGGCATTGGTGCTGATTGTGTTTGTAGCCACGAGACAGGAACCTCACATGACTACTTCCATTAAGGAAAACCTCCGACTGTTTAGCGTAGCACACGTCTGTGCCGTTTGGCTGAGCGAATGAAGTTATGCGGTATGCGGCATGTTACGTATGAGAAGGCATAGGCTGAATGATGCTGGCTCCCCTCCAGGTAAAATGAGCCATTCGGAGCTCGTGAAGTACGGCTTGGCCGATGTGATTGAGAATCCCGGGATCATCACAGACATTGGAATGAAAGCTGTCAATGAAGTGTTCTCCTCCATCAAGTATCTGGTCATCTACAATTGCCCGCACCTCCACAATCCTCACAACTGGATCACAGGTAGATGACCTCCATGCCCTGCCCTCTGATTCTGGTTCGGCCTTTGTTTAGTTTCTGAGTCATTTGGTGTATGTCTATGGGCTGGTTATGACTGAAGTTGCATCATCTGTACTCTCAGTAAGAGATTTTCCACAAGGATGCCAGCTCTTCTGCTGTGAGTCACTTTGGCTGCAGTTGAAAGTGTTGTGTCGGCGTGATAGAACTCAGAAGCCCACGCTGTGGAAGGGGATAAAAGATTTTAAAAATGTACATATTTCTTATTTAAAATGTTTATGTAAAATGTAAATATATCAGAATTTATACTGTTGTGAGCTCTTAATTATCGGAACACACCCTGTGCTTGATTTCCAGATTTGTGAGGAATGCGAGCGTGAATGGTGAGTGTGTGACTCTGCTGTCTCCCCAGATAACTCGCGCTGGAGCCGGCTGGTGGACCTCACGCTGGTGCGCTGCCACGCCATCAAGCTAGAGTCCTTCAGCCAGTTCATCGAGATGCTGCCCAGCCTGGAGTTCATCTCCCTGGATCAGATGTTCCGTGAGCCGCCCAAGGTCAGCCGCCTGCGTTAAATGACCTGCGGGATCTTATGACCTGTTTTGTCATACAATGATTTGGAAATTGTATGTGTATTCTGGAAGGCACAGGTTTGAATACATGGCATTGTACCTTGAGCATGGTATTTAACCTGTGTTGCCTCAGTAAATTTCGAGCTCTTCTGTAGATTGCAGCCCTAAAGAAACAGGATTAGGTTTTTGATACATAGTGAAAGACAAAGTGAGGCTTTATGAAGCCCTGGTTAGTTTAAACCAATAAAAGCTGAGGATGGTGGAAACGTTTGCCCTTTCATGGCTTCTCAGTCAGCATATGGCTCCCGCTATATCTTAGGATAGGTGTTTGGGTCACCTGTGGATGGCGTGAGTGACTGCTGTCTCCTGTAGGGGTGCGCTCGTGTGGGGCTAAGCGCCGGCACAGGGATCGGGGTCTCCTCTGCCCTCGTCAGCAACCAGAACTCCAACAACGACAACGACAACAATAACAACAACAATAACCACCAAAACAACAACGCCAACATCCCGCCACCCAACAACGAGAACGGGGAGGCCGTGGGAGCGGTCCCACAGCAGCAGAACCATGGCCAGGGTACGGAACCCACAATCCTTTCCACTCACATAATTCTGCTTTTCACTCATTCGTTTTATATGTGTATGTTACCAAGCGACCTCAGCAGCAAACAGCAGTTCATTTCTATTGGCCGGATTCTAGTCTCTTCTGAATGTAACTACAATTGCATTCAGTTTGCAGTTTAGAGCTACTCAGAACTTGGTAAACCTTGGCTCCTTTTTGAAGATGTCAGTCATTGTAGAGATCACAAGAATGGTGTTAAATTAATGAAAAGAACTCTTTCCTCAGGCTTTGCATTTGAAAGTATATTCAATATATTTATCTGAACAACCTTGAGTGAAATTCATTGAAGTCATGAGAGCACTTCACTGAAGATTTCTGACACTGTGCAATACGTGGTTGCTTGCAAAACCACATGGTCGTAATGAATACACATTGAAAGGTTTATTCCAGTTGAGCATAGGGTGAGTATCCCCATACATGCCAAAAATGTGCTGCTGAGACCTTTATTACCGTACGTTTAATAATGATGTGCCAGTCAGGGACGATGCAGTGCAGATTGACCTGAGAAATATGCCTATTGTTGTTCTATCTCCAGTTTACTGTGCTGTCGTAGCTGAAATTTAAGGCAATTGTCAATGATGATGCTGATATATTCAGAACCACTCAAGTATAGAATACAGCTAAAACACTGAATTCAGTGTGATATTACTCAGTTTAAAGTAATGCATTCAGCAGAGTGTGAAGTGTACACTTTCATATTAATCTATTAAATGGATGAGCATAGCTCAGATGTTGAATGCATATTTAACACATTGAGCTTAATGAATTATAGCAGCTGCGATAATGTTTTTACTGTATAATAGGAAGTGCAGTAATTGCTTATTTGCCTGTTAATTTGACTGTTCAGTTTAAGTTCCTATAAAGAAGTGGATCTTACTGAAACTAGGTGCAGAGTGTGCTCCCAGCTAAGTTGGCAGAGGAAAACTGTTATAAGGGAACATCACCCTTATAAGCTTGGGCCAGGAATAAATCTAATGAGTTGGATAAACGTTTTAACATAAGCTATGCACTGTAGTGCTGTCTTTCTTCACTCTCAAGGTACCAACAAGAGTGTGTGTGGTACATGTACTCTGCAAATCAAAATGGGACATTTCTGTTCACACCAGAGAAGCCATAGACCTGGGCTCGGAATGTCTTTTTGAACTTTTTCTCTGAGCATCTTTGATGAAATGGTGCTAATGAGCACTATCTGGTGTTGTCATTACCCTTTGATTAGCTCCCCATCAATGTACTGCTCAAATACATTATTCCTTTTTCCTTTGGTGAAAACTGCGAACATGATGTTCTCGTTTGTGAACCACTACAGTCATTTCCAAGACAGTCTGTTCCTAAGTAGTTTTCATGAGAACTCCTTACCTTTTCCTGTTTTAAGAGTACATCTCAGCCCTGAAAGGTATTTATGACTCACTCTCTGCTAGATGCTTGAAAGCTGCTATTTTTGTATTTTCCACTCTTCGGCGCTGCTTGAAATGTGAGGAGCTCTGTTGTTCCACTGCAGAGCTCAATGATGTGGACGAGGTGGTGCAGGAGAACATGGAGGTGGAGCCAGCGGCTGTGGCGGCCAGCCCGGAAGAGGAGCCTCCGGGACCCAGTCAGCCGGTCAACCCCTCCCTGGAAGCGGACGAGGAGCAAGCAGGTCAGTAATGCTGGGTCCCGAGTCTCGCCAGACAGCGCTCTCAGAGCCACACAAAAACTCCACACCTCCCTCTCACACTCACTTTTCCTCTCACATTCCTGACATCTTTCACCTCTCCCTTCTCTCGCTCCTCTCCCCTCCCAGGCCCCAGTGGAGTGCAGTGTGCGGTGAAGAAGCAGCCTGTGGTGGTGTCTGACTCGGACAGTGAGGACGAGGAGGACCCTGATAGGGCCATGGGTCTGGCCCCCCCCGGGCTCACATACCAGGGGCCCAGTGAGAAGATGGCCCCTGCAGAGGAGCCAGGCAGGCAAAGCAGTGAGTCCTTAAACCTGCTGCACAGATATGACACATCTGTTAACACATTGCCTACAGCATAACTACAGCATGGCTGCTGGGAACAATTGTCAAATGACATGAATTTTATATGAACAGACATCACTGCTGAATATTTGGAAGAAACAGTTGTGTCCTAGCAAATACCTAGTGGCTATAGTGTCTACAACTATACATTGTAGCAATGTTGTAGAAATATTTTGTGTTAGGTGTTGTCACAGCTATAGGGCCTGCCTGGAAGTGAGCCGGTTGTGTGTGACCTGCTGCGTTTGCAGGTAAAGGGAAGACGCCGCTGCGAAGACGAGGAGCACCTCTCCAGGAGCCCAGCTGTGAGAAGGGCTGCCAGGTCACCAGCGAGCAGATCAAAGCAGACATGAAGGCCGCCACCGAGACGCCCGACAGAGGGGGACGCGGGGCCCGGGACCCGGGCTGCACTACGGGGGGCTGCGTGTGCTCCATACGCTGGAGGGAGGACTCGGCCAATCAGGAGGACGGGGCAGGAGGGGCCGTGGGGGGCGAGGGGACGGTGAGGACACGCTGCACCTGCAGCAGGGCTCGCCCCAGCCCGGAGGGGCGGACTCGAGGCGGGGCTCAGCACCCAGCCAGCGTCGCCGCGGCGGCGGGGGCAGGGGACAGCCCCCGGGAACAGGGGCACAACCAGGCGGACACGGCCCGGGGGGAGGGGTCACAGGCGAGGGGGGCGGCCTCTGAGGCCCCGCCCAGGACACGGGGGGCGTCGGAGCCGCACGGCACCGGGAGCGCCGGTGGGCAGGAGGAGCCTCAGGACAGGGCTTGCAGGGACGGTTTCCCCCGCCGGCCCGTCACTCGCGCCCGCAGCAGACTCTCCAGCGTGCCCCTGGTCTCCGAGTCAGGTAGGACCAGGCCGTCCCCACTCTATACTGCCACTCGAGAGCTCCTGTCCCGGACAGTGCTGGCAGCAGCCTCACTAACTCCAAACAGGGACCCTGTTCATGCACGGCAATCATCAGGCCCCTAGATCAGACTGTGGACGGGCCCTGTGTAGTGGTGTCTTTGTTTGTGCAGAACTGTAGTACTAGCCACACGCGAGCTGTCCGGGTTTTTTTCCTGTTATTGCTCAGTTTGCAGAATGAAAGAATGTGACTTGACATTCTGCCAGCGGGAAATCGCAAGCTTAACATGGAAGTTGTTTTAACGACAGGCATGATGTCATTCCCTAGATTGCCTCACTTTAATTCTCTCTCCGTAGGGAGTGCTAGGTTCTGTAGGCCTGTCCAGCGTGCTCTCTTTCAGGCAGGAGTTTGTTGCTCCAAGGTTGGCCAGTGTTTACCTTCCTTAAATTTTACCAGATTTTCAAAATGGATTACGATCTTGAACTGGGAAACGTTTTTTATGTACTTAACATTAAGAAATCAATATAAAAACGCACGCTTTTATCTGTAGTTTCACTATGTCATTGGTGAAAATGACTTTTGACTCCAAGAAGTTTTCAGAAAAACTCAATGTGCATTACACAGCCATTCAAACTGCAGAGACTCTGCCAAGGCTATTAATTCAGTTGTTAACTTCATTGTTTTCTTTGGGCAAACAGTTTGTGCAGAGTGATGCAATAATAGGTTCCATATTGAGATCCCTGAGCCTTTTGCTCGGTAGATTTTCACCAGCTGCCTTTGTCAACAATTAGCAAACGGAGACATTATCGCCGTGGATCTGGCTGTGTGATGTATTCCGGTGACTCATTCTCGTGAGAACAACATTGTGCTTTCTCACGCAGAACTGTCCAAACCAAAGCCTCGCGCCACAGTGAAGAGGAAGCGCACGGCTGACAAGTCCACCAGCACCAGCGACCCGGTGACGGAGGATGACCACGTGCAGGTCGGTTCACACGCATCCCCCTTTCCAGGTCATTGGAGTCTTTACGTTTTTGGCCCAGAAAAGTAAGGATTTTTTTTTTAAATGCTGTCGTGGTGTTGTAGGTGCTGACACTGAAGTCCAAAAACCTGGTGGGCATCACCCTCACCAACTGTGGGATAACCGACCTGGTGCTGAAAGACTGCCCCAAGATGATGTTTGTTCATGGTAGGTGGTTTCTCAGCAGTTAGTGTGCTATGCTTTAACGCTCAGTTTAAGCTGGCCGTACCTGCTCCTGGTCTGGGAAATCCGCTGTCCTAAGGCGGAATTCTCAATGCTTTTTTTCCCCAATTTTCAGCCAATTTGGAATGCCTGATTGTGTCATAGAAATGCTGCCCATCGCTGCAAGCCGGGAGGCTACAGACAAAAACATTCTCTCCTCTGAGACACGTGATGTCACTGCCGCTTCTTTACACACCACAGTCGCCGCGCCAAGCTTGCGCAGACATGAGTCAGAGGCAGACATCTCGTGTACAGATTTATACAGGCACGCCATGTTTACGTGATTGACCATGGAGGATCGCTGGTGAGCAAAGGGGTGGACAAACCCTGGTTGACCCCCACCGCTGTATTCCTGGCGGAACAACATCATTGTGTTCCACCTATGTGGGCCCCTGGTGCTGACACGGCCAGCAATGGGCCGTACAGTTTAGCCTGTGCTTGAAACGAGTGTTTTTTATAAACTGAACAGGGCTTTGAGAGGTGCCTCCCAATCAGCAGATGACTGGCATTTGGATCAAAAGGCTATTGATGTTCCTATTCTATCAGTGGCACCAATTATGTGATCAAGACCCATTTTTAAATGAATAGTAGAAACCTGTGGGTATCCAGTGGAGGATGCTGATTTTAGCAAATGCCTTGTGGTCTCGGTGAAAAGAGTAAATGTAAACAGATCTGGATCAAACAATATCCTATCCTATCCTGTCCCTTCCTGTTACCCAGCAACCCGCTGCCGGGTGCTGAAGCACCTGAAGGTGGAGAGCGCTCCCATCGTGAACCGCTTCGACTATGCCCAGTGCAAGAAGCTGGACATGGAGCAGGTGCTGGACCAGATCCTGCGGATGCCCCCTGAGAGGAACCGCATCATCTACATGCGCCCCATGCAGCAGGTCTGCCCCGCGACCGTATCCCGGTGACCGTATCCCGGTGACCGAGCTGTCACACTCTGTGCTTTATACTCAGCATTCTGTCCCTGTGATGTTGAACCTAATGGGTAGAGGCAAGTGCTCGTGAATATGCATTAGCAGTAGGCTAATTAAATTCTTGATTCTCATTTTAATGTCCGTGCTCTGTGCGCTGTGTACATATTTCCAAAAAATAACATCTCAGGGGAGTCGGACTGAAACCTGAGCTGGGTAGTAATTTGGCTGTGTGCATCCCCCTCTTAACTCCTGTCCTGGAGTTTAGGTGACTTTATTTGGAGACCATGTTGAATCTTACCATCGAGGTAAGGGTTCAGGTTGTTTTGCAGCCACAGTAGGAAAATAAGGGCGAGTGTGTGTTCTCAGGTGCCCATACTGTCCTGTCCTCCAGGTGGACTCCCTGGCCCTGGAGAGGAAGATCTTCTGCGGACCGTACCCCTACCACATCGGCATCATCCACGAGTTCAGCAACCCCCCCAACGTCAGGAACAAAGTGCGCGTCCGCAGCTGGATGGACACCATCGCCAACATCAGCCAGTCAGTGACAGCGCCCGTCGCCCGCTCTGCCCAGACCACAGTCCTGTCAGTGGCTGCCATCTTTGTCACAGCTATGGCAGCTATTAAAGCTTGTAAATGATATGCTCAGCTAGTTCATGGGTGAATTCTTACTCTGTACAATGGCTACATCACACAAACAGACTTCCTTGTCAAAGGAGCAGAACTGCAGAAACTGGTGAACGGCTCTCTGCTCAAAGAAAGTGGACTTCAGTCCTGCGGAGTGTTCCTGCACTAAGACCATAGCAGTGCAGTCTCCATACGCAGTGGTCAATCCATTTACCTGATTCTTTGTGAGAAGGAGGACAGGATTTTGCTTTGAGAAAATGTCTTAGGGTCAGAGAATATAGATGATTTTCTGTTTCTCTCTAGGTCATCACGTTATCCAGTAGATGGTGTAGTTTCACACCAGTTGTCGCAAATGTAAACGCCACAGTTGCCAGCAGATGGTGCTGCCTTCTCTCCCCATTTATTATCCAGATGTACCAGCACACAAATTAATATTATGCTTTACACAGTAAGGATGTTATTGGGAGGTTTATCAGTAATCCTGCCTCAGAATGCATAAAAATTTCCTTCCTCTTTCAAAAAAATGAGTCCCCCAGGGTGGTCATTAACAAAGGCTTTCATTTTACAATGAACAGGGAGCTCATCAAGTACGAGTTCTTTCCTGAGGCGACTCGGACGGAAGAGGACGTCAAGAAGTACACCAGTTATCCCTGGGGCCGGGACATCTACACCTTAGAGGGTAAGAGGCTACGGCGTGCAGTCCATGGGCTTTACTGCACACTTCCGGTTATGCTTGTGACCCGCTCTTGACTAGGTCTTAAGACTGCCATTTTGATTTCTGTTACCCTGCCTGAAGGTCCCGGAATTAAGATGGAAATTCATCTGATTAAGAAAAGGTTTGCTAATTAATTAGGAATTGTGTAAGACTGATAACTGAGACTGAAAAGTATCTTTACAGGCAGTTAGTGAATATTTTTACCAGTCATTCACCCTCCCCACTTCCTTTTTTCTGCCTGCCTCTCCCCCTCTCTTCCCCTCCCTCTCCCTTCCTCTCCCTCCTGTATCTCTACACGCGCTCCCTCAGGGGTGGTAGACGGCGCCCCTTATTCTATGATCACGGACTTCCCGTGGCTGCGCACCCTTCGCACGGCCGAGCCCAACGGCTACGCGCGCTACGACTTTGAAGACGACGAGAGCAGTGAGTGTGCAAAGCACTGTGGGAAGGAAGCCCTGCTCCCTGAGTGGGCGGCCAGCCCACGGTGCTCGGAATACTCTTGTCTATTCTGTCACTGCTACCCTCACCAGAAGTCTAAATATGCGTATTCTATATATTGTAGAGAGGCACGCTTTTGCCTGTTCTTAGTTCAAGTCATTTTTGCATTTTCCATACTGCTGAGTAATGCGTTATTTGGTGTCTCTCTGAAACGGGTTGGCTGGGACAAACTGAAGCTAAAGCCAGCTGAACCAGAGCAGCGCAGTTTCTTCTCTATTTCCCATCACCAGGGCTGCAGCTCATGACATCATACCAAACATTGGCTTCTGCCTGCATTAGAATGATTGCATGAACTTGTCTGCTGTCAAAGGTGTAGGAACATGTGCTAAATGAGCCAGGCAGGTCTCAGCTCTGCCGTGGTAAAGGGGCACAGAGGATAGGAAGGTGCACGGTTGTTATAAAGAGGAATTTTCAGTAAATACATGTAAAGTAAAAAAAAAAAAAAACTCTTTTGTGTTTTTGTGTCATCTGCAGCCACCATCTATGCCCCCCGGCGGAAGGGCCAGCTGTCGGCAGACATCTGCATGGAGACCATCGGGGAGGAGATCTCAGAGCGGCGGCAGACCCGGCGAGGAGTGTTCCAGCGCGTGGTGGCCATCTTCATTCATTACTGTGATGTGCGTGGCGAGCCCGTGGAGGATGACTACATCTAGCGCCTCCTGCAGGCAGAGAGGGGGAAGGAAGGGAAAGGGGAAGCCCTAACCCACCCCAACCCAGGCCCCACCCACAACCGCTGCACCCAGTGGGGAGACCCGTCCTTGACTTTTAAAAATGGCGACAGAGGGTACTGGGGCAGATTGAGTGGCCTTGCTTTTGTTTTGTTAATGTTACCTTATCAAGGGAAAAAGGCTGCCCACTGTATACATTCAACAGCCATTGCTGTAGGGTCTTTTGTTTTTCATTTTTTTGTTAGTGTGGTTTCTATCTATGGCAAATGGCTGCACGGAGCTCCCTGTTTGTGAACACGTTTTGCTGTCCTACCCGACAGGCATTTGGTTGGCATAATGACATTGAAGGGTCTTGCCATAAATTGGCAACAAAGACAGTGTTGTCAGGGTGGGATCTGAGAGTCATTTTTCTGGCCTGCAGATTCACCTGTTTGGCAGCACACAGGGAAGTGCTCATTTATTCATTGGAGAAACCATGTGTGCAAAATAAAAAAAAAGAAACTTTCTTGAGGACAGCACTCAAGATGGTCTACATTGGATGTCAAGAGAATCGAAAGAGCAGCACTAGTTCTTGTTTTCATTTCTTTTTTTTTTTTCCTCAAAAGGGTTTTCCCTTTTACTTGTATGTTTGAGAGTTTAATACTGCCATGGAGAGTGTTCATTTTTGAGAGTTTTTTCCTTGCTTCCTACCTCCGGTGCTCAGAGACACAAGCTTTAGGAGAGCACCTGCTTGCAAAGCTAGATTCTAGAAGTGCCCTTAGATTTGTTTGTGATGAACTTCTTTTCAGTTTTTGCATCAGTATTTTTTTATTATTATTTTGACTTTGTTTTAAGGTGGGTTCCATATTTTAGTCTCTCTTCACACTTCTGTTCTTGTAGTGTTGTCAATGGGGGTGGGTTAGATTTGTGGGATTTGAACCGTGGTGCGCTTCCCAATATTTTCAGTAGTGCCAGGCTGAGCAAAACCATAAGCTACCCCTTAGCCTTCAGAAAGACTCTGTAGCATCAAAGAAATTTGTTGTCATTGGATTTCTTGCTCATTTCTATGATTATCCCCCTCATGCATCTGGAAGAACAAAAAAAATGCCCTCCAGCACAAGGCATCTTTTACACGGACACATTTTAAAATTCTCTGCCCCTTAATTGAACCCACATTTCAGGAGACTGAAAGAGGCACTGCTTTGAGTCAAGAGCACGACTGGTTACGTTCCAGGGCGAATCTCCTCCTCATCTCTAGAAGACTTTCAGGCACACACATTACCTTTGGCTATTAATAGACTGTGCAGTGCGGACTCCCCCATGTGTTTTATCATTTTCAGAGGAAACGAGGAAGCGCACTTGCATTTCTGTTGTATTTATTTATTTCACCGTATTTCTCTTGTACTGAAACACTGACGGAGATGGAGAAAATTGTATCTGGTAGCATTTAAAGTGTTAATGGATCCATAATTCCCCTCCCCCAGTCGCAATTCGACCAGTTCTGGATGCTGAGTTCACACAGAGCACTCAACAGGAAGTGTTAGCGTATGCAAGTGAACATACGTTTTTGTCTTAAACTACGCACGCGTGAAGCTGAGTAAACAAACTGTGAAAGAACTGTTCCTTAAGTCTTCTATAGAGAGAGAAAAAAAAATGAAGGGCGCTGTTTTTAGAGTTTGAAAGCCATTAAAGTGTGTTACCCCCATTCTTGCTGCTCTGATTTCTACCTTTTCCGGGTGACTCCTTCTACCCTCTGCCCCCCTTCCGATGCCAAGCTAAAACGCTTGCGGATTGAACCTATAGCCACGCTAAGCACTGCAAAAATCTGTGTACAAAACCCATGTACAGATATGCTGTATTTAAAGGATCTTCCAAGATTTGTTTTATATGTTTATATTAAAAAAAATAACTATTTCACATAATAAAAGGGAGAAATTAATCAAGTTGGTAACTGCATTGTGTTTGAGTTGTTCTTTGTGAGTCATCCACTGAACAGATCAGTACTTCTCAATATGGCCTTTCTCCTTGGTGTGAATGTGTTCTGTCTCGGATGTGAATCGCCATAGGCTTGAACCAGATGCGCTTTTTCTTCACGGAGAAGCCTGAGAGAAGGAGAGCAGCCGCAGAGCTAATGAGCCGATGGCAGAATGTTTAGGACAGCGAATGGAATTTCAGAAATTTTTCCAGCTGTAACTTGGCGGTATGCAGAGGGGGCGAGAGGAAAGCATGGGTATTGTAGATGGCCATAACTGGCTAAAGCTACCTATAAATACGCTTCTCTGTTTTAACGTCAGCTCCTCGGAGGGGTCGTGAAGCTCTGCCCGCAGAAACCTACTTGAAGAAGCGGCCTGTGCAGAGACGGACGTGTCCCCAGAAGGAGGCCGGCTGTGGCTATACGTGCGCTCAACCGAATCACTCCTGATGTCCCTGTGTAGAATCAAATTTTCAGCTGTGAAAAAAACAAACTATAAATAGCTCTAAATGAGTCAGGCACTTTATTCATTAGAGCTCACCTGTCACAGAGTGCCGGTCTAAGTGGCTGTGCTGGAGTAAGTCTTGTCATGGTGTTTACGCTCTCTCTCCCCCCGACGCCGAATCGGTCCAAGTACAGTTTACGACCGTTTGTCATCTTACATTGTCTAAGCAGGAAGAGGAAGAGATTTGTGGTCAGAGAAGAATAGCCCTCGCTTTGTCCTGGGATCCTGAACATGAGTGCTTGAACCTGCAGCTTGTCTAGATGGGGGACATTTGCCAAGTTCTCTGACATGTTAGCGGAAGTGGACCACTGTTGGTATTGGATTTGATTTGCATTGCTTTCCTTTGTTATACCAAATAAGCGGAGATGTTTTGTATTAATCTGACGTGGTCCAAGTGTATAAAAAGGAATACCTGCCTTTCCAATGTATCTCATTTTCTTTCTACATTATGTAGTCTTTTTCCATGAAGAAATTATAGAAATAAAGATACTCTATTATGGAGAACTTGATCTAGTTTACTCTTAGTTTTGATATATTGATGTATGCATTCAAAATTTGTCCCTTCATATGAAAATTCAGATTTAGTTGGGCACCTATAGTACAGGGCAAACCAAACATGTTAAATGTCAAATTTAGATCTGTTTTTTCAATAAAATGAAATGTTGTGAAATGCTCAGAGATGAATGGAATTAGTTGTTTAATGGAAAAGAATTATTTTTGTGTATCAACACATTTGATGTCGATAATACCAGCCAGAGCATAAGAGCATAAAAAGGTCAAATGCTGATAACGGTCTTTGCAGTGCATTTCAGTTCATCATTAAAAAAACTTACTTTTGACCTATTTCCACCTATCTCCGCAGGTGTCCTCACAGACATTGAGCAGAACTGAATAAGCTAAATCTGTATATCTACTTAATTAATACTCATTTAAATATTTCCTTTAAATGTTTGTAATTACTATGCCTGGGGCTCCTGAGAAGTTCAGTCAGCAAGGCTCTTGTCTTAAAAAGCAGGTTCAGCCCTATATCTTGGGCCATGTCATTAGCTGATGATGACCAGGAGCCCACAGCAGCAGATCAAACTGACTTCATTCTACTGAGGTAGAGGCAGGTTTGTCAGCAGAATTTCCTACTCTTAACCCCTTTTAGGTACCCTGCAAGTTGCACAGATGATGTCTTAGTTATGTCTTAGTCTTATTCTGTCTAAATGGTTGACTGTCTTAGTGTGTCATCTCTTCAAAACCTAGAACTAGCGTTTTTGCTGAAACAATGCTCAGGAAGCAAGTAAAATGGTAGGTATTGCCCTGAGCCAGATGAA
The DNA here is from genome assembly GCF_013368585.1 of Megalops cyprinoides. Lineage (NCBI taxonomy): Eukaryota > Metazoa > Chordata > Actinopteri > Elopiformes > Megalopidae > Megalops > Megalops cyprinoides. Next base: position 21,117,260 of record NC_050598.1, on the reverse strand, counting down.
CCGCACACCCACTTAATCACTAAGCCTCAGAGCCTGTGGTTTTCCTGACAATACATCCCAAGTCCCCCCCGCCACCCCCCCATCCGTGTGGACAAGCCTTTTCTCCTAGCACATAACCAGCCCTTTCTTGGTGCGGTTGCTATGGTGAACTTCTTCAAATGACCTGCTCACCCTGATTATCTGTCCTGGTCCTGGTCTAGAGAGGCATTATCTTAATTTTTACCAAGAAAGATCAGTACTTCATAATTGGCCCCAGTTGTGAAATGCCTCTAAACTGTGTTCATGTATAAACATCATTTCCTATTGCTGATTCTATCCAGACATAGACACATCACAATATGAGCCCTTGTTTCATTCGTTTTAAATAAGGATTATCAAAACAGGCAGGCTGGAGAAACAGAGGAGGCTATTTTTAAAAATGATATGGATAAATGTTTATTGCCTCTGTATGTAGAGATGACTGTACTGAGACTAAGATTGTACAACTAAGCAAAGAAATGTTACTCAAAGTAATTCATGCAGACGCCAAGGGTTTCATTTCCTGTGCCAGAATTCATTTCCTGTTAAACCTCTGTCCAGTTAATTAAGTACCACTTTGTGCACATTGTTTGTTTGTGTTTTTTTTTTCTTTTCTTTTCCTGCATTCCAAGGTACTACATTGGTCTGGCTGTGAAAGTACATTCAATGATGCAATCCTATGTTTTTCCTTTTTTTACTCTTTGGAATTCAGCTGTATTAGGGGGAACCCATTTGAGGCTCAGTCTTCATGACTTGAAATTGTACTGTATGTACTGCAAAGCAAAGGACTACAAAGGTCATGCTGATTCTGAAGAGCGCCACCAAATATGGTCCCCACTCAATAGTGGCCGTTTCTTTTAGGCGCAAACAGAAGTCACCCCTGCAATGTATACCCCCAAACAGAAGACACAGACCCGGCCCTTGCTAATTAGTCCGAATTTGTTCAGTCCTGCAGATGCTGCAGGCTGTGAAAAGTAGTGAACTGGTGAACCAACCCCCCCAAAAACCTCCACCACCACCCACCCTGCCTCCCCCATCATATAACAGAGATTCAACTGTCGGACAAACAGGATCCTGGCCGTGCTCCATTTCCTGATTCATCCTGTTGTCAGTGCTGGTATGGCTTTTGTCATCCTTCTCTCCCTCTCCCCAGGCTCTGAGCAGAGGATTTAAGGAACCTGCTCACGGATAAGGAGAACCAGATGTGACAGTCGAATCTTAAACACCTCTGCTCTGCTCCGACCTCAGGAAACCAAAAGAGGTACAAGCAAGTGAATCTCTGTTTGGGAACAGAAACAGAAACCTGCCTCCCCCAACCCTCCACCCTCCGTGCAGAGCCAAGGAAGTTCAAAGATGACTTGGATGAAGGCTTCCCTCCCCACCTCCCACCACACCCTCCCCAGCAAGACTGAACGTTCACTTTCGAGTTGATTAAACGATCAAAGTGGATCCCTCTCTGTGCAATTTATGCGGATTGACATGTGTCGCATTCTGCTCGACTGTGCAATCTCACACTGGTGTAAAGGAGACAGGCTGCAAAGATTTTATCTGACATGTCGCCTTCATGTCTTCAGTTTTTTTTTAATATCTCATTTTTTTTGTCTATCAGAGCACCATGTTTGGGTAAGATGGAAGATGTCAAGCAATGAACAGGGAGAAAGGAGACGTGAGATATTTGTTGTGCCTCAGATTAAGGAAGAGCAGAAGTGGAAAAAGGTCCAGCTCTGGCGCTCAGTGGAAAAACATGGAACCTGAAAGCATTACATCAGATTGAAAGCATTCTAGTAATTAAGAATGCAAACACTTTCCTGGAGCTATACAGAGGGCCCTATAAATTACCAGCAACGTCATAGCGAGAGAATAAAGTCCCTAGGAAAACCATCCAGGCATCCAAAGAAAGAGCAAAACAGTGGCAGAGGAATAGGACTGTGAGTGTAGGAAAGGGTCACAGTATTCTGGCAGTCTCTGACTGCTGTGTGTTAGGAACAGGCACATCTGAGAGCTGTTGGAGAGCTGAGCATGTCCACTTGAATGAGGCAAAGTCCCGTGAGTCACAGGGGAGCTGATTAGAATCAGGTGAACCCCACTGACAAAAAGGCATTCAATTCACAAATGCAACACTTTAAATGGGAGGGGGGTGAGGTCATTGCTTCACACATTCAGTATTTGGGAGCTGAGCGAATGTGAGGGACAATGGTTTGTGTCTTACAGATGGTCAGCCTAGGCACTGGTGAACGTGCTCATTGGAGTAACACATAGGCACGCTGAAAGGGGGAGAGGCTGGAAGTGTGCTGAAAGGGAATTAAGTGGTCTTGATGGGAGAAGAACGGCGTGAGTTTGACTGTTTTGTCACCCTGTGTTGAGGACTGTCTGTTTTGTTTGTTGTCCCCTGGTAGTGGCCTCAGGTGGCAGTTCTGCATTAAAAGACAAATGACAGTAAAAAAAAAAGTTCTTATTGCCAGTGTCAAGTTTCCATACTTCATCTCCTTTCAATCAGCCGCTGCAGCTGAAACAAGGGGAATGCTTTGGTTATAGCTGGTGTTGTAAGTACCGAAGAAAGCACGCAAGCCTGGGTTATTTGGAGTTTGATGACGTTGGTTATTTGATGAAGACATACTTGTATATACACTGCTGCTTGCATGTCTCCATGTATATTTATGCTGTGAGACAGTGTGTCACAGAGTCATTTATCAAAGAGACTAAACAACCTCCAGTATTCGCATCCTGAGCCTAAATAGAGGAGATAACATTGTGAGCAACTTTAGTTTAAACACAATCCAGTAGTTTCCATCATAGGTTTTTTACTCGGAGACACAGTGTTTGGAGAAATTAGGGCCAAATATTGTTTGACATTTTGATGATATCTTGATGATACCATTTGCCTGAGAAAAAATTGGGCTTTAGCTAGAGCTGAGAACTGCGCATTTCAGAAATTTAACCAATATAAACTACGCATTGTTTTTAAATTGATATTTTAATCCAAGCAGTATTTAAAATATCCCATGTTAGAGCTTTTGTTCTGACGTAAAAAGTGTTTTAAAATCACATGCGCAGAAGAGATACATTGCACTGTAATGTTGATATCAAGCAGTATGCTTTTTTTAGGGAAAGAAGAAAACGTGTGGCCCTCTCCATATGAGGGGAAAATGGTGCACGTATGAAGTCTGCAATCAAAAAAAAAAAAGAGGAGGCCTATCGGCCGGGCTATTAGATCTGCCAAGCCGTGAGGCACTGGTTGGCTGCCGTCTTTAATAGCCCCCGTTTCTCCAGATGTAAACAGAGAATCTTCCCCAAACATTGCCTTTTTAAGGCTTCTCGGGGAGGGAGCGGGGTGACCTTTTCCAGCAGTTCACTGAGCTAACGAAGGGCCTGCCTAACGACGGAGCGCACCAGCGCTCCCTCATTTGTTTTACTGTTGTGTTTCTGCTTTGTTCCACCCTCATTCCCTCCCGCTCTAAATTTAGGCTTTCCAGGCCTTATATCTGGCACCCCACAATGGGGGGGGGGGGGTTAGCACCTGTAAACACTGCTGAAGCGGGCTTTGCAGGACTAGCGATGGAGGGGGGAGCTTGCCCTGACTGACATTTCACAGACACTCTGCACCCCCCCCCCCCTCCCCCCCTGGAGGACCTCAACCCCCCCCTCCCCCCCCAAAGTTTTTTTTTCCCCTCTTTGACCTCTCTAGTTGAAGACGTCCAGGAGGAAAACTCATCGGGCAGCATGTACACCCCAAGGTCAAGGTTTTGTCTCTGCTTTTTTTATCATCGTAATTATTTATTCTCCAAGCAGATGTCTTTATCCAGCACATCGTGCAGTACTCTGAATAGCCGAACACACAGGGCTCTGCCAGTAATGCAGATGCTAATGTTAGATAAAGCATTCAAGGTTTCAGTCCGACCAATTATTGTTGACAGGCAGTTCTAAGAAAAAAAAAACCTGGTGATGTAAGCTGTGCAATCTAAAGCAAAACTTCTCATTGGAATGTTTCTAAATGCCGATTCCTTTGAATCTTTGAATGTGTATGTGTGTAACTTTATTGCAGTAAGTGGAGAGAGGCTCCCTTTGGTGAGTGAGTGGGCTGCAGCTTTAGTGCTGTTGAACAGAGCGTCCTCCACATGCATAAACATCACAGCGGCAGCGTATGTGTGCTGACGTGCGTGAGTCCGGACCTGCGTCAGCCCGGTGCATCAGCGGGTCCTGCCAGGGTCCCGCGTGTCTGTCCACAGAGACGCGCTTGGGGACAGGTCCGGAATGTTCCGAGCCAGTAACCCAGTCACAGAGACCTCAGAGCAGCGTCTAGAAGAACTCTGTGACCCGGTGGAGAATGTCTGGGGACTTCTACACACACACCACAGTGGCTGTCTGATTAAAAAAGTCCTGTGCCCCTGCAAAATGCCTTTTCTCCACAGGACCATTTTATCTTGCTCGGTACTGTGGCGCACTGAATATAATTCAGAGGCCATCTGGTATCGAAAGGAGAGGGTTAATTATCATTTTGCAATCAGAATCATGCTCATTTTAAATTTCAATGCTGTTTAAGGCATGCACATGTTTTCACGCTTGTGTCACCTTTCTTACCAGTCTGCAGGATGTTTGTTAGTTGTTCCTAGCTGAGACGGGACAATTATGTTAATGAGTTGATCTTTCAGCCTCACCAGCTTCCTGTTCTACTCCCAGCTCTGTGAGGGGAGCTGATGTCATCAACACCCACACATACTGTCCACATACCACTTTAGATCTTGGCATCAGTCTCTGTTCAGTTTTGTGTACCCCTCACATGTGGCCCAGTCTTCATTTGTCTGTAAACATAATGCTGAAAATGTCTTCATTTAACACAGCTATTCACAGCTGTTCTCTCTCTCTTTGGTACTCGGTAGTCTGGCCACTGGAAATGAGCATCTCTCATTATGTTTCTGTGTCTGTGTATGACTGTGTGAACATTATCTTTCAGCTATCCTTCCATCCTCCCGCTTCTCTCCCACCTCCTCCCCCTTTTAATAAAAATAAATATACTCCTTTTTTTCTCCTTTTCTCTTTTTCTTTCTCTTTTTCTCTGACCTTTTTGTATATGACTTCCAGCCTGCCCTGAGCAAATGCTTTCCCATATGGGGCAGTGAGGACTTTCTGAGAGGAAGTTAATTATACCAAATCACTGTGTCTGAGCGTTGCGCTCATGTTCCCAGGCTCAGAGCAGCCAGGAATGGCAAGGAGCCCTCGGTCCTTAATGCTTTCCACATGGACTTGTGGAGCGGGCGGCCAAGCCTCTAGCATGGGCAGAAATCTCCAAATTTAGAAGAAATATGAAAATTGTCAAATGCGGCTTCCTTTGAGAGGGAATCCAGCCCAGCCCCTCCCCACCCCCCCCCATCAGCCCTCCCACCCTCCCCCCAGACTTTTCCTCCTCAGACGTCGCAGGTCACGGGCTGGGGTCATGGGGGGCTTGATGCTAGCCAATCCTGTGGCTCGGGGGGCTTTCCCTGACGTGTCACTCTCTCGGTGGGCCAGCCTCCCGCCTCATATAAGGTAAAAGAAAAGATTTTGCTCCCTTAGCCGGCCCTGCTTCAAAAGGGAGCCCAGTGCTGGGAGCCCCCTTCAGACCGCGGGGCCGATGCATGCCCAGGCCACACTGCTTCAGGCTGCCAGCACCCCCCACCCCACCCCCCCCCCGAAAAAACACAGCGACAAGGCCAGGGCAAGTCTCCATGGGACCCTACCAGAGCACGGCCAACTGACAGGTACGTCTATCTCGCTCTTTAACATGTGTCTACAGAATCTAAACCAGACCTCTGAGAGGGTGGCCTTTGTAGACAGGCCTGCCCTGTGGGATGCTTTTGTCTGGGTGGTCAGCAGGCAGGTTGATACCACGGTATGCTTAGTCACTCGGTCCTCTCCTGATGGAAGCTCAGGGGCAGGAGGAAACAGGGGTGACAGTGTCAGTGTCCTGGTGGTGGCTGGGGACAGAGAGATTTGCACAATGTCTCTTGACATGTCACACTGTCACTGAGGGTGAAACAGGACCCTGACAATGAGCAAGTGAGTGCACTTAGGGTTGTGGGTGAAGGGGTCCAGGCAGTGTGGCATGTCGGCTGATCTGCTACAGGCTGGATTTCAGGATCTCCTGCTGCACCCAGGAGGGTAAGCTCAGGGCATCTGTGCCTGTCAGCGGCTCCAATGTGCTTTAGGTCATGCTGTGTGCCGTGCGTGTGTGTGTGTGTGTGTGTGTGTGTGTCTGCATGTGTATGTTTGTGGTCAGGGTCCATCTGGTTTATGAGACAAAGGGGAGTTTAGTCAGCAGTGGAATGAGGAGCCGGACCATTGACAGTTTCTCCAGCCTCATCCCACCCCGCTCCCCCTACGGCTCTGCCACGAGGCAGCAGGTTCAGCTGGGGATACTACTGCAGAGCGGCTGCCTGAAAAACAGTTAGCCCATGAATCACGCCGCGGCACGTCCCGGGGCTTCGACCTGAGCGCGAGCGAGTAAACACCCGCCAGGGCTGCTCCTCACTTAAAGATACGTGTGGTGTGTAATGCTGGCTACAGAGTTCCAGGGTAAACCATCACCATGAATTTATTGTGCTGTTTTTGTGTTCATGAACTTTATAATTGTTCAGTCATAGTTTTAATGTGTGTGTGTGCGTGTGTGTGTGTGTGTGTGTGTGTCTGTGTGGTGAGGGAGATAAGAGAGAAAGAGAATGTGTCTGTGTTTGTGTGTGTGTGTGTGTTTGTGTGGTGAGGGGGATAAGAGAGAAAGAGAATGTGTCTGTGTTTGTGTTTGTGTGTGTGTGTGTGTTTGTGTGGTGAGGGGGATAAGAGAGAAAGAAAATGTGTGTGTGTGTGTGTGTGTGTGTGTGTGTGTGTGTGTGTGTGTGTGTGTGTGTGTGTGTGTGTGGCTGTGTCTGTGTGTGTGTGTCTGTGTATGCACACATTTGCACGTGTGTTTTCATTTGAGTGTGTGAGCAGACTCCAGCTGTGAACTTGGACTGCAGTCACCAGCAGAGACACAAAACTATGACTCCATCCTTTCTGGTACATGTTGTAATTGGATTTATAGGAGTGATATCAGTGCTGTTGTTGTCATTGAAGGAGTCACGAGTAGGGGCTCATGAAGGTGAATGCTTTACATGCACTTACACTCAATCCTGAACATATGAACAGGCAGGGACAAGCATGTAGGTTCTTTTGTCCTCTCCTTTCCGAAGTATTTTACATGAAACTTACACCATGTTGAAACATGGGTTATTGCAATCATCAGATGTAATAGACTGCAATGAACTGTGAACGGTTGAAACGGTTTAACAAGCTTGTTGATAAAACGCAGCGCTGAGAAGCCAGCGTTCAACACATTGTTCTTTGCAGAGCTCAGTCTGCAGCAGTCCAACCATCTCAGACATGCGTGCCATGCATCAAACATTACTGATGGTCATAACAGTGCCCTACAGTGGGAATACAAAAGCATTCAGCAATGTGCTCAGAATGTGTGAAAGTAAGACCTCATAGCTGCAGCTGGAATGAAGTCTTCTGTCATGGTAATAAAAGAAATGTGATTCCCCCCCATACCCCCCCCCATCCCCCACCCAGTCCCCTTTGTCTCCCAGCTCTTTGTTTCTGGGAAGGCTCGGCTATGAACGTAGAGGGAAAGGGGGGAGAGGCAGGAGAGGGAGGAGAGGGAGGAGGATAAAGGAGGCGAGACCGGCAGATGTGGCCAGCTGTTGGGAGACCCCTAGGGGTCAGCGCGTGGCAACTTTACCCTCGTCACCCTGACTCCCCATCCTGGGCTGCCACCGTAACAGTACCAACATGCACACACACACACACACACAAACACGCACACACACATCTCAGGGCAGGCTAGGCCCACGGCCAGGCACCGCCACAGAGCCCACTCAAGTTCATGTCTAATGAAAATATTTTGAATTGTGACCGCATTTTGATCTCTCAGTGACTTGTTGTTTTTGCAGTCGTTTCGCACTGCTTTTCTTGTGTTGTAATTGTTATGGCTATTACGGATTCCATTTCGATAGACAGAGCTGTGGGGGAAAATAAAACACTTCCTTTCTGGGCTTTATCTAACTGTTTAAATTTAATTTCCAGTTTAATACAAACTTGTAATTACCTCCACTTTATTGCATGTGCTGGGAGAAATTCAGTCTGTTCAATTTTTCATCGTACTCATGTTAGACCACTCTGGGAAGTGTAACCTTGAAGTAGTGATATGTTTGTGAGCGATTATATCTACAAGAAAAGGTAGATTAATCAATTTTCAGTTAATTATAGTGACAGCATCTTGTGTGATAAAGCAGAGGGCAGGATCATTATGTGTTAGTATGGGATAGTAGATTAAAACAGATACAAAATTCCTTACACTTTTCTGATTTGGTGATACAAAGAAACATAGCTTCCAGTTAAGCAATTTGAGTAAACATGACTTTTACCTTTTTCAAGGAGGTCATGTGAGCAGCGCTTATAGATACAGGTGTGTCTGGTTACCAGCATTAGACCTCACCTGGACAGGAGAGCCTGCTGTTTGTGGTGTGCTTACACATTCTCCAGAAACAGTTATGACTGCACACTACACACCACATCCTTGACTTCAGCACACTGCATCCTGCACAACGTTATGCTCCACAGTGGCAGTGCCATCGTGTCACTACCACGTCCCGGCAACACCATGATAATGTTCTGCTGCTTTAATGTGCAGGCTCTCCTCTTCTACTTGAGATCAGCAGTGCTGTGGGTTAACAGAGTGGGACGCTGACGGGGACAAGACTGTGAGAGGAGATGTCATAGCTGTCCATCACTTGACTACAGTCAGGGGCCCAACAAGGCTGACGCAGACACTCTGTGGAGTCTTGTTGGAAACGCAGGCTTGGAGGGCCATCTGGGTGCCTTTCTCACTCACCGTCACTGTGTAACTGGTGTGGGAGCAGCAGACTCATACGTATGCACACATATAAGCGCATACGCATTTACATTATTGTCATTTAGTAGATATTATTATCAAGAGCAACTTACAATTTTATCCATTTTTTTATGCAGCTGGATAGTTACTGAGGCAATTGTGGATTAAGCGCCTTGCCTAAGGGTACAACAGCCAGAGACCCAGCGGGGAATCAAACTAGCAACTTTTTGGTCACAAGCCCTGCACCCTGCCACTACACCACACTGCTGCCCCGTGACATGGACATGAACACACTCACATGCATGCACACACACACGCAGCAGCATACACACATGCATGTCCGTGGGTATACTGGCATACTGTGTTTGTCTCTGGGTGCTGATTGGCTGCATAGTTTAGAGGAGGGAGTGAGGCCTGTTCCTTCTGTCTGGGGCTGAGGGAAAGGGGGAGGGTGGCGTGCAGGCCTGCATAGCCCACCTCGGGCCACTCACATTAACACAGATCACACAGTATTCAGGTCTAAGACAGAAATCATTATGCAGCCTCCTGCTGGGGAATGTTAGTTTATCGCTTCCAAATTACTGCCCTTGTACAGTATCTGTAAGTATAATAAAACAGTCCTCGTGGGCTATTTTGGGCGGAGGTGGCCTGTGCTATCATTACACAAACACTGTGCACACAGTACAACCCCATATCTGCTGTGCATTCCAGTCCTCCTATATGATGAATTAATGGCCCTCCATTGATATGATGTGGATGGATGGATAGATGGACAGATTAGATAGAGGGGGAGGCATGGAGTCAGAGACAGCGAGGGAGGGAGAGGAAACGCTCTATTTATTTTCGGAGGAGTCAAAAGTCTGGAAGCCATCAAGCTGGAGCTGGTTTCACATGACCCCTCTCTGCCCTCGCTCTCTGCCCTGTCCTCCACATCTCCCCGTCCTTCTCTCCCTCTTTCTCGCTCCCTCTCTTTCCAGGACCCAGGGGACCGTCGTTCCCAGGGTCGTGTTCACATGAGCGGGGACTCGGGTGGGGTGGGGCCGGAGGGGGGGAGGGGTTAGCGAGCTCCCTGCGGACCTGCTGTGTCCCTTCCTCTCACACTGAAGACAGGCCACCGCGCAGCAGTGGCCTGGTCAGAGCTCGCCAAACTGAGCATGACTGACACAGAATGCTCTGTCGCTGGTCCCGGGGAGAGTCAGAGCAGCATGGGCACACAAATGCTGGGAGAGCACTACACCAGCCAGAGCTCCATCCCGCAGCCGAAAGAGCTCTGCTGAGTCTGTCTCCCGACAGAATGCTCTGTCCCCATTCTTTGTTTTAAAGCCCCGCGTCCTGCCCTTTAATAAAACTGCAGCGGTTAACTTTTTCCATGCACCCTCCTGTCCCCGCTTTCCAACCGTCTGAATGCGAGGAATGCTTTTGGGGGGGTTTGTCAGTTCCTCTCAGGGTTATAAAACGTGAGTCAGTGTCTGCTGGTAAGAGCTGGTACGTTTTGCCTTGTAAACGGGAAAGGACATTGGCTCAGGCTTGTTGAGTCTATAGATAACCATGAAAAAAAACATCATTTTTAGGTCTTTTAAAAACTATCCTGCCTGCCATTTAAGTGATGTTAAATGTAGTCACTTCAAGGCACAATAATCAACACGTCATCCTTAAATATTTAATTTTATAAACATCTTAATAATTTTCTGTGATATGATCACTGGGGATAAACTGTTTATGAGACAGTTCCAATATTAAGCCCTGTGGTTTTTGGACTGTTTTGGTTTTGCAAGAGAAAATGTCAGTGACAACTTCCTTGAAATACAACTCTGACTCAGATATTAAAACTATTTTTTGCACTCTGCTGAATTCCCAGGGAAGTGCCTGATTGAGTTTATTATTCCTGCTGTTGATCTGACTCTGTGTTTCCATGTTGTTTTTTTTTTCTTTCTTTCTTTTTTCACCACGCTTCCTTTGCTTCTTGCAATTCCAGAGAGGACGTCAGCAGAGTCTACCCCACCCCCCCTCCCAAAAATCTCTCATTCCAAGGATAGAAGCTCCTTGGCTGCCGGATCACACTAACAAAGTGTTTCTGAAAAATATTTCCCTGGTCTTGAGAAAATATATGCCAAAAGTGTTCCCTTGTGTCAGGATTGTGCGTTTACTGAGGCACTTCTCTGAGGACCTGGGGAGCAGGCTTAGACCGGCCTGTTGGGGCCCTGGATAGTTCTCATGTCTCTTAACAGAGACTGCGAGGAGATTAGAGGATTCACTGTTTTAGAATTAGAGGATTCACTGTACAGAATAACTGGGGGGGGGGGGGGGTTGCATGCGGAGTCAAACAAAGTCCAAGAGGGTAAAAACACACACAGTGACATCTAAGCCGGAGGGTGGAAAAGCTCTGTGTGTTAGTTTATGCAGTGCTGATAAGTCAGGATAAATTGTGTATTGGATTGTATTGGATTGCCTTTTTTGAGTTATAATGCAATGCAATGCTTGCATTGCATCAACTTTTTTTTTTTCCAGTAACCACTGGACCCATGCCTGTGCGAGACTGCAGCACAAAGGAAAACAGAGCGATGACTTTAGGGGGGGACACAGTTGTTTATCCAAGCTTATCTCCCTGTTCCTCCATTTCATTGCTTAATTGTCTCAGATTTCATATGATTTCAGTGTTTTTTCTTCATCGGCCTCTTCCCCCCACTGGACACACTGACTCCAGCAGCATTAATATGACATTTGTATCATATCACGTTTCCAGGACCCAAGGGCTGAGGGATAGAGTCAGCTCTGTTCATTGAGCCGTTTCGGTTGAATGCTGTTTTGTGATTCTTTCTGTCTCTATAAATAGAAACGCGTAAACCCTGTGTCCGTTTGTGTGGATATTGCCTTACCTTTGTTTGCACGGTTGCTCCCTTTAAGTTCGGGTCTCATGAGAATCTGACTTTTTCCACTCCTTCAAGAGACAAAAGCACAAGTACAAAAAATCGTATAAGTCTATAATATCAATCTGTATATCTAAAAGTATATATTTATACTTTATATTTAGCGCTATATACATATAATCTATACGTGATATATAGTTGTGTCATTGTGTGTGCGCATGTGTGTGTACACTCTACGTATGTGTGAGTATGTATTTATATTATGTCCCAAGTTTGTTTTCAGCCCATATTACCTCTGCTTTTATGTCGATGTATTCAGCATGGTCATAATAGCAGTTTCGTTCATTCTCATAGCATTCAGGTTAACAATTTTGGATGCTTTTAAAATTTACATCAGATGAATATCAGAGCTAATGCAATGGACAGGAGGTAGTAGCGAGAGAGAGAGAGAGTGAGAGAGAGAGAGAGAGAGGGGGAGAATTTCCCCTCCCTACATTTCCTGTCTAGATGATTTAGGGAGATGAGGGGAGATGAGAGGGGACCTTAAAAGGCAATGTTTGGCCGTGCGGGAGTTTTCACTCTCTCCATTATCGGCCTCCAGTCTCTCTCAGTGTAAACAGAGGGCCTGCATCTGTGTCTGCTGAGATGAACACCTTAGCAGAGGCACAAGCGTGCATGCTATTGTGCACACACACACGCACACACACACACACAAACACAAATATACACACGCACTTACATCCTAATGTAAGCAGTAGTCATGGATGTACTCTTTTCCCGTCATTAGCAAGAGATGGTCTCCTGGCAGTTCTCTCCTGGGTTTATATTTACTAAAAGTGCTAACTGAATTTTTCAAATATTGCCTTGTTTGATAGTTGACCCTGCTGGTGTGTGTCATCCTACTGTCACACGGCACAAGCAAACAGGCTAGGGAAGGCTTCATGGGCCACACTGCTCCGTGCCTCCATTACAAACTGAAAACAAGACCAACAGTTTAGACACGAGATATCTGAACCCATTGTGTATCCTTCCTCGAGGTCCCAGACACATTCCTCATCGGTTTTGACAATGTTTATGAGGTATAGAGGGGTTTATACTTCGCAAAAGCAGCTGGTCGGCCTTAGCACGCCGCAGCCGGAGCTAAGCTGGTAACACTTCGGCAAGACTTCCTCCGCATGAGGTTAGTCCCGTGGATAAATCACTCCTGCTCAGGGTTTGAACCATCTGGATGCAGGCGGGGGGAGGGGCTTACCCGTTGGTGGTCTCAGGGGTGGGGCAGAGGACACGGTATTTCGCCTGATCTGAGCCTGCCACGCTGGCCCCAGACCCGCTCGTTTGCACAGGGTAAGCATTGCATTGTGTCAGAAATGGGAGTCTGTAGGACGCACCCATCAGCACCCATCCCCTATAGCCTGCAGACTGCAGGGGATGGGTGCTGATCTAGCCATCAGATGACAGGGAGGGCTGCAGGACGGTGGGTGAGGTAGGCATCAGGTAGGCACGCTGATGTGCCTACGCCCTAGGGGACGGCGGGCTAATTGCTGAAGAAAATAGGTGGGGAAAAGGCGCGTGCTGCCCGGCTGAATTCTCTCCTGTGTCTCGCATGAGAAAAGACAATTAGGCTGGTACGGTGCCAGCGCGGAGCAAGGCGTAGTTCCTCTGGAGGGAAATGCCAAACCTTGTTAAACTCATCAGCACTGGCCATCTTTATTTATTCAGACGACGTGATCGGGCCAGATAAGCAGATGGCGACTGCAGCTGTGGTGATACGGGGCACTCTGTCATTGTCTTTCAGAGGGAATGAAACTGCAGCGCGGCCGGTCTTGGCGCACTGACCCTTTTCTGTCGCTTTACGCTTCTCTGTGCCATTTAATTGTATCTCCCAGCTAACACAATGCCTGTGCCATAACTGAGACATTGTTATATTGTTGTACAATGTGACAAAAATATTGCCACTATATGTCACTCGGGTTGTAAAACCCTCCACATTAATAACTGGGAGGCAAACATTCTATGGAAAGCTATGGCTATGGAAAGATGTGTCTTGCTCATTTTCAGATCTAATGCACAATTATCCCATGATAATGATGGCGACCACCTCACTGCAGTATCTATAACATGACATAAATGAGCATGGGAAACAGGAACTAGGCTCAGGAGGCAATGTTTATTGTTGAAATCCCGGTTATTAAACACTGGGCCGCGGTATCAGTGTCACAGCATGCAAAGAGCCTGGGAGAGGAGGCTTGTGTTTGTTGAGTCTTCAGTCAATGTCCCACATATGCGAGGGGGGACATCCTTGACTCGGTGGCCTGGCCTCCGGCTGTCCAAGTTCAGCGCCTCATTTTCTCCATAGGGAGAAAGGTAACAGCCCTTTTTCCACGCGGTTCCAAAGCCCCGGGTTTAGACCGGGCAGAAGGAGCACGTGGTGACGTCGTCTGACAGGTGGCACGGAGGGGGGAAGCGTGAGAGATCGTGGCCGAGAGACCCCCAGCGCCGCAGTGTCACAATGGAAACTCTGCGACGTGGCGTCGTTCAGCACGAGCAAAACGGCGAAAGAGAAGCTTTTTATCCTCTGTGACAGGGGACAATTCGCGAGCTCCAGGCTCACCTTCACTCCATTTTGCCTTTTATGTCAGTGTGCAGCAGACTGTGACTCGAAAAGGCAATGTATGCTGGCAGCAGGGGGGGTGGGGGGGATGGGGGAGGGGGGTGAAATGAGCAGTGACAAACTATCTGCTTCTAGGATCACAGCCTGTTAGGAACTGCAGGAGTGAGTGTTTATCGTGAGTGCAGCTACATTTTCCATTATCCCAAAATAAAATCCTTTCAAAATTCCTTATATGGACGGAGGCAGATTCCAGGAGAGGGATTTGAGACAACGTAAAGCTCTCCCTTCTTGGAAAAGACTCAAAAGATCTCAGGAATTTTTGTGCTTTTTTTTTTTTATCCAAGCTTCTTTTTTATTTCGCTCGCCTTCCTTCTTTGGAATAAATTGAATGTTCCCCAGATTAGATTACAGAGATTTATGGTCTCCTCAAATATGATTCAAAAGTGAGAGGCAGGCTCAGTAGTCCTAGGTAGCCAACATCTGGGGCGGTGACTCTTATAGAACCAGTAGTCACACTTCAAGTTAGAAGGATTCCTGTACATGTCATGACTGGCTCACATTGCTCACATCCATACTCAGCCAGCCTTGTATATGCCACAACTTGAGCTGGTGATGATTTCTTGAGTCACTGTTTTTTTTTCTGAAGGGTGAAGGAATTGAGACATCAGCCTCCCACGCAATGTGCCTAGCTGCCACCAGAGGGAGCATGCCCATTCAAAAAAAAGCCCATTCCCTGTGGGCGCAGTGAAATCCTAGTGTCAGAAATGTATGCGAGAGCTGTCAGTGACAATGTGCTGTTGTGGCTGAGAGGCCTGGTCCCCACCCACTGTTTGTGACTATAGGCCCAGGATGAAATAAGTGTGAGGCGAGAAGTCGGACCATCACACAGCATTCTGGTGTCTATCAGGAAAGATATAAACAGTTTCTCCCTCTTTCTCCTTCCTCCTTCAGCATGGCGTAAACACCAGAACACCTGCCAAGGCCTGAAAAGACCCCAAATCACAGAGCACAGAGCAGGGACAGGTGAGTGACCTGTCCTGATACACATGTCCCACACTTTAACTTAGTCCCATTTAGGCCAGGCCTCCCAGGAGCTGAGAGGATAACGGCAGCTGTCTCAGCAAATCCCACAACGTTTGTGGAGATGAAAATGGCTTTAACACATGGTTTAGAGCACTGAATGGTATGGCCGTCTGCTCAGCAGAATCCGCCACTTTCAGCTCTCCTGTGCATCTCAGTCCTGGCAGCTCACTGAAAATGGGAGATCTACAGAAATGTGTCCAGTTTCCAGTGATGGTTTGTCACGGGCAACACTGGAAGTAACAGCTTGAGCCGTACATCTTTGGTGATCTCCAGCATTTGTGTCTTTAGAGGGGAGATGTACGACAGGACAGGGAATCGGGCTGTCCAAGTGGAGTTCACATTGTACAGCCGTCTCCAGATTTATGAACCACCATTCAGTTATTCACTCAACACAGAGATATTCAGACACTGACTTAGATTTCAGAGGACTTTTTACTTTAACTGTATTGCTGACTAACACAGATATCTGTGGTTGTTTTCTGTAAATAATGAAACGCTTAATGCCTTGAATTTTCATGTTGGTGAAAGTCAATAATCTTACTGTCAATCATTTGAACGTAACTGATAACTAGAAAAAAGTGATTGTTAACGAATATACCCAAAAGAACATAACTTCATGTTCACTGAGCTGGCAGCCATAGTGTCTTTATCTGAGTGCACAGGAGCTCGTATGTGAGCACTGAGATCATGCCTTTATTTGTGGCCCCCTCCCTCTCCCCATGGGCTGTCCACAGTGAAGGATATGGGGCCTGACTTTAGCTGTGTGTGGCAGGGTGAGGGGGCTGGGTTACATTACATTGGCAGCACGAAATAAAAAAAGACCACTGAGGAGGACCTTAAATTCTTCCCCAGATCTGAGCGGACCTGTCGGGCCCGGTGGTGTGGAGCGCTCTGACGTGGCTGAGGAAACGGCATTTGCTCTCGTCTCGCCGTCCCCCCCTCCCTGCTCCTCTTCAGTCGGGACGGGGATCACAGCTGCTGCAGGCTGCTGGGAATGCCATCATGAGCTGCCGGGCAGAGGGATCGGGCCTTGTGAGTGTGTGGAGGAAAGTCGCCATGCTCACACAGGCAGGGATCAAATCAGCAGCCAGTCGTAAGTCTCAGCGTCGCGTCTGCATGGGTGTTGAGTTGTAGTACTCCAGTGTGACATTGAGGAGACAGGAGGCCTGTCTGACTTAACAGTGTCAGAGAGAGGGAGGAAACTATTTGAGAGTGGTGGGAGGGGGTTGTTATGTCCTGTGGTAATAATCTGAAACTGAAACTTTTTCCCGGCTTCACTCCTGTGACTTCCTGGTTTATGGAATTAACAGATACTGCGGTTTCTGCTCAGACTGGTCTGTCTGGTTGGGTAGCTGCTTTGCCGTTCGACCGCATGGCCAGGAATGACACACGCTGCGACCGACCGTTACAGTCGTGCCGGGTTTTCCATTGTTTTCCTGTAAGGGCTCCAGCGTTAAAAGGGTCTGATGCGAGGAGCTGAAAGGAGTCCCAGCGACTGCGTCCTTGTGGACCCAGCTGGTTCCATTCTTAGCCGCTGTGTAAAGAGGCGTGACCCCGGCGTTCCTTGGCGCCGCCGCTCGCGCTGAGAGAGCAGCTGGCTTCCTGCTGAGTTTCTCTCGTGAACTTGGTGACAGAGCATCACTGCAGTGACACACATCCTGTTCCTCTCGCGGCCGCCCCCGCTACGCAGACGTGAACAGACAAGCAACACACAGACACGCACACACACACAGACACAAAGTCCAGGCAGCCGCCTCAGCCTCAAAGACACAGCATCTCTGAGGACTTTCCTTTGCACAAGATGTGACTTAGAGTGAATGCGCAGATACATACAAAGTGTGTCACTGGAACAATCCGTCGCATTCTCAAACGGAAAACTTGGTTTGAAAGAGCAGCGTTTCGGCACAGTTAGCTAAATGCAGGGATAAAGTCATCAGTGTTCTGGTGCTCTCTTCACTTTCTTCACAAAGAGCTGGTTGGCTTTGCTCTGTGGATTGGTGTCCCACAGTCAGGGCTTTTGTGGGTTGGAGTCCCGCATTCAGTGGTTTTGGTAGGAGGATGTTGCTGGCGCTGAATTCCCGCAGCGGTTAGTGTGGAAGGAGACTGTGGAACCCGTGACGTGTCCCTGCTTCCATAGCTGGATGTCAGTTCCCCCGATCAAGATGTGTCAGAGCGGCCGGCGTCCAACACAGACACACAAAGAGCTGCACTGTGTTTAACGAGCAGAGCACCATGGAATGTTTGAAAGAGAGAACAATGGGAGCAGAAGTGCAGAGCTTGACGTTGTGGAGTGTGTTTAGTGAGCTCTGGACGTCTCCTCCGTGTGTAAAATCATTGGTGGTGCGTAGTCTATTAAGCTTAGTCGTGTTCTCTACGTAAAAGTGCTGCGTAAAAAAGCTTTACACTACCTGAGGGTGGAGGAGGACGTGGGGCGGTGTTATTTGGGGAGGACAGTTGGGGCGGGGCAAGGATGGGGTGGGAAGGGGCAGAGTTAGAGAGGGCAGGAGAGTGTGGGAAAGCTGCTGGGAAGAATGCAACTGGGGAGCCAAGGGCACCAGGACAGGAAAAGAGCAACATTTAAGTATGCAGACAGGCAGGGGTCAAAGTTACTTCCTGTTCACCCATGTTTAATGCCTCTCTCTGTCTCCTTCTGGTGCCTCACTGCAGCCCTGCATATCAATTCTGCATTGATTCTGTATTGGATAGCAACTGCAACTACACAGTTGTATTTGAAACATGAATGAGATGTCTGTGCATCATTCCAACTTTAAAAAGCGAACAGAACAAGTGTCAGTACCCGTTATATATATTCACGGAATCTGTGCAGGGCTTTCTGTTCTCCATGGCTTCTTCTCTGTCTTCTTAACAGGAGGTCAATCTGTCCTGAGGTCAGAGGTGAGAAGGCTTTGGTGTCAGCCTGAGTTCCATTGACAGTTTGGATGAGGTGAGGGGATTTCCCTTCTGTGAGTTTTTCCATTCTCCCACCCTTGCATCCCCACTGATCCAGAATCAGCTGAACACTAAGAAGTGTGAGAAGGAAACAGGTAGGTGTGTGTGTGTTTGTGTGTGTGTGTGTGTGTGTTTGTGTATGTTTGGGGAGGGGGGACCAAGTCCTCGGTCTCCAGGCCCAAGGTGCAGTGCTGCATCTCTGGTCAGTTGGGAGTCTGAGATGAAGCACTGTAGCTCGGGAGGGGGGGCACTACCAAAGATGGGGTGTGTGGGGGGGTTGTCCTTGTCACATACAGATAGTGTGTTCACACCACCATACCACTGCTGGAGATCACCAGCCAGAGGATCATCAGGAATCAGGTCTCCCACCTTCCTCATCCTCTTCATCTTTTCCTAAGCCGTAACCACACACTACACACACACTCTCCTAGTTCCATTTTTCTCCCATGTGTTTTACCGCTTAGTTCCTACAATATCTTCACGTACAGGGGTCTGTTTAAAGTTTCGACTGTTCTTCAGTTTGTTTTCCTCTCTGCAAGTCTGTGACTTTTCCCTCCTGCTCCTTCCTGTGTACGGTCAATGTTTTCCTTGCCCCCGGGGTCCAGTTTTCCCAGGAATCCCTTGGGCAATCAGAAGGGGGATTCCTGGAAATACTGTTCTTGGGGGTGGGGCTTGGCAGCAAGACATCACAGACATTTTCCTTCCTTTTACACACATTCATATATGTGTACACACGCACACGCGCGCACACACACACACACACACACACACACACACACACACACACACACCTTGATCCTAGATTCTTTGATCTGAGAGGAGAAAGATTTCCAGATGTAGGAAATAATTGTTGACAGCCCTCAAACCTCCAGGCTGATCTTCAACCACCTGCACCAATGAAATTGAACTATTTGGCTCCAAATGAACCCGAACCTTTAAGTAAACAACACGTAAAAGTACTGAGGGAAGTTGAACATTAAAGTATTGCGTTGTTCATACTTAGGAATGCGAGTCTGTTTACTTTTACAGAAACACATATATCCTATACATGTTCAGTGTACCATGGAGCAGATCCTATCTCGTGAAATGTTCTGTGGAAAACTGTATGCTAAACATATGTGCTAAAATGTTCAATGTTCAATAAAACAGCAAAACATTATACTTGTGTCGATCTTCACTGTGTCTTTGCAAATGAATAAGAATGTATGGCATTCCAAAAGTTATAAAAAAAAAAGATCTCGTTTAGTTACACACTGTGCTACACACTCCAAAAAGCAGTGCATGATCATTTCAAATTCAAGCAACATTTCTGAGAAAAATGAGAAATTAGCGCCATCTATATGTTAGTATAAAGAGTACAACGACTCTTCTGCCACTAGATGGCATAATTGAGTCTCCTACTATATTTAGAGGGACAGTCAACCATCCCTCATGTGATTGTTAAGATTATTAGCATTCCAGGTCAGAATGACTGGAGGTCCTAACATGCTGCAAATCAGATATGGTCATGGTTTCACATACAGAAAGGGAACCATATATGTTGCGCACGTGCACTGACATGTAGAGAAGAGTATTCGGCCAAACCGGGGGTTGAACCCAGCAGTTTATTTTCACATTGTGACATGCTCAGGATCCAATATTTGCCTTCCTGGATTGTTTGTAAGAGTATTGACGATTTAGAGGGTGTGTCTGTGTGCAGAACAAGGTGCGACCTTTTCATTAGAAGCTCAAACAAACCAAAATCAAAATGCCCTCCTTTGTCTTACACACAGTTGTGTATTAAGGGGGCAATTGTAACATCTTGTCCTTTACGTGGGATCTCGCAGTTCCAACCACAAAGAGTGTCAGAGCTCAGGCGATGTTTAGACGAGCGCTCTTTCCTTTGAGAAATTCTATAGGCAGAGCACACTTAATGAAGCGCGCAGAGAGGTAGGTGGGCAGATTAAAGTACATACATTCACATGAGCACCGTTTCACAGTGTAATCAGTTCCGCCATTGAAAAGCGCTGCAGATGTGAGCACTGCGTGGGCAGTGCTAGAGCAGAGCGTTCGGGCGCTCTGGTAGGAATGGAGTGTAGTAGTTGTGTCAGTTTACTTTTCATGAGAGATCAGGAGAAGGGCTTTATAGAAGGTGAGTGGCAATAATGGCACATATCGTCCATTAGCGGATGACACAGGGCTAGGCCTTTTAATACTCGTTCTACACAAGGTCGCCCATATGTTCTTGGGGGACACTGACTACACAAGCGCGGAGATCTGCTATCTGGAGATCTGGTATTCTTGACTGGCCTTCTCTCGTTGGTTTGATTGGTTTTAGTGACCTCCCACTGAAATCCAGCATTGTTGACTTGTATCCTTTGCAAGGGCTACAGGCAGAAAAGAGAGAGAAAGAAAGGCATAGAGAGGGGAGAGAAAGAGTAAATTGTATAGGGTATAGGTAGGCACATCTGACTGACAGCTTCATTTTCTGTGTGCCTGCGTCATGTGCATGAAAGCATGCATGCATATTGCGCCTGTAAGGTTTATGACCTTAGACTTGACTTTATTGTCAGAATTCTTCTTTGGTGTAATGACAAAAACATTGAATAAAATCATTGGTACAATAATACAGGCACAAGGATAATGGTTTGTGGAAGATACACAGAATAGAGAGGCAGCCACTACATACAGACGGCACTACACTACAATCTGTGACATATACCGCTGGAGCACATATAACCGCTGTTGATACAAGTCAGATAAACAGCAGACTATACACAGACTTTAGAGCATGTTCAAAAAATCTGCTGTATTTTCCAATATGTTAAATAAATAATGTTCTACTGATCTATACACTTTGGTCCAGGATGTGAATTGCATTTAGTATGAGTGACTTGACTTTGAAATGTTTGATATGCAGCGGTGTCCTACAATGCCTACCCTATGCCAATCTGCCAAACAAGGGATGGGAGCTGTAACTGTGAACTTTGACTACAGGCAACAAAAGACACAGGTCTGCAATTCCATATTGCGACCTGGTGCGTTAGTGTTTACAGGAGTAGTGAAAACACCACTGTGACCGTTGACGGAGGCCTTAAGGTAAGTTATGTTAAGCTTTAAACTCACTCAGTATGGATCTATGTTATCCTACACTGACATTGGGCTGAAGCCACCAGAGACAGAAAATCAGGGGCCTATCATTATCGCTTTAGGGGCTGAGGGGCTTTGGTGTAAGTAAGCAAATGTTGAAATAGCACTGACTGACAAATGTAATGTGTGTGTGAGTGTGTGTAACACCAAGAGAGCGAGAGGAGAGAGAGAGAGAGAGAGAGTGAGAGTGTGAGAGAGAGCGAGAGGAGAGAGAGAGAGAGAGAGAGAGAGTGTGTGTGTGTGAGAGAGAGAGAGACAGAGAGAGAGAGAGAGAGTGAGTGTGTGTGAGAGAGAGAGAGTGTGTGTGTGTGTGTGTGAGAGAGAGAGAGTGAGTGTGTGTGCGTGTCTCGGGAGAGAGGCAGAGAGAGCCCTGCAGGGATTGGATGAGACATGAGGTGATGACTCAGAGGAGGAAGGGGAGCATGAAGAAGCAGAGCAGGTGATGGGGTAGGAGGGGGCGTGATGAATCACACCTCGCTCCCCACCATCCCCTTTCCTCTCACCTGCTGATTCAGCTGATCAAAACACACCTTCAGCTGGGCGTGGTCCAGCCGTGGAACTTGCCAGCTGCCAATTTTCCCTTCCCTGCCCCTCGGCAAGACGTGAGCCGAGCTCAACGTCTCAGATCAAACTCCAGAGAAAAAATGGCTTGTAACAACCCATGCTGTAAGACCCAAGCTGACCTGTGTGTGTGTGTGTGTGTGTGTGTGTGTGTGTGTGGCATGGGGGATTGGATATTTCTTACCTGTATAGTGTGACAAATTACGCCATACCTTGGGCAGAATTACGTGGTCAGCCAGAGCGCGATACCATCAAAACCGCATAAAGACAGGAAGAGACTTCTTGTCGTAGCCACCTGAAACTGGTGTCAACATCCTGGCTTGCGTAACACACCCCCCCTCCCCCCTTTTTTAATTTCAGGTCTAACGCGTTCCAGGCGTACCTTCATAGGCCTGCGTACTCGGGGATTCCTGCGGCCTCCGCTCTGCGTTGCTGTTCGACTTCGCTTTTTTCCGTGGAGCTGCATTACTTAAGCTCCGCCGTGTGCTGAGCGAGCTCCGCTCTGTTCCGAGAGGCAGGGCAGAGCCGACTGCAGCGAACAGCGATCTCTCAGAGCAAGCTGCTCTCCGCGCACTGCAGGAACCCACACCGACAGCAAGCAGTGATCTCACACTGCAGACAGATGATCTCACACTGCAGCCCCCCCCCCCCCCCCCCCCCCCGGAAACCCACAGCAGTCCACTCCACCAAAGGGGAGCGGACAGGTTCAGCAGTCCTCCTTACCGTCTCCCCTTATCTGTGTGTGTCTCCACGGCCCCTTCAAGACTGCGAACACACCCCCTCGTCACCGCGTCCACACACAGGTATACATTTGAACAGTTTATTTCAATTCACGATGAAACATACAGGTTAAAGGACAGGATTTGTGCCTATGATGTTTGGACGCTGACATCCTGCGCTCATGTATTAACATTATATGATATTATTGTCATTCAGCCGACGCTGTTATCCAGAGCAACTTAGATAGGTTAGTTTATCCACTTATACAGCTGAATATTTACCACGGCAATTGTGGTACAGCAGCAGCCCTAGCATGGAATTGAAGCAAGAAAACCTTTTGGTTACGAGCCCTGCCCCTTACCACCATGCTGCACTTTCACCCACATTCGTCCTTGAATCCTTTATTATTATCTTGTGGTGGTTAGCAAGTATATGATACACAATGAAGAATTTATCACACTAGTCTGTGTTTAGATACATAGAGCACTGTCTCTTCTATATAGACATAAATACAATCATCGCAAGTTGTTTGACTTACACAAAGACAGACATCTAGAAAGAAACTATATCTTTATCCTGACAAAAATATACCCCACACCTTTACTCGATGTTAGCCGATGCAGTGTTTCTTCTTGCCTGGCACACAGGCATGAGACAGGCCCGTGCCTACAAGCCCTTACTCTCTTAAGTGTCACCAGCTGAGACACAGCACAGACACAAGGGTAACCAGTGATTATCAAGTCCGGCTACAGTCACCAAGCAATCAAAGAGATGTGTGAGTGAGTGTGGGGGGGGGGGGGGGGTTCCAGCAGCTGTGTGGCACACTGGTCCCACACCAGAGCCCCCCCCCCCCCCCCCCCCCCGAATCCCATGGGGGCTGATGACTTAGCCAGGGAACCAGCAATCTGTTGCAGGCCTGACTCTTCCACTGACTTCATTACAGGCCTCCGCCAAACCCAGCTGTCTGACCGCTCAGGAAAGCCTTTGTTTGTGACGATGCTCCAAATTTAACTCAAGCCAAAGGAGCAGTTCCAGCTCTTAACAAATGAGACAATTATACGAAGCACAGTCACATGATTGTGTGTGGGGATTTTTACACATCCTGTTCAAGACACCACCCCGTGTTTTCCAAGATGGTTCCATATGGAGCATTTTTGTATTTTTAATCCACATTATAAAAAAAATCTGAGGCCTTCCTAACAAGCTAATGATCCAGTCAGCTGCATCAATCATGGCAGCACATTGCATTGGAGCAGAGGGAAGGGGGGGGGGGTGGTGTTCCCAGTGGGGCAAGTTCATCTTTTTATAGCCAGCTTCATTGATAAAAGCCTTCTGCCTTGGCTCTGACAGGTCTTTCCTCCACCTCATTCCCCATGTAGGGATTTTGAGAGAGGATGCACAGAGAAGGCAGAAGGGTGGGGGGAGAGAGGGGATCACTACGAAGACTCACGGTTCCTCTGCACTGTCATAACAGCAACGGTAGATTATAAACCCACCCCTGCACAACTGCAACGTAGTCTCTGCATGTTAAACAGGGTTAAAAAAAAAGGGAGGGGGCGGGTTTCGGGGGGGGGGGGGGGGGGGGGTGGAGCAGCATGTGGCTTTCATGTTATTAAGAGAGAGTGCCCACACATCACGCCACGACACAATCCAATTTACTCTGGAGAGAAGCACTCCAACACTTTGGGGGTGATTCACACCTCACAGTGGCACGAACAAGATGTCCGTGTTGATTGCTCTCTTAAAAGCCGGAGAACACATTGGTTCTAATTAAAAGGGGGTGCTTTAATTCTAAGGCAGATCATTTTAATGGACACCGGCGTTTACAATAGGTGGACATTACCACAAGCTTCATATGCAGCTCACCTCCATTTACTCCAGTGTGTGGGTGACTGCAGCCTGTGCTGTTTACTTTCCCTTCCTGCTTTGTCTTAGTGAAAAACACATGTGGCACACAGGCACAAACGTGTGCACATTCAAAAAGTCAGATTGCTTACCTCTCCATGCAAGCAATGCACAGTGCATATACATTTGTTGGTCCTCTTCCTGTTGTAGTATGTATTAGTCGATGCATCTGCGTCCGTGTTTTTATATAAGTAACTGCTCGTGGGTTACACTTGCAAGAGAAAAAAAAATGTGTTGAGAGACGTCTAGATGAACTGCATCACTGCAAAACCTGAGGCCAAATAAATGACGCAAATGTGATGTAAAGGAAGACGGTAATTTCACCAGCTACTGCAGGACTGGGTTGCGAAAGCACACCACAGCTCGTGGTGCGAGGTCAAAAGACTTGCAGCAGCTAGAAATTACCCATAATGCCACGATACTTTTCACAGTGTTACACAGTTGCAGAGGGGAACAAAACACAGCCGTAGAATATATCATGTACACTTTAACATATGGATAATTTTGATCAACAAAGAAAGCGTCTGTGTTCACGGCTTTTAACTGGTGTCCAAATATACACATCTTAACAGGGGTTTCTGTGAATCTACCGATTATATAGCGAAACTGTGAGCATTGTTCGTTACGACGCGTCCGTGCGCGTACTCTGCGGGCTGTATGTACAGATACGACAGCACCAATAACTAACGACTAGACGTACGCGTAATTTGATCAGCCTTTCTTACTAACGACGCGTTCTCTGCTTCTGCGTTATTAAGAATGGATTCTTCTGCGCACTCGTACTTGCCAGTCGCAATTTCAATTGGGCCAATTTTACGGCTGCAAATACAGCGACAGGTCCACCAACTGACGTAAAAAAGACCTCTCTATATTAGTTTGTGCCGAGGCGCTGGTCTGACGCAGCCCGGTTACACAATGCACCTGGAGAGCTCGTGCAATTTCATTTTAAGGCCACGTAGGGGCGTCTGCAGAGGGACTGGGCTCTGTGGCACAAGAGAAAGGGTGTTGTTCTAGGTTCAGGTGAGTTCATATGCATCCTGGCGACTTGAGAAATCCTTTTCTTCTCTCGTGGTTTGGGAGTCCTAAAACGCATTTACGCCGAACCGTCCCTAACCGGGTTTTGTGAGTCAGGTGAGATGCGCGCGGAAATGTATCCCAGGGATTTAAAATTCCTACTGGGTGCTTTGACCTTTAGGTATAGGTATTTTCCCTAATGTTAACATATTTGTATACAAATATATGTAAATATACACGTATATACAAACAGAAAACAAATATACGTGTCTGTACTTCATTATACGTACATACATGCATTATATAATAACAGGAACATAATGTACCAAGACCCCCCCCCCAGAAAAAAAGAAAAGAAAGAAAGTAAGTTCTTGTTCAGCGAACATATGCTGCTATTCGACGCCCAGGCACGTGTGTTTGAAAATGTTTCGTGTTGGTAAATTAAAACAGCCAGAGCACTGCATTGTGAGCGTAAGTGGGTCGCTGCAGTCACTCTAGACAGATTAATTTCTGCAGATTTAATTTAATCGCTCGAGTGAGAGAGCCAGCGCCGAATAGCAACGCGGGTAATATTGTTTTGCTTCGTGTGGAAATACAGTTTATTCCCTTGAGAACCCTGCTCTCTGTGTGTGGTAAACACTCGGGCCGCTGTGGAAACAGCACCGATACGCCTATCAGCTGTTGTGGTCCACAACGCAACAGGTCATAAAGGCTGTGTTAACAACGGGCGGAATCAGCTACGTGGTGCTTTTCGCCGTCTGCTTAGCTATCTGTTGGACTTTTACATGTTTGCATCTGCATTTATATGTCAAATGAAATAGCATTTTTAGAGTACTAAATGTAGTAGCATTTTACTATGACATTATTAAACACAGTACTTCATTGTTTTCATGGCCCTTGATGAAGCTACCAAATGAACAATATTTGATACAAAATATTCTGACGGAGGTTGTCTTGTTTTAAATACAAATGACACGTCGTCTCCACGTAGAGGAAATTCTTAGAAAAATGCATTGTATCACATACAGTTTGATTTAGTCATTGGTTGAGGTTCCTAAAAGTCATGTGTCTGTCCCCACTTAAGTAATGATATTTTAAAAGCTCGACCAGCACTGGCAGCTCAAAATGACTTCAAAGGAGGCATATTTTAACAGAACATAGGTGTGGATGTGGTGGGAGGCTTACATAAGACACTCGCTCCTGTAAGCCATCTTCCTGAATGCGCAGACACTAACAGGCTGACACTTGTAGGTGTGTAAACCACAGCTGCTCCCACTCCTGCCCTACAGCTCTGTCTGGCCCACTCCTCAAGCGAGCCGAGTTCCCACAAAGCCCCCAGCACCAGCCGATCCCAGCTAGACCCACCCCCTCCCCCCACAGGGTCCAGCCCTAATAATACACCACACTGCACTGAGGTAGCAGCCCTTTTTTTCCCCCCTCTCAGCTTTACATATTTTAGGAATTTTTTCTCCCCCCCCGTTCTTATCTGTGTGATAATGCCCAGCCCTCACAGAGGAGCACTGGTGAAAAGCCTTGTGTGTGAAGTGCAGGAGCTGCCCGAGATCAGGCAGGCCTGCACAGAGAGAGAGCGAGCTTAGCCTGGCAATAGGATTACATTACGCTGCAGTAGCGGGGACAAGGGGAGAGAGGGCCTGCAAGGCACGTGACACACCGCTCAGGCAGCCCAGAGAGACCTGCTCATCTGAGCAGACACCTCACACAAGAGAGAGGAGGCAGGGCAAGAGGGGGAGGGGGGCATTCACACACCGACCAGGGACTCATCAGTGATTAAAAATGAATCTCTGTGTAAAGCAGCATATGGGGAGGTGACAGAACACCTGCGATTAATGGTTTCGGCCACACCCTGCAGTTTTTGACTATGAACAGTCATTAAGTAAAAGGGATGAGGTGGCAGATTTTTAACGTGACAGTGCTCACTTTTATTGTGAAGTTGTGCTGGTACCCCTGGTTCTGTATTCTCGTATTTAATATGGTGAATGAGGTATAAATAGGCTTTCCAGTGCAGGCCGTGTGTCCTACTTGGCTCACGTGAGGCTTTTTTTCCTCCCTCTCCAGACATGGTCTTTCACTGGCCCCCTATTGTCCAACTGGAAAGCTGTCTGGGGCCTCCCTCTCCCTTCGCAAACAGCTGCTTCCTTCATGCCTTTTCCCCACAATGGACAAGAGGGCTTCCAGAACTCTGTCACCCGGTAACCCCACAGTCCCTGTGGGCAACTGTGACAGACAGAAGCCTGTCCTCCTCCATCCTACGACCCAACCCCCAACCTTTAAATACCTTCCCTCCCCCCTTTGCCACCAACTCAAACATGTCTCTACAGTCGTGACATGTTGTGGTAGGATAAAGGCTCCTTTACCATCCTCAGTGGCTGCACTTCACAAAGAGGTCCTCCGTTGTGCTTTGGAAGGAGGAAGTAGGAACAAGAGTAGAAACATTATAGAAGTTGGGATACTAGTATACAGGAAGTAAGTTCTTTCAAATTGTTGCTCGCTTTCTTTAAAGTGTGCATGTTTTACACTCAGAACTTCTGATTGTGTTCCCCTTCCTGTTAATCACATGCTCAGACGATGGCAGAACCAGGAAAGTACACAGAGCAGGAAGCTTGGCAGAACAATACCGAGCAGAGCAAGGCACTGTGCTCAAGAGGAAGTGGAGACATAAGCATGCACAGGTTTTACACAATTTGCAGTATACAGAGGGGAATCTGTTCAACGCAAGTTAGCTACTAACTCTCAGGAGAAATGCAGATTAATAACTTGCTTATGCACCAATGACTGAATTTACATGTCAGCTGGTCACAGGTGACCTGGTGGTTTTATCCTTTGTGAAGAATTAGTAAGTGCACCTCTATCACTGTCGCACTTTCCCTCCATTCCCCCTCACCATTCAGTAACAAACTGGGCTTGTGGATTTATTTTTTTGTGGGCTTCCTCTTAAGGGGCCAGTATTAATATTTGGAGGCGTCTATTCCACATAACCTGCAGCCCAAAACAGCCGTCTAGCAGTGATGAACCAAATCACAGCCCTTGCTGTTGCTGTGAAAAATGACAGGGTAAGAAAGATGGATGAGAGTTGAGCTAGTACTAAAACAAGACCACAGGAATTTCTACCAGAGGTGTGAAACATTTTGGTTTCCGCTTCCAATCAAGTGGTGGGGGAATCAATCTTCTTGACCATCTTCAACTTTGCAACACAATAAGGTTTATCAAATTACAAGTATGTTGTTGCAAACGCAGATTAGAATATCCAACACATAATGCTTCCTCCTCCACATTTTTACACTGAAGGCTTGTCATTCTGCCCAAGTCTGGTAGAAACTCATTCAATACCTTTTCTTAATAATGTGAAACCACTCAACACAGTGAATCATCGGGTTCAGCTCCACTGCAAGCAAGTGGACCTGTAAACTTAACTAGATACTGTTTCCAAACTGCAAAAATGGTGTCAGTTTCAGGGCAGAAAAAGATCCATTTAGCACTAGCTGCAACAGATGCATGATAGAATGCACCAAGTGCGCAGAATGCCATCTGGATTCAAAGTGAATTCCAATATGAACTGCGTGTGGAGGTAAAATATACATGAGCTTTCAAGTTCAGTGGGCAGATAAATTATGTACAATTCTTTCTTAGATGCTCTCCTGACCAAACCCATCCTGCTTTTGAGAACTTCATTAGAGTGAAGTTGCTGGGGTGAATGTAATTTACACAAACACATTTCCACAACTGCAATTTGAAGCCATTTTTAATATTTACAGATATAAATCCTGGATATTCGTAAAACACCACCACAAGCACCTACAACTACCCACCACCCCCCACAATAAATCATTTTACAGGAACTGCTTCTCTAGATAACAGCAAGACCTTTGCACCATGTCCACAAATTCATCCCTTTTGCCTCAATGCAATCAAATCCACAGAGGACATTTCTTTTGAAACCTATTTTTTTTCTATTAAAGGAATTGATTTCTTTCCATCTTTAAACTTCCCACATTTTGAAAGCTTACAATGCTAGGATTGTGTGGTAGTTTGAACACGTAAATGTGTAGTACAGTAAAGACAAGAACAAATGGAAAGTCTGCAACAGAAAAAATGACCAATTGGACAATCTTAACCTAAGGCAGAAGTTTGTGTATTGTTCTTTTCAAATTAGAGACTGGGACAGTGGTTCTGACAAGTCATTTTAATTTATTCTGACATGCTAAAAGGGAATAAATTACACTTTTATAGAATGTCCAGCAGTAAAATACTTTGAGCTGGGTCAGAGGGGGCAATAGGGAGAAAAAAAAGAAAGAGTCAGCCAGCTAACGAGTTACTGGTGTGCATCTTGTTGTGGCTAAAGGCTGAGATTAATTCAAATTAACCTTGCTTTTCTTTACAAGACTCGAAAGTATATAGAAAAAAACCCTCTCAACACGCTTACTTCGCAATAAAAAAAAAAAGAACGAAAACAAGGAGAAAAAGGTCGCTACTCTAAACAGCAGCGAAATTCTCATTTGCAGAGTCCCAGAGATATTTTACAAGATTTGCTTCACCGCAGGAAGAAGCAACAAAAACACCCTTTCCCCAAAATGATCAATTTAAAAGAGGGAAAGTCAAACTCTATAAAACTGAAAAAAATGTTAATTCTTACTGATAAAAAAGTGTATATATGTATATAAAAATGATAACAGGAAGGGTGGGAGTGGGGTGGAGTGAGTACAATTTTCTTCTGTCTCAAAACGGAACACTGAGGCCATCATAGCAATAAAATGAATCTGACAATGTTTACTTTTGCCATTTAAACATGTTAACATTTTTGAAGGAAAAAAAAAACCCAGATCATGGATGCGTACAATTTTCATCTAAGCAATTTACATACAGGTTTAGTCAAGTGATGCCTAATCTGTAATGAATATGCTTTTGTGGAGTTTATATATATTTTTTTTAGACTTCAGTATACCAAGTACAATATAGTTAATGCAGCGTTCTAAAGAGAAACCTAGTAGTCACTAGAATTTATTTTTTTAATCTTCACATTAGAAGCTCTTCTAGCACATATCAGCAGGCAGAGTCTTAATTACCTTTATGGAAAAAAGAAACCCAATGTTTGCTTAGTAATATCCAGGATTCAAGGATTCATTCATAATGACGATGAAAACAGTTAGTTTTACATCTTTTCATTTCGTTTGAGAATGAGGAAAAAAGTAGGATGAGGAAGGAAAAAAAAAAATGTGCATTTCAAATGTATTTCTTCCGACAGCAAGGACCGCCACACGTCGGAGATCACGCCACGCACAGTGACTGCACAGAAAGGGGCAAAGCTTCTGAACCCAAGCAGTTCTTTTCTGGAGGAGAGAACTCAGGGAAAATATTGGCATGTGCACAATTATATCCTCTGTGAGCCAACCATTTTATATAGTTTTCAGTTTTGAAGAAACACAAAAAAGAAAAAGAAAGTCTTCGGGAACAGGACAATAGAAAAGGCTACAGCTTCAAAGCTCCATATTTAGCCTGCTTTCTGTGTGTATATAGTATATACATACCAATATATAGATAGATGCTGTGCATTTTATCTATATATACTGATTACATATATAATATATGGAACAAAAGTTCTTTAACAGCAAAAAATGGTTGCCCACAATGCCTGGCAGGTTCTGGTGAATTTGATCCTAGATGCCGGGGTGTGATTGGAAGGCAAATCCTGCTACGACCACTCTGCTCTGCTTCATTACATTGTCATAATGCTTAGAAACCTGCAGGAGACAAAAAACAACGGAGAGAGAGAGAAAGGTTGTTCAGAGTCTTGTTTTAAAAGCATCTCAGCAACTGGGGGAGTGGGGGTGTAGGTTATAACTACTGTGATCCAAACAAGGTCAAACAAGTCAAAATATTAAGCCTGCAAAACAGAAGGGGAAAAAATGCCCCGTCATCAGCACCCTCCTCCAAGGCTGGGATCCACCGTGGCACAGCACCGGAGAGAGAAAATCAATCATTTATGCGTCTATACTGGGAGCCCCTTTAAAGCATCTCTTTCACCGCGCCATTTGAAGAGCGTTGTCATGATCAGAAGGACTTCAGTTCTAAGCTGAGTGTCCTGCCAGAAAGAACAAAGCAGGCAGCTTATGAATTATATATCTGAGGTGCGTGGTGGTGATGGCGGTGGGGGTCAGAGAAGTGTTTTTTGCATGTTATCTTGAATGGCGTTTGCACACGAGGCAAATAATCCTGGGGTTTCGTGCCAACCAGAGATCAGAAATACCCTCTTCATTGTCTGGCAGAATGGCCATACATAGGCTCCACCAATGGGCTACTGTCTGATAGCAAAGAAGCCCAGCCTTATCTGTCATTACCCTGGCAAAGTGCAGGGGTGCAGCTAGTGCCGCACTGTCAAGAATGATGCACCCACTACAGCGCTGACTTAATGGAGTTAGTCCATTTTTCCCAGGAGTGCACGCGCCAACGGATCCTTTTCACTTCACTACAAAGACAAGGAGGAATTACAAAGGCCACTGGCTGCGTTTGATAAAAGTGATGTCTCACAACACTATACATTGTTCACACAGCATAATTACACTTACAACTAACTTTCCCATGGCAAAAAAGGTGAAAATGGTGATGCCGGTGTACTCTGGCCTCGCCCTACAGGTTGTGGTAAAACTGGGTCAAGTTTGAACATGAATGCATAAGGGCTAGGCTGGGCTATATGGCAAGCTTTTACAATGAGCTATCCTTACTTCTTCCCCCTGCTTTAATTTGATCTACCATGATTAAGACACAAAAGCAGCTAAGGTATTGCTGCAGGCACACATAGTGAAGCTGTGTGGCAGGGTAATGGAACAGGTAGGCAGTCTAATGGTGGAGGGGGAGGGGTGATGACAATGCAAATACACAAAACTTTCCAGGCCTGGAGAAGCTCTGTCACGCACCCTGAGCCGAAGAACCCGTCTGTCTCAGAATCACCAAGACGACATGGTAAGGGCGCAAGGTGGATTCTCTGTATGATTACTGACACTGCGCTGACATGAATCCTGCCGTGTGCAGAACATTTCATACCCTGGAACGGAACTTACAGGGCTCTTCCATCAGCCACCAAATTCTTGACGTTTCAAGTGTCTGGGTTTCATTCCACTGGTGTGGACAGGCCAGCTGATGTAACACAGCAGACATAGTAAATAAGGTGAAAGGGGAGCTCCATTCTCCATGTGTGTGCCACATTTAGCACCCCCCCCAACCCCTTTTCAATTTAACAACTAGCCTCCGGGAAAATGCTGTAGAGGAAACCAATCAGTAACTGCTACAGTACTAAGCAGTCACACACGCCATATGGACACCACACATTTTGGTTGGTTGACATGTAGATTAAGTGAACAGGCGTTTAGCTTTCAGCTATTGGCCTGAGACTGGTTTCTGCTTCAAAGAGCCTTGCACTTTTCTTAAAGCTTTGCAAAGCTGAGTGGACATAATACCAACACAAATATATTTGTTAAGTTGTACCTGTTAAGTCTGTTAAATAGCAATTTTCCCCCTTAGGAAGTTTTGTACAAATTTTGCACAAACAATTTTTTTTGTTCGTGTAGTGTAAAACTATGACTAGAAGGCTCCTTAGTCACTCATCAAAACCCTCATGTTGCTATGGTACATGCACACATTATCCTAAAATGAATGTTAAATCACATTATGACATCACAAATGTGTATGTATACTTCTGCATGCATACTACAATAGCAACTATCCTAAAAACAGGACAGACTTGCGTAATGAAAGTGTAAATTTATGTATTGTCCTGAACTTCAACTAGGTTGGTGGGCCTTTATAAATAGCTATCAAGTGGCTGAGCACCACATATGTGCAGTAGGTTTGCCCCTATGTAGACTGAAGCCACTACAGAGCAGTGCATACTAAGATGATGGTAGCTGTCACATTTACATAATGACAATAAAAGGCACATGACATTCAAATATGTGGCAGAAGCATTTAGGAGGGTCAGCTTGCAGAAAAGAAAAAAAAAAACCTGAGGGCTTTTGGTCAGCCTACCTGTATTAACCCCATTATGCTGAAACTGCTTACTCTGAACACATTTCATTAAATGTGTCCATTGTGCGATTACGCAGGAGGGTTGCAATGCAAGTCCACATTAACAATGCTTGCATTGTTACAAGGCTAATATAATGGGCAAGCCAAACTGGTATCCAAGAAACCAGCAATCCCCCTCTAAAGAAAGTTCTTTCAAGCTCGAATACTCCAGAGCTTTCAGTTTCCATTTAAATTCCTAGCCGGGGGGAATTCAGCTTCCTCCACTCGGTTTTTTCTCTCTTATACGGGCAAAAGAGCAAGCCATTTTAACCCTCTTGAAATGGCCGGTTATTTTGTCACGTTGTTCCTTGAAATTAAATACAGCAATATGATATCCACTGACAGTGGGTTTTGACGAAAGACAGGGGGGCTTCATTTGAGAAGACATTCCATCCTCAGTGACAGCTTAATATCGCAGATGAAGGGAATGTTCCCCCCAAGGTTGCTTTCTCCACCCCCACAGCAGCAACACATAAGCAAGGTCCTATGGTACAGAGTGAGGCCGCACACACAAAACCAAAGGCAGAGTACACAAAGGATTAGTTTAATACCACGTCATCAGCAAATCCTATTTATAGCCAGCATTTCTCCAAGGCGCTTGTTTACTGCCATCATTGGGGATGTGCCATGAAAGAGATTGTAAACGTCATCCTGCTTTGATTTCATATCCATATTTAATGAATTTCAAAGCTTTCTCTCCATCTCTCTCTGCAGAGTAGAGGCCGCACTGACGGTAACAAGGCGCTGATGGAATATACAAAAAGGATTTGATTCTCATCCTAAGATGGTATTAAAGCTGATAACCTCTGACCCCAGAAAATGCTCTGTAATAATGGCCCACGCTGGAGAATGTTGAACCCATTTCATCGCCTGTATTTTGTGAGTGGACACTTTGACAGGGACTGGCTTATTTAGAGCCGTGGCGGTGATGGTTGAGTGCTAGGGGGGCTTTGGCGGTCGAGGACCATCACAGCTGCGCCCTTTCCACAGGGCCTCGACTTCATGTGTAGCAAACGTTTTAGACCATGAATAAACGTATAATCTATGGGATGTTAAGTCCCAGCTGAGCATTGAGTCCTTCATTCAAACATGTCTAATCGGTTTTAACCGGGTTTGGCAGACATGGAATTATGCAGGCTGACGGCTCTGTTATCATGCCTGCATTTGAAGACCGTGGCCTGAACTGGGGCTCCCGAACCATGAGGAAATAGAAGCATTGACAGGTGGAGAGGAGTCAGACAACTGACCCATTTAAAAACCCACAAAGTGTGTGAAAGTGTACACCTGTGTCCCCATGGGGAACGCACAGACAAAAGCCTGGAGTATCTGGGGCAGGGATACTACCTCAAAAAATAGTTGTCAAGTGAGTTCTCCTTGTGAGTGAGTACATCATAGCAGCACAGATTGACAGGGCCGAGTTGTGAAAGTCAAACTGGGCTGTAGAACTCATCTGTAAGTTGCAAATTGCAATGGCAAAAAGTTGAAATGGGTATGTACAATTACTTTTTGGTAAATACAAAATCCCAGAAAGGCTTGGTCTGTCAGAAAACATTACAGTTCATCTAAAGATCCCACCAACAACCAGGGAAATTGGGCCACCCATTATAAACTGGACTACTGGAGAAGCAGTGAAATCTTCGTCCATTTAACCGGCCTGCCAGGGCTGGCTGTCTGACACTAAGTGAAAACGAAGAACCTAAAACTGGAATTAAAAAGGTAATGGTTAAATCATATCAAGAGAACACATCAATGGAGGCACATGGGAAAAGTGAAACACACCATTTGATTACCCACCAACACACAATGAAATTTCACAGATCTTCAACACGAGAAATGTCATTGTTAGTGTGTGGTTAGAATCTCACTCCCACTCATCCATTTTCTTAACAGAATTATCTAATAGAGCTCCAATAAAGATTAACAAGTGTTAGATCCAGGAACAATGGTCGAGAGAAATCTGTATCAATATCACATCCCATTTGGAAAGAGGTTAATTCATGGAGTGGATCACTTAATAGTTTTAAGTTCACAGATGACAATTATAAAGCCACCCCTTCATCCCAAAGAAGAGTAAAGACATTTTGGCATAAAGTTAGTAGTCAAATTTCCCAAGGACGTCTTTGCATCTGCAAGACAGACCAATTGAATTTCTATAAAAATTTCGGGTGTCTCCTCGAACTAACACCGTTGTTTTGTCTACTAAATAATATGGGGGGAGAGAATGTTCCAAATCCACTGTATTTTGTTTTAAACCTACTGAGTACTAAAAAAATGAAAGCAATTGGTGTCTCCAT
Source organism: Megalops cyprinoides (assembly GCF_013368585.1). Taxonomy (NCBI): domain Eukaryota; kingdom Metazoa; phylum Chordata; class Actinopteri; order Elopiformes; family Megalopidae; genus Megalops; species Megalops cyprinoides. The sequence continues at coordinate 21,081,134 of NC_050598.1, read as the reverse complement.
TTTTGCACTCAAAACGTCGCTTGGCTGTTTGCTACTAACCTTTCATGTTACTCTTGGGTTTGTCAGTTTGCTTGCCTGTGGGGGTTTGTGCCTGCTGCCCCTGTCCCCCCGAGGATGCGGCCTGCTGGGCTGCTTTCTGCTTCAGCATGGTCCAGTCGAATGTGTAGTCATACTGGTGGTTCAGGGTCCTGCAGACAGAAACACAAGCGGCAGCATTGACACATACAGCTGCAGTCATGCCGAGCAGCTGCTTCAGCCTGAAGCAGCAAAGCTTTATACCAAAAGACGGAGATGGAATGCTACACAGCACGGAGGGTTCCACATGTACTGACTTGATTCCAGGGGCTTAAGAAAACCTGACTTTTAACTGAAAGAACAGCAGGTTCTACCGCAAAGGGAAGTAAAACATATAGAAGACTAACTGCTTCTTAGTCTGGAGAGATGATGAAAAAAGGAACTACTGTCTCTTGGTTTTCACCACTGGCTGAAAGGATTTTACTGTCTCAAGCCGTCTTTAACAAAGCCTACTATCTGCACACAAGCAGTAGATGCTTGAAGAGTCTAAAGTGCTTTTACAACTAACAAAAGGTATCTTCACACCCCAGTGGCTGGGTTGTAATAATTCATTCTTTGAAGAAAATCAGGTTTTGTATACGTTTTCTCTAGCCATTTGTAACAAAGTTTGTAGCTTGTAGCTGTGCGATGTGCAAGGGGGAAATTCTTTTCTGAACAGTAGCAGCATGCACTAATATGTATTACAATCCTCTGATGTCCAAAGACAGATCACTGAATACTGTCAGGGCTGATCCCTCTCTCTACTCTGACGGCTAACCAAATCTGTTCAAAACTGCAAGCTAGCCAGCCTTAGTAGCAGCATAACCGAATAACTAACAGGCACAACGAGATATTTGGCTATCTAGCCAGCAAAATTAGCACTAGCACAATAAGGAAAGATGTTAGCTCTATGTGGCTGTCACACAGTGTTGAACTGGCTATCTAGCAATTTTGAAATGGATTCTTGTGGTATTGACTTTCCATGGTGCTAATATACCAAGTACCTATGGACTCAAAAATTGCACAGTGCTCATTTGCATGAGCTTGTTTGTATTCCGGCTCTAATTCTTGGCTGAGTATCTTCCAGTCTTGCCTGAAAGTGAGACAGCACACAGATTTGGTATGCACTAGAATGCTTCTTCCCCATGCACAACTAAAAATGTAGTTTACCACAAGACTGATATTTACTTCTCCCTTTTATGCAAATCTAAGAAACTAATTGCAGTATGGACACAATTGTAATGTTGGGCGACTCGAAACCGGTGCTTAAATGTTTTATGCCTAACAGTTTAAAACTTGTGTTCCTTTCACGTTGCTTGGGAAGAACCAGCGCTAGTTAGCGAGTGACATTTTTTCATGAACCAGGGCTCTAATCCAGTGTGACAGACAGCATCCAGAGGGCCGGTAAATGTAGATCACCTGAAGAGAATGCGGAACAGCTGTCGCAGGTACATGTAATCAGGCGCCTCCTCGAACCGCAGCCCACGGCAGTAGTTCAGGTACATGGCAAACTCTGCGGGGAAACCCTGAGCCAAGCAGAGAGAAAACGTTAAACATGTATGTAAGTTTTGTATTCTTGTTAATTTCTATTTGAGCTATGAACATCCCGCCAATATGGCTTAAAAACACACACCAGGTTTAATACGTTATGAAAGGTATAGATTAATGGGTAACTCCTATATTTGTTTCCCAGTTTCTAGCACATAAGCTGTAGGCTTGACAGGCTTCCAAGCCACCATTAACCACTGCCCCTACCTTTCCTCAGGGCTTTCTGCAGGATTAGTTCACTTGAAGCGGGTTACTCAACAAAAGTGTGCATCACATGGTCTCCTGCCTGCCACTGAACACACGCACATTGCCCAGGCCTTCGTGTGCTCGGCTCAAGGCCTCAAGTCACCCTAACTCCATTTAAAGCGTGGATTAGCTTAGTCGTTTTATCCACAGCTGGTTCTGCCCTTATACGAGTGACCCGTCTTGACAGTTTCACTCTACAGGCACTCTATTTGGAGGTCCTAGGACTCATCTTTGAGACACCAAAGGACACACATAATCTCTTAATTGCCCAATGAGCTTTTACTTTTCATTCACCACTCTGAGCGACTCATGCGCAGTCCTGATATTTCAAGACCTGTGCTAAAGAAGAAACGTCTTTTCAACAAGACAGTGCTGAAGTTTGTGAGGGCTTGCTACGGGGGTAAAGACACTTACCTTACACAAAACCTCAACGGGAGTTGACATCTTTTTCTCACTAATCTTCTCATACTTCTGTTTCTTTGTGGCCGCCTGTGGAATATGTGGAGGAGAAATGAAAATGATGTGCAACACAAATTCACTCTAAATGAACACCTCTAACTCTGGGAATACGTTAAGACAGAGTTAAAGCACTTTGGGGATGACCGCCTGTAGGCCAATCTCAGGCCAAGAACTAGAGTTCAACCCTGTGCTTTGTAATTCCCAGCTCACACAGTGGACCATGTGTCCTTATGTGTGCTCTTCCACACTATAATCCCCTTCAACAAGCAAGGTGCTATAACTCATGACTTTCCCTTTTCCAAAGCTGGTCCATTGCTCAACTTACATTACATTATCTTAAAGAAGAAAATAATTTCTTATTCACATGAACACTGAACTGTGTATAAAACAATGAATGAAAACAGCTCCAAACTTTGGAATATGAGTCAAGAGATTTTTCTGCGCAGCAGACCACATGCGAAAAGGCAACAGCTGTGGAATAAGGGACTCCCAGGCAATGTGTTAGAACAGTATCCCCGTATTAACTGGACTGGGAGCCCTCGAATACCTGCCTGGCCTACCTTTAGTCCCTGCCAGGGCAGGCTGGTCCTGTTGAAGTACATCAGCACGTATCCCAGTGACTCCATGTCGTCTCGGCGACTGCAAAGAGGAGGATTCATGCATTTAATTACCCTCCATACAAAAAACTTCAAAATTAACACGACTTGTTTAAGGTGTCATTTACATATGACACCTAGAACTGGCTGGCTTGACATAGTGTCATGGAATCACCTTCTAGAAAGAAACTTCAGTGATGAAACAGTCAGAGTGTAGTGAGATAATTCCGTGTTTATTCTGAAAGCTCTCAGGGGAAAACGCATCCAAGCAATCCATGCATAGAGAAGTCAGAGCAATTATAACTTTCAGTAGTGTAGATCACAATTTTTATGCAGTGATGAGGCATGCAACTCTCAAACAACATCATTTCTAGGAAGTATCCAGGCAGAAAAGTTATAATTGTATTTTGAAATATTCGGTGGTTAGCAGTTAATTGAAAATGAAAAACTCCCTAAAATAAATTCTTTTAAACTTGAGCCAGGTGAAACCATATCTATTGCTGACCGGGCATGACCTGTGTGCTTCATTAGACCCACACAGGACAGAAACAAGTCAAGGCCGTGGAGCAGATAATCTGCTCCGCTCAGAAAAGATACAACATCCTTAACATTTCAGGAGAGTACACGGAGGGCTTTGTCAAGAACAACATCTTTGTGTATAACTTTTATACATGCAGGTAGAAACAAAGAGTACAAAATGATCACACAGAAGGCACTCAGCTCTAACACAGCTCCTACATTCACTAAAAAATGCTCTAATAAAATGCAATAAACCTACATAGCTTCCATGGCTTGAAGATGTCAGGAAATAAGAGAACTGCCCCTTCATTCATTATGACAAACATGAGTGGCACAGCCCTGTTCATCGTAAGCAGGACTGTGGGTCAAAGGGAGGTGTAGCTGCCAGTGACAGGAAGCAGCAGCCCTAACAGGGATGTTTGGCATGTCCTGCCCCCAGTGAAAAACTAGAAGCAGGCTTGCCCGTTAAAAAGTGCCCACGACGGATACTCACCTCTGCTCAATGCCCAGGTGTGCGTTGATGCTGGCATAGCGAGCTGTACCTGTGAGGTTTTTATCTTCTCTGTAGGGTATGTGTTGCCGTGTCCTGTTGTCCCGGTATTTTTTTGCCAGGCCAAAGTCAATGAGGAACAACTGCAAGATGGGGAATAGAAAACACACGCGCACACACAGACAGACATTTTAGACATGCTGTTTGGCGTGACCAGGGCACAATCCACAAAATGGGAGCCGCTAGTTATTCTTTACTTCCAATTTCCTGCCTGGTGTCTCATTTGTCTTGACTTCAGGAGCAACGATCTTCCTGAACCAAGATGGATATCTACACAAACAATGCAGCCCATGTGAGCCTAGAGGATCAAAGTAAACGGCTTCCCACCAGATCACAGGGGAAGTGAGAGCAGGAAACCAGCAAAGCCAAACACAAGGCAGGCGGTATACAACAAGCAACACCAACTGCCTGCATTCTTCAACTGGGTCCTACACTAGAGTCCTTCACGGTCATGGCAATACAAGTCATTTATGGAGGTCTGTGCTTTTGACACAAAGCAGTCCACATGTGCCCATGGGCAAGAGCCTGAGAGTGCCTCACCCACGGTATTCTCCCCTCTCCACTGAGGCAGCAGTACTGCACTGTAATGGTATTGAAACAGAACCACTCAGCCATGCATCTTTGCTTGCTTGGCTCAGCGAGGGATTCAAACCTTATTTCCTCTTGTCAAGAAAATTAGTTACGCCAAGCGTGAAATTCCACTTAGACACTTCTATCTGGAAAGTCCAGTTGGGAAAAGACAACCGTGCACACGCGAACGCCGCCCGCCACTCCACGTCTGAGACTCGCTGCTGCAGAGTGCCAAACATCCATTTTAGATGTTCATTAACTTGAGTTTTTTTCCCCTCCCATCCCATAAGTACCTTTGCTTGTATTCAGCTGCAGAAGCAGAATGGAACATCGCAGGGTCTATAAATACTCAATGTGGCTAAGCCAGGACACCCAATATAGAATCTTTCAGCGTTCACAGAACAGACAGCAGGGGGTGGGAATGCAGTGTGCTTCTTCCTCACTTTCATGTTACAGTTTCAGTGTGCTGAATTTTAATTACAGCTGGGAAACCTGATTTGGAAAATGTAAAAATGCTTTTCAGGTGGGTGCCAACCATATTTGGGCTATAAGTTATATGAGCTAATCTGTCCAATAACACAAAGCATAGCAGGAACTATTATTTGAAAACGGCCTGTGTCAGACCACAGTATTCCCAAAATTTAAATCCTCTCCTAAGTTGCACTCCAGGGATCTTACACTGTAATGTAGCACTTTCTTAAATGAGAAGTTTGAACATTACTTTCTGACTGCTTACAAATTTCAGCTGCCATGTTACTCAAATAGAAATCAACCAGTTACATTTATCCAAACAAGATGACAAAAACTGCAAGAAATACCAATCACTCATGAGCTAATGTGCATCACTGGGGAACACACCGGCAGTGTTTACTGACACTTAACTCTTACCTCATCCCAAAAAGGGACAAACAAGCTTGGCTGACATTTCCTTTATGAGGAAAGCAATAATGGCACTTGGTCCTCCAACAGTTACTTTTTTATGGGTGTTTGAAAGTACAATGTTGAATATGTCCAATTTAAACCAAAAGAAAACAATTACTGTAAATACTAAGGTAGTGTTAGGTTTGGAAAATGCTGCAAATCATTTACTGCACAAATGGAAGATGCGGCTTCCAGTAACATGAAGCTTTTCTGACAAGTCATTTCACTTTCATTGAGGAAGTGGTCTCTTGTAAACACTGCTCCGTAGACTAGACTATGTGAGAACCTCTTCCTCTTCTGACGACAATCATTTACTCTTCCCGCAGACACGCAACCTAAAGTCAGGAAGTCTATGAAAAAGCAAAACTATGAACACACAGACTTTAGTGCAGAGCAGAGCCACCTATGTCATATGTTGCTTAAATGAGTGCTATCAGAAATCAGAAGGCCAGGATCTAAAAGCTCATTTTAACCACTCAGAGAAATTATCTGGGGAAAAACACATTATCCCTGCCACATAAATTACATATAATTAAAAACATTTTTGGCACAATTTTCACAAGACCAAAATATCACAGCTAGAAATGGATTTTTCTGGTACTCCATCACCTTAAAAAACACGTATCTGACCAGTTTTCTAGACAAAACAAGACAGGCTTGGTGGCCAATGCCTTTTATTCTTGCAGGGATCAAAGCTTTTCGATTCAGGTTTATTGAACAAAGGCATCACAGGCTACTTCCTGAGAACAGCATTTCACAAACTCTCTCTTGAGGTATCACTGTCAACAGCCTTCAACAGCAGGATGGGTCAGAAGGAAACAGCAGCCTGATAGTGAACAAAATCTGCCCACACCCTACTGCCAGGCCCACTACTTCCACACACACACACACACAAACACACACCCTTGCACTGCACTCCTATCTCTGTGTCCCTGGCTGCTGGCCAGGAGCAGGCTGTGACATCAGCCCTCCTCCAGGCAGCTGGTTCAGATGAGCTCGGCAAAAGATATGCTGTGAGTGGACCTCTAAAAGCAGGCGACTCACCCTGTGCCGATCCTCCGCCCCCATCCTTCTCTCTGGAGTGTGCATACCCAGACCTATCACCATCAAAGTAAACTCCACAGCGGCTTTTACCTCCACAGGTTGCTGAGGTATGACAATTTCGTGGCACGTCCTTTTGTGCCGTTCACAGAGGACAGCATCAAAGTCTGCGGACTGATTCTGATCACAGCATGGCATAAGCACGCTTCCTGCACCACCAGATTTTCAGGTACTCTGCCTTCCTCAGCGAGACTGGAGAGTGAGTGCTGTGGGCTATCCTGTGCAGCTAATGAGGCTAAATCAAGTCAAGGGATGTGGCTGTAAATTCTACTGTCAATCAAGCGCGAGGTTGGCCCATTCTCTTTACCAAATGACTCTGGTCATCTCCACGTTCCCCAATGACTATCTGAGTTAGGAATGCGCTGGTAAATATCTGAGAGAGCAGTGGGGGAAGGCTGGGCTCACGTGGGTTACTGATATGGCTCTGACATTTCCATATGATGCAACACCCCCCCACTTAACTGCCGCATTAGGAAACGCAATAATGTCAATCTTGTTTTGGAAGCCAAAACAAGATGCTGCACTCACGTATTCAAATTCAAATCCGTTTGCCTCAACAGCACAGAAACGGAGCAACTGAAAGACAGGTACATGCAAAAAAATTTGCTGCAATATTCTTTGCTACACTACCTGTAAACCCATTCAAACCAAACCCCCACTCCTACTTCCACTGGTCGCCTTGTCCTTCATCCACCTAAATGCAGATCCCTGAAATCTGGATTAGGTGTTAATCCTCCGATCTGTTTAGCATGTGTGTCTGGATTAAATGCCAACAACTTAATGGTTATTGATCAAATTAAAATGGTAATACTGCTGAAAAATTAAAATTGGAAAAAAAAAACCTCCAAAACAAATAATTTGGGGGAATATTAAGAGGCGGTTGTGGTTTCAGACCTGGTTTAATCCTGAGAAAGATGGGTCCTGAGAAGAACTAACAGCCAAGCTTCTTTTCCTCTTCCCCACTGGAGATTCTAAACACTGAACAAACAATAGAGGGTGCAGTGCATCAAACAGTATTGCTGACAACCCCATATGGCCAGCGCAGACAGGCAACACCAAGGCTCAGAAAAAGAACGGGAGCAGGAGGGAGGAGGAGGAGGAGGAAGAGAAAGCCCAAGGCCTCCTTCCATGATCAAGCTTTCTAGCCAACATCAGAGAGAGAGCTCTGCTGACTGCCCAGCCAGGGCCCAGACGCAAAACTGCCATCTCAATATTACGGCTAGGCCAGGGGTGTCTTCACTGTTTCTAAAGGGCCACGCCTGTGCTGACTTTTTGTTCTAACCTTGGCTCAATTGCTCACTCGGCGCTATCATTCACTTTTCACAGGTAAGCAATAGCTAAAGGTCGCATTTGTGTCATACAGACAATAACTCCTTTACTGATGTGTACACAGGTGTACACGTATGACGCTTCTGAATTAATTGGATCAACTAAGCCAGGGGAATAGTTTGGGAGGATAACTGGCATACCCGTGGCCCTCTGACACCCCTGGGCTAGGCTGTGGAGGGCATTCTGCAAGCTACGCAGACCACACTGCTCTTATTCTCTAAAGGCGTACCAGCAGGTTGACTGGGAAATTACAGCCATAAATTACAGCTGCCCGTCCCCCGCCCCCTATGCACATTAGTTGTAATTTTCAGATGTATACACTTCCAAGCCTGTTCCGCTTTTTGACTTTGCAGTGGCTTTTTGATGTCTCAGCATTTAACGCTAGCCGTGCCAGCTGATACACAAGCTCAGTGGGACTACCCCCATCTAACTGCATGGAACAGTCGACTCTGCACAAGGTCAGAGTACAGGCTGCAGCTGGCTTTCCGGGCACAACTAGGGTTAAAAGGGCAAATTCTCAGGCCACTCCCAAGAATGGAGCCTCCTTTTATAATTAGGCATGAGAATTTTTTTTTTCAAACAAATGCAGCATCCCAAACTCAGCACCCCCACACCACCCCCATCCATGATCTTATAAAGAGCAACAAATCATTTGTGATATTTGTCTTCTGTTTTGTAATGAGGTCACTGAAAAGGTGAAACACCTTCAGTAAGGAAGAGGGTAGAACACTTTGGCAACCTTTGGTGAGGCCCATCAGGCAAAGAGAAGCTCTACAGAGCCAAACAAAAAAAGCATGCAGCTCAACTAATGAGCATGAATTATTTGGTAGCTGTGAATTTTATGCAGATTTAGTACAGCTGAAGAAACGGGACAACAGGACAGTTTTTGTGAAGGTGGTTTTTGCTTTGGAAGTTTCAAGGGTGCAGCTTAGGGAAGGGGAAAAAAGCAATTAGCACACAATGATGCCAGGCTGAGCAGCAATCTCCACAGCATGGAAAAGCAGCTGATCGGGGATGAGTGTGTTTAAATATTAAACACATTTTAGCTTTAGAATAAATAAATCAGGGTTTATTTTCATGTTCAATGGTGCTTGTGAGCAAAGAGGACAAACCGTGGGACAAAATTACCATTTGCAAGGAATGTCTCTCTTAACCATGGATCTGACCGGAGTGGCTTCTTTCAAGTATTAGGAAGAGTAGATTCTCTCAAAGGTTGTGGGGACAGAGCAGTGGACAGCTGAGCCTGCCACATCAGGCCAGTGAAGGAAAAATATCTCCACAGTAAGCACCACTCTTCCTCAGGTCAGACTTTGGGGTGGGGGAGAGAACAAATGGAGTGTGGTTCTAAATCTGCATGGAACCACCTCTCTCCACTTTTCTGTGACTAACATTAACATCCAGGCCAGTTTGGAAAGGGTTTTTTTTTTTTTTGCACTTTTGATACGGTTGCTGGGAACACTTCCCACAAGCACAATTCTCACTCTACCGGTTGGACTGGTCAATACAGTGACAAGTGAGAGAAGGCAATCAGCACTCTGGCGAAAGAGGCAGGGGGTGGAAAGGAGTTAGCAAAGAGTTCAAATAGAGAGGCGCTGTTGATTCAGAACTGATGAGAGGGCTTTTTTTTTCGGCAAAAGCTATGGCTTTTCCAGTCTTCTGTGGCTGTTCTTCGGAATTACCGGATGGGACATCGGGGAACACCGTCCGAAGGGCGAGTTGCTCAATGGGTATTGGCATCGTTGTTGATGAGTGATTTTTTTTCTTGCAGATTAAATTTAGTATGAAAAATAAAAAATGGTATTTTATGTATGTGTGTTAAAAAAAAGAAGCTTGAGGCTGGCATTCACACAGACACACAATGGTAAACACTAGTTCCCAGACAGCACTGCCAAAAATGGTAATACAGGCTTTGATGGTAAGAGTATGTGACAAGTGCTACGTTTATTTTTTTTTTTTCTCTAAAGCTACATTTCTAAAGTAGCACCGACAACCATCAGGGCTTATGCTGGCGGTTGTGTGTTAGCACACATCATGCTTTAACTTTGCCAAATGTTGCCTGTCTGCAAGGGCTCCAAATAACGAAATATTTAAAACATAAAATAAAAATCAGGCAACTTTAGGTACAGTATAAATATGAAAAACTTAAATCACACAAACACCTCATTTTCTGCTGAGGGAAGAACAAGTAGGATTACAGGTCATGCAGAAGCCTTTTCTTACTCCTGTGAGGGCATTCAAAAACCGCAGAAAGAAATCAATGACCAAGATGCACTCCTAGACCCCCAAAGCACTAGAAATCTCACCAATATTGCTCAAGGGTTACAGTGAGTACAAAAGGGTGTCCTATCATATGAAACCTGACATTTCACTGGAGAAAAAAACACCTTCAAACAAACAGCTAATGAGCTATAGTCTAAGTACACACTTGTTCTCACAGTGCTACTGAAAATTGACGATCTGTATATATAAGGGGGAGATGGCACAACTTGAACATACTGACAAATCAACTGCATTTAAACATTTTTCAGTTCTGTGGACAAAAACAAAAATGGAGTCACTGAAATTAATATTTCCCTGCCTCGCCAAATACATGAAACACTGATGACGTGAACATATCTACTATCAGTTAGGTTTACTCTGGATGTGGGAAATTAAAATTCAGTGGGAAAACTGAAGTGTGAGCCATTTGATTAGTTTTCAATGCTGCGCACAACAGATCCTCTTACTCCTACACACTGAAGCAGACTGCAAGTGAACTGCTCACCATACCTCAGCATGCTGTCAAACAGATTGGACATCTGCTCCCTGTAACCTTTGGAAGTGACAGTACTGAAAGCTTACCTTGTTACAGTGACGGCCAATACCCATTAAAAAGTTGTCTGGCTTGATGTCTCTGTGGATGAAATTCTTTGTGTGCACGTATTCGATTCTGCTGATCATCTGTGAAAACAAAGAGGCTCACCGCTTCAGTCCACAGTGGGGAGTCAAGGGCTTCAAACAACAATGTATGTTCTGTACGCCAATATTTGTTCAGAAGAACTCTGCTTCTATACAACAAGGGCAACTGAAGAACTGTACAGGACATGCTATAACCATTTGGGAAAAAGTAAACATTTAACTTAGATCAAACGGCAAATTAAGATTGCTGTTCCAAAAGGCAAGTACAGGTTTATCAAGGCGTTCCAGAACATTATGCAATAACACCGCTGCCTCCATTGTCATAACCCCACCCAAAAGCAGCTTACCTGGTCTGCGAGCATTAGTACGGTTTTCATTGTAAACCTGCGCGAGCAGAAGTTGAAGAGATCCTCCAGACTGGGGCCCAGCAGATCCATCACTAGGACATTGTAGTCCTTTTCTTGGCCGTACCACCTGTAACAAAACCACATTCATCAATCAATACACCATCGAGGTGCAAGCATGACAAGCACAAGGCAAACATTTCAACACTGAAAGTGCTGGCACATTCTACACATTCCATAGGTTTTTAGCACTCTCCCATGATCGATCACTGGCCAAACCCAATGTTAGTGGTGAGGAAATAATTCTTTCCACAGGGCAAATCTGCCCCAGTGAAATGATTCAGACCGATGAAATTGAAATGAAAAGCCACAACATGGGGAAGTACACACTGTGCAAATTCAATATTGTTTCTGACAGAATATGCCCATAAAATATCAAAAAAAATGGTCAAGAACTGACATGAATAGATAAATCAGCTATCACCTAGTCACATCACCCTGAATGTGGAAAATAAAAAGTCAAACAGGAGGTTAATAGGGGTGATGTGATTAAAACGCGTTCCCTATACTGGAGCCTGGTGTAGGGTGGTGGCAGGGTGAGGTTCATACATGACGATTTCCAGGGGTGATCTGAACTGCACGGGCAGACAACAGTTAGCAATGTTGCCTCTCTACGGGGGGGGGGAATACAAGGGGTTCTCTCTCAAGCATGGCAGTCTGTATGAAAAAGAAACTAAAGGCTTTCGAGATAGATACACATCCCATTTCTGCTGAGGAGAACTGCCTGGTCAGACCAGTCCCACTGCTTGTCTGAGTGAAGCAAGAAAGGGTACTCTGCATGGCTGGATTCATTGGTATGAGTGCAAAGGTGACGCATTTAAGAACGACAAGTAAATTTGTGTGGAGAGTAGGGAGGGCGGACCCCACCGCCAAATAACCCCCCAAAGGGTTAAAAGATTACCACACAGGGCAAAAGCAACACGCCAATGAAATATCAGTGAATGTGAGAGATGTCAGCCTTGTGTTTGCCCAGCATGACACACAAGCTTCACAGGTCAGGAGTGGGAGGCCTCCCACTCTCAGCCAATCATAAGGCAGAAGCAAAGGGCTTTACACTACCATAACAAAACTACTGCTGGGAAATGCATCACATTCTGGTATGGATCACAGTCCAACATTAGATCCCAGTGCACACAGCACAGGAAAAAAAACAAAATCCTCATCAGAATCATGTGAGCTCATAAAAAAAAGATATTCACCTCTCATGGTGTACTGCTTTGTAACTCGCTTTATAAAGTCATCTGACTGTTAGCCATGTTTCAGATGGACTTTTCAAAAAAACACATCCACTCACAGACAAAAACATTTAACTTGTACAGACCCTTTCAGATAACGGAACACTACAGCGCTTTATGACATCAAGCTGTTGGCATACTAAGCCAGACATTTCATGCTCCGGTTTTACGTGTGGGTGATAGGGTGATATTTTACTTCTAGTATAATTTGGTTTGAGTTTGGATGAGTTTCCCAATGGCTTTAACTGTCAGCAGAAAATCACACCTATTAATATATTCAAATGCCAATTTAACAAGCTCATGATCAATGAAAATACACATCTATCCATATCTGTAATACATGTATCTAACAAGACAACTTTTAGTAACACTGTGCACAGCCAATTACATTTCTTCATTTGTATGCATCTACCAAGCTCATCAGTAGCAAGTCTGGCTGACACGCTAACTAGGAGTAGTCATACCCAAGGGTTTTCTTGCATAAGAGGAGGAACCTGCCAGGTTTGTTTGATGGAGGCACTTTAAAATGGAGACACTGTTCAGTAAGCCGACCTTGAGGCAGTGTCTGTTCCATGCTAGTAATGGACAACATTCTTTAGGTTTTTACTAAAGCTGTCTCTGTATGACACTGTGGGGGAAAAACATGTGCAATGCCAGATTATCAGCCATTTTAGTAGAACTTCAATTTGATAATTAATTTCAGAAAAAAGAAGATGCCTACCTGTGCAATCAAAACATGACAAAAAAGTGAACACACAAAAGGGGACTTAACACCCAAGTAAAAAATAGATGAAAATATGTCCAAAACTGGTATGAGATGCTTCATTCTGCAGGCAAGGCGCCCCCCGCACTATCCAAAACTAAAGGACACCTGAAACTAAAGGACATCACACCAGTACAACTTCCATAAACGTCCTGAGAAATACCATCGACCCATTATTCTTCATCATTCAGTTATTCTTCATAAAACAATATGACATCCCTAGCAGGGCAGTGAAAAATGTTTTACCTTTATGCACTAGTAAGAAATGCATCTAACTACGATTGGACAGTAACCATTCCTCATTTTTGTCATAGAACAAAATAACTGAAAACGTCACAGGTCCCCCATCTGGCCTCTTTTTCATTTTACCATCAGCCATTAATGCTGGACGTGGGACAATGTTTCCATCTGTCCTCCAAAGACATGTAGTTGAGTATTCCAAGTCCAGTTGTAGTCGAATGTTCCAATCTATAACTGAACTTGGAAAGGAGTCCATGATGTCTAACTGCTTTTGAGAATCTCAGAATGACTGAAAACAGACATGCTGGGAGTTTTGAATGCCTACAACAGGAAGAGGCTTGCTTTCTATATAAGCATCCTGCTGGGAAAGGTCACTGACTGGAAAACTTTTGTTCTCACCTTATTAAACCTCTGTGAAACATAAGATACAATTCAAGCAAAAAAGAAACTTAGATAACTTTTTCACTTAATGAATAGAACAATACAATACCTAACGCCTAACATATCGATGATCTTAAGACTGCTTGGTCCTAGTCATGCAAAAATAGCAATACTGTATTTTAAAAGGTTAAGTTTTAGTTGCTAGCTTTCTAAAATTGTAAAGATTCAGCACATCAGATGTCTCCTCAGGGGAGATCATTAGTCTTACCAGAGGTGGCAACTTGTGCACCCAACAGATATAATGAAATGGAACATTCAATGAGGCTAAAAGCTCCAAAGGATCTAGCCAATCAGTAAAGCAGATGCATCTCCAGAATTCAAGTTCACTCTTAAGATTAAACACCCCAGAACACACCTTGAAAACTTCTATTTCCACTAGTACTTCTTCCACCTCTTTGTTTTCCAACCAGTGATTGTAACACATTGAAACATTCTGTACTGCAAATGAGAGCCACACCAACTAAATAATGGTGTTTTGGGTAAGTAGGTAACTAGGTGTAAAAATCTCTCTACTCACCTATATTATGCACATGATATGTGATATTAGCAGATCATCTCAGAAACAGAATCAGTTTTGCAGAAATTAGCCAGCATTAGCTGGAGAAAAACAAAAGCGGCCGTCGATAATTTCCACTAGTAACCATGATGGGACTACTCTGGACGTTGTTACATTTTGACTATAAGACCTACAATCGTATACAGAGCATTTCGTTCCTAACGGATGGGCTCTTATTTCTGAACAAATTAACTTTCCTTTCACATCATCGTCCTTTGTTACCTTAGGAGGCAAGTTTGCTGGTTATACAAGTTTTGTTGGTTCCAAAACTGATATAGCATATTGTTTTGTGCAATATGATCCCTTGACAACACAAAAAGGTAATTGGCATTGCTTTGCATTTTTATATTCAAAGATCTTTTGTTCACATACATCAATAGATTGCACACTGCAGTGTCCCACAATTGTTTCAAAAAGAAATGCTGTAACCAGCAGTAACCAGGCTGTACCTGTTCTCCTGGAAAAAGCTCTGGTGCCTGGCTGGTCTGGGAAGGGGGGGGGGGGGGGGGGGGGGGGGGCTCATATATCATTAACATCTTGGTTTTATTTTTCAGGCTCCCTCCCGTCAGATCTGTTGTCTGAGGTCACAGGGAGTCCCGGACCTTACTAGCACTCAACAGCCACAGTCGCCAAGCAACCAGCAAGCTAACACTCCTGTGAACAAAGAGGGGCAGTGTGGTGAAACGAGGTGCCCCAACTGGCCACAGCCATTTTGCTTCTGCTTCCGCACTTACGCTTCAGCCGGACCGGCCAGAGCAGCCGTCCGCGTGTTCCGCAAGCTGGCTCATTTCGCAATGGCAACAATGGGGCTGCAGTGGAGACCTGTACTTTGAACTGGCAAACACACCCCCCCCCCCCAAGCAGAGCGTGCACACCCATGCAAACAGAACCACGGAGGGCAGAGTAAATGCCAAATGACGGCCATACAAAGAGGCCCAGAAAATCCCTTGCCTTCATCCATCCCCTCCTCCACTCCCGAGCTAATCACTCAGCCGAGACGACGGCAAAACAGAGTAATTAAAACAACATGCTGTTAATAAAACACAATGGAACCTGCATTAGGAGAAAAGTGAAACCAGCCTTTATTGTTGCAGAGCCCCTCGAGTTATGGAGCAGATCTTACTTATTAAAACTGCATCTGCCAGGTAACACAAACTTATGCACATAAGGAGCCTTGGCAGAGAACATTTTGAGACCGCCGTAATGCCTTTATTTCTGTGCAATGACATGTCTATCACGATAAGCCTTGGAACCAAAGGTTTTGTCCCGCTGTCCTCTGCTTTTCTGGAGTTTCTAAGTTTCCATGTAGCTACAGACAGGTGACTACAAGGATGGGTAGTAGGCTTTGTGCTCCACCCTGCTCACACAGTTGACTCCAGCTGCTCATATTTGCCATGGCATGAAAATAGATAAATTTATTCAGATTCAGCAGCACATCAAGTTCTGAAATGTAATAAATAATTCTCTACCTCCAAATTAATAGGTACTGATATTAAACATTTTAATGAACGGGCTCACTGAAATCCTTTCAGGTTTCCATAACCAATTTTAGGCTAACCTTCTCAGGAGTCCAAAATGCACTCTTCCTCTTCTCTGCAAATCGGACTGTTGATTATTAAAAAAAATAATTATAGGTCATGTAAATGCACAAATACAAACTCAAAACTCTTGCCAAGGTGTAAATACACTATTTAATGGTATAGTTTTCTTATACTGTACAGTACACTTCATAAACAAGTACATTTGTATATGCGTTGTAGCGTCATATGGAGGTCTGGACAAATTATTGCAGAACATAGTTTCACCTTTAGTAGTTAACCTTTTGTACAACAGAAGTAGTATACATGGTACTTTTTTGCAAAGCAAAACGCTCTTTATTTTGAAAAAAGTCTTTGGTGCTATTTTAGGCAGCATCAAAATGCCTTGCTAATGCCATTAACTTTCCATTTGCAAAACCAAAATTTACTCGCTATTCAACTTTAATACTGAATCACAAGCACATAATTACAGTGAGGCGTACCTTGACTTTATTATTGTACTCAAACATTCGGCCCTTACAGGCATCTCTACAATAACAGGAACAACCTCCATTTGGTTACCCAAACCTGGTGGAACAAACAACTCGTTAAGATATTTTAAGAAGGGGAAACCCAGGTGCCTTAGCTGTGTGATGTGGCACAACAGCTGGTTCCTGGTTTTTGTTTACATTTCTAGTATATGCTACAGCCAGGTGATTTTCATCAAGGCTGGAGCCTTCAGCTGCCCTGTGCCTCCCCGGGCCCATTCCATACTCCAAACATACATGTGCACAGGCTCTAATAGCTCAGCAGAACCACTGATAGCACATATTTCATGTTCACAAAAAAAAAATTATCCATGCAGGACCTGGGTATACCCATGTCAAGAGTTACTCAACTCATACCCAGTCTCACCTGGCCATGGAGGGTAGTTAAGAAACTGGATATGATCCCCAGGATTCAGACTGGCAGTCACAATGATAGTGCTTTCCCCAGTGTATTCTTGCAACGTCACTGCAGCACTGCCAAGACTCACAGCTAAGCTACTTTTTTGTCTCTCTAACTCCAAGTTATTCATATTCCTAAAAACGTATGATTGTCTTCATTTTCGGTAATCTACAACCAATAAGCCCATTTTACTTGCAGTGATCAGACAGCAAGCTGCCCCAGGAAGTAACCTGGTAGGCCGTGCAGTTTAATGGTTCTGACTGTGCTCTGGATCGGACTGGAATGCCAGAGGTACCATCGGCCTGGAGATTTGGACTAAATTATTCAAGTGTGGAGAAGCTATTTCAACCTAAGTTACCAGTGCAAGTAAAAATGTCCTGAGTGTGCTTGCTTCAGCCTGCAAAAATAATACTATATATAAGGCTTTAGTAAAGTCATCTCAGTTTGATGGACTTTAGCACTCCAAGTATCAAGTATCAGTATTTATTACATTTTATGCTTTATATACACCTCAAAAATCACTTCAGTTACTAAGACAGTTTTCTAAACGACTTCAAAAGTAGAATATAGGTTTTTCCCCTCTAGTACTGGACAGGCAGCAATTTACATTTCCATACTTTAGATACAGGAAATGACAGTCAAGGATCAAGTCTACGCAAAGGGTGTGTGGCACACTTTCAGCATGATGAGTACCCCCCCTGAACGTGGGGGTGACAGCTTATGGTTTTTTTCCATCTTCCATAGACCTTATGCTTATTCCTACTTGCTGGATCAACGTTGAATTCCCATAACATATGCTTCACATATGCCTCAAAAAGACATGCATCTACATCTACAGTTTAACTTCCATCCTTGTTAAGGGATAAAAGAAAGTATAGTGCCAAACATTTAATGTTTGGCTTAGGTACGTCAAATCTGCTGTATTTCAGCCATGGATTTTTACTAAAAATGACTTCCCAGTGCATTTGTTTGGAAGAGTTCAGCTCTGGCAGATGGAGAGCACTACCCGAGATTACGCAGGACTGCTGTAACACAAACTTGAGGACATCGGGAACATGCTGATGTCTCTGAAAACAATGCAAGTGCCCAAGCTATTGAGACTGGAGGCTTGAAATTCCCGATTATATAACAGCTTCATTATTCCCTTTGGCAGTCCGGAGTGCATAACAAAGCTCAATACAAAACTAACCTGCCAAGAAACGGGCCTTGAATAAATTGTATAACTGCAGCAGTGAGCGGTTAAGCCTGGACCGCTGACTTACTGCTCTGGAATCAGCGTTGGTTTTCAGGGGTGCAGGGTAAGAGTTCGGCCTGCACAGCTGTGGCCTCCATACCTTATCATTTTAGCATCAATGCTGCCTGCAGCCTGCTTCATGGCAATGCATCCTTACTCATTAGTGGCTAATGTCTAGGTCTACTTTATACCATACCTTCATAAAGGCAATCTTACAACAATTAAATGCTATCTTAGATAGCCATTGGGTTCACTGGTAATTGTTAGATGGCCACATCAATGAAATGACAAGATGTAATTGTAAGCTTTGGAACTGTGAATGTAACATGAAAAGTATGGTGGTGCTCCTGCACATGTGTGGTGATGGTGTTCCGTGACAAAAGCCCCCCCCATTTCAAGTATCTGTCAGCTTGGAAAGTTTAAGAATATAAATTTTTGGTAGAGCAGTATTTTCAAGATTCTTTTTTGTAAATCTGATCATGGGTGTTGAAACTACTGGCCAAAAAGTTTTTCAAAGAACTAATTAGATAATCAGCAACACTAACTTCAGATGAGTTGGTTGGCATACAGAATTATGTAACATTGAAGGTTACTATAAAAGTACATTAGGCCATACTGTACTTCTGATTCAATTAAATAATGGTAAATGTAAGGAGTTCAAGAGAAGACAGTGTCCACATGCTACTCAAATGATCCCAAATAATTTTATTTGCACAGGCGTAGCATGGACATCTTGATCCCTGGGGATCAGGACCTGGGCGCCTCAGAGTACTTCCTCTCGATTTAGTTAGCCAATTCCTGCACCTACCACCAACTACAACATATATGAACACATTTCCAAGAACAGCTAATGTTGCATCTAGTTTTGCAGTGTCATCAGTTCTGAGCCTGATGGGCGATAAGCATTTGCTTCTTTCTTTGGTGCAATCTCACCAAAGTACTTCAGCTCACACCATACTGGAATGTGTTCTTGGATATTTCAGTACAGTATGCCGTAAGTATCACCTAGCCACAGTTATACTGCATGACTGAGAACCAGAATGGGAAGGTACAGAAAATGAATTTGAGAATGCACGAGCCAACTACATTACTAGCACTCCCACTAGGGGTGCTCCCCATTTAAGTAGCTGTTCTACCCTGTGGCAGGGTCTGCAAGCAGAAGTGAGAGACCCACAGTGCTGTTGACCACAGAGCAGTGCGCATTCTGGCATGGTCAGGGGGAACCTCATTCATTAAGGTAACAGAGCAGCCAACTACTCAACCTGAAACCCTTCATTTCCTCTATTGTGCAGATTGAAACATTTCAAATGAACATACTCCTGCCAAACCACACTTGCATGCTAATTTTGTGCAATTTCATAGCTGTCAACATAGCAAGACATAACTAGAACTGGAGCGCTACAGCAGTAGTCAAAGGCAAAACAAATGGAAGTATATGCAAAATGATAGATGAGCTGCAGCATAATTACTTCTTTCAATGTTTCCTTAGTTTACAAAGTAACCTGAATTCAGAAGCTGGCAAGCACACTGCCGCATGGTACTAGCAGGTGATGTGTAAGAGGGCAGTGAGGGGTACTGACTTATGATGCTGCAGGAAAGAATTTGCAGACAGATATACCTGCAGGAATTAAAAAAAAAAAAAAAGAACAGCTTAAGCCAACGTGGGACAGGCTGGGTCCACATGAATGTAGCTATGAGGAAAAAAGCAAAATCTTAGTGAATATTCCTTTATCAATCAAGCATTTCATTTTCCTAATTAAACTGGCCATAACATTACTGATTCCTACTTTTCCACAAATTGTTTACCTTTATAACAACCATACTATACACTTAAAACCACTCCATACTTGTGTAACACAATTTAACATAACTGGGTAAAAGGTATCCTCTCCAAACACTGAACATCCCATTTCCACCCATCTGAAAATATTTTTTAAAAATTCCAGTCCTTTCTTTGACCTTAATTAAGGCTGTAATTCAACTGAAGCCATTCCAAATTGTCATTTTAATTGGATTTACAGCAGGATTCTGATCATCAGTTCTATCCTGAGAAGGAAGCACAACTAGAGAAACCAGTTCTGAAAATATTTAAAATTGAACACCCTTATCATTTAAGGCTTCCTTCAAAGCTAGTGAACAGGCTGCAGGGTGCACTTTAACTTTCAGAAATGTTGATTAACAGGCCTTGTAACAGGTCACACACATCAAGAGAAAGTCACAAGACAGACCACAGTCATCAGACAGCGACATGCAAACATAAAGGACACATTAATTCTTTACTACACAGAGTCATATTCCACACTGACCTAAACCTTAACACAGCTACATCAAAGAGGCTGCAGCTCAAATGTAGCTGAAAGTTTGCTAGCTCGGCTTGCTTGGAGACCAATAGGAAGTGTGACGACTCTTCTACACTAATGCAACTCTCCTTGTTCAACTGATGAAACTGAAGTTACTGAAAAATCACCATTACAAAGAACTTGGTTTTGACAAGGAAATGGAGCTTGAAACTTTCTATTATGATGATTAAGCCCAATTGTCCTCCTTGCAAATCAGCCCAACGCTGTCCATGTAGCTCCTTGTAACAGTGAGGGAACACAGCCAAAAACTGGGTTAAAAAAACCAACACAGGGCTTTGGCACCAAAAACTGCTTAATTTGCCTTACAATTCTACAATTCCAGGGAAAGGCAGACATTTCCTCATTACTTGAAGAGAACTTTCATTGAAAGTGGTGCTGCATTCAAATTAAGTGCCGAGCAAACAAACAACACTATTCATGTCCATATGATGGCAATTCCAATGCCAAAGTTCTGTTCGCAGACCGGTGAGACAAAATACTAAAGGCCTATCTTAAAGCAATAAAATCAAAGTTTAAAATGGAAAGTGGGTTCAAAGAGCAATCAAACATGGTAAACATGCAAACCCTAGCAACTTCAACCACTTCTTAAGTGTGAAAAATGCCAGTCCTCATATTGTTTCAGAAAAATATAATTGTTGAATATGTTGAGAAATAGTTTTCCTCAACCAGTCCTCACAAATCCAACCAAAAACAAAAACGGAATTCGATACACCTACCATTATGCACGACCACTTCCAAAAACTGAGAACAAAACTTCCTGGTGGCAGTATTCAGACAAAACCACGCACATCTTAACCATCAAGGAGAACTTTGTTGATATCAGCACCATTCACTTAATCCATGTCTTGGCTACAAGAACAAATTATGTTAAGCAATTACTAACAGATCCTAATCTTAGTCATACTCAACAGCCACTTACAAAATCCCCCTTGCCAGCTCCCCACTAACACTAGGACCTCGGTAGGCAACATTTATTGCCACATGAATCAGTGGGTGCCAGCTACATGCAGCATATTCCATTTTATTGTTGAAAAGGGGTGTGGGAATTACAAAACAACTGAAAAACTAATCCACTTAGTGATGAAATCCATTTTATTTCTCACAAAACAAGGCTGCACTTGTGCACAAAAAAAAAAGTTTTCATCTGATGAAGGCCTGGTTGTTTCAATTTGACATGTTTTCAAAAAGACACGCAAATAAAAGCCATGTTCAATGGTCACTTTATAACAAAACCAGGCCTCAGAGGCCATGCCTAAAGGGAGTAGTAAAAAAAAAATCTGGGGTAGGAGCATGACTGGAAAAACTGATCCAGATGGATAACAGGGGGCTCAGGGGTCTAATCTATCTTTCCCATCCCTCTATGCAGCAGAGGCTAATGATCACTCTGACCCTTATGCGCTTCGACAGGCTGGCTTAATCGGGCCATAAACTGTCAAACATTCTGCCGTGGATTAGCCGAGACAGTGCCTACAGTTTCGGTCTCTCACAACCAGGTTACCCCATCATCCAAGACCACAGCCGTCAGTGACTACTGATGAATAACTGGTGGAAAAAGACCCTTTTACGTTTTGGCCCCAATAAATAATTGGCGTGGGGATTAAACTATGCTGGTTTGGGATTCACACATCTATATTCAGCACCAGGTGGTTACTCAAAATAAATATCTATCCGAAAAAAGTTCAAAAGCGAAGCCACACAATCAAGATATTCATAGTTTAATTCCAAACAAAGTGACAATACACGAATGTTACTGATGGGAGAGGGATTTGCTATAGAGTTCTTGATATTAAGAACACCAAACCAGCTGTGTCGTATATGATCATACCTACGTGTAACAACTACTTATCCTACACTAGAACAGGAATACTCACTTCCCCAACGTTAAATAACGCCCTTACTTAACTAGCTATCGACGCACAAGGCAGCTTTCAATCAGCTAACTAAAGGTCCTAAAATGGCCGATAGGGTGTTTTCAGACGACGTTCCACCAACCTTCCAAAACGGTTAACGAGATTTACCAACACATACGCAGTTTTTGTGTAATTTCACTGATCTGGTCGAAAACATCGAAGTCACCTTGAAAACAATACCCCTAGGCCTACGAAGTTGTTTTCGCTTGCAACCAGCCGCCATTTTCTAACAGAGCAGGAAGACATGTTGGAACAAACACAACAAAAGAGGAGCGGCCATTTCCAACTTGCGCTTGTTAGCTAGCTAGTTATCAATGACATTTCAGATCGGAATTTTCATTCGTTTTTATTCGCTATTTACGCAGAGATTTAATGTCCCCAGTGAACACATCACAATTCACTGCAAACATTCGCAATACAAACATATTACTGATATTTCAAAGGAATATGCTGCTTTAAGGAAAACTGCCTATGATACTCAGCAAGACAAGTAGGATTCTTAGATGAACGATTCGATTGCTAGCTATTAGCTAACCTTATGTTAGCTGGTTACGTCCACCTCTTGTTCAGCTACAGCATTCTAGATAGGAATCTAGAAATAACGTAACCAGAAACATATGTTAGATAGTAGAGATTTCGTCTTGGGCTATGTTCTTCGGGTTACAATATTAGCTAACTGCCTGTGTAACTAGATCCTTACCTTATGTGTGGAATCCCCACTCCTCCCTGTAAGATTTTGTACAACTTGCTTTCATATAATAGCTGTGGGTGTCTGGCTTTCTGGGATTCCAATTTTACTGCAACCTCCTGAAACACAAAATGTGCGATTATCATATTCACGTCAGCTAAAATGTGCCCAGAACGATTCACAACCATAAAGCCAAAATATTGAAAACTGAATTCTGAATCACTTTACTAAATGGCCCTTACCTAGCCAGTAGGACGACTGATTTTGAAGTAAATTTAGCTAATTACATCAACTGTGAAATAACGTTAGCTACCTCGAAGTGTTAGTTACACTGATAAGGTAACGTTAGCTAGCTAATCCAAGGACCGTAGGTAGGTATAGCCAATTACCCAACTAGTTAGTGAGAAGTAACGTTGGATAACATTATCAAGCTAATGAAAATAACGTCCATTTACCTCCCCATTCGTGATATTGATTGCCAGATAAATGTCGCCAAACGATCCGGATCCAATTTTTCGAACAAGCTTGTATTTCCCACCGACGATGAATTCGGCTTTGGAGCCGCTACTGCTTGCCATGTCCTCGAAATAACGAGCCAACACTCGATGGTTTTAAAAAGATACACTGGGATCGATTAGGCGCAGCCCTATTCGGTCTCTTCGTCAACAGAACATAAAGAGTCCCGATGTAGTCGTCAGCGACAACGTAGCTACTTGAAACAATGTTGCTATCAAACGAGCTAGATATCAGTAGCTAGCTAATATTCAAAACGAAGTAGTTACAAACGAAATCCTAAACCCGGATTTATATGGGAAAGCTCGACGATAGAGCGAGTTATAGCAACGCAGTTCCTGCAACGCTCTATGCCTGAATCTCTTTCACCAAGCCTTCCAGTCGGGTCTTTTTTGGTAGCTAGCAAGCTAGCTAGCTAGCGAAAGGACACCAACGGCAATCCAAAGCCCCAGTTGATATCGACGCTTCCTCTTCACAACGCCTCGTCGTGAGGGGTGACGGTAACTTGTCGATTATCGGGTTCTTTGTCGATGTCCTTTAACTGGAGTTGAATTTTCTTTTCTGTCCGTATCCTGGGAATCTGTAACGTTTGAGTCGCTGCTTTCCTCCCAAAGCGCAACTCATTCACTCCGCCATCTTGTCGTTCCTCTATCCGTCTCGAGGTGGACGCACTTCTTCTCACAGAATGAAGCGGCGCGAGGCACTCTGGGGGAGCGGGGGAGCGAGCAGCTGCGGGCAGGGGAGGGGTTGTGACGTCATAACCAACGGAAACGAGCCTCAGGAGCGCGAGAGCGCGCATGAAAAAAAAAACGACTTGGACGCCCTTTATTCAATTTGTCATTTTTAATCACATGAACTTTGACAAACTTTTATCTCCACGAAGGATGCATTAATTCATTAAATTCATGGAAAACTATTCTTGCTATTAAATATTGTGAATGTTTACGGAGTATGCGTTTAAAACATATTACAAACAACAAAGACTTAGAAGAATGCAAACCCTGAAAACACTTTTTTGTTCATGGATGCATCGTTCCTCGCTTACAGTGCTCTGTGGTTGCTATTTATAGGGGAGCAGTGAGCTCAATTTCCAGTGTGGCAAATGGCCCAGTATGGTTGAGGTGGTGACAATTTCATTGTGGCTCACAGCCTGGTTAATTATGGATCGCTGGTGCCATCTACTGAAGTTTGTCTGTTTTCTGTGTTCAGTCGTGCCCACTGCAAGGATGCATTTTAAACTATGTCCTTTGCTAAGTGAGGCAGTAAGTGCTGGTATAGAGATGAAATGGGTAGGTGACTCTAGGACAGAGCTAGAAACATCATCCTGTCAGCAGAAAAGGTCAGACAGCAACATTATGAGATATGCTACTTGAAACCATGGGCCTCTCAGCACCCAAAATAGACAAGCCAATTGCTGTCACTGTATGTATTGCTGACAATGAGAAAAATTCATTATCTTATAAATGTTTTTTTTTTCCTGCAAGTATGTGAAATTTTACCACTGGGACAGATAACTTAGAGTGTATGTTAATGCATACATATGTCATGATACAGAACAAAATGGCACTGACCAAGCAAGATAAGGATCTATTGTGTGTGGGAGAGGAGATTGGGACATTGTGCATATGCTGTTTCCTGTTGCTGACTGAGTAGATCTCTGGGCTTTTATCATACACACACAGCAGTTTCTGTCCAGCATAACAGAGGACACAGCCCACCAGCCAATCTCACCTTGCACCAACAGATCAATTTACTGGCCAACAATCTGGCCAGTCCACAGAGCAGTCTCTCGCAAAGAAATGAGCATTTGATCATATTCACAGGAGCAATGGAATTCTCATTCTGCGGAATAGGCTTCTTGTTTATTGCATTGCCCATCGTATAATTAGATGGGTTAACTGAGCTGTGGCTGAAAGCTGTGCCCAGAGTTGTGCCCAGGGAATCACTTCACTAAACCTGCACAAACCCAACTGTATTCCTGCTCCCTCACACCGCAGACCCGTATTCTCCATAGAATGTGTCCTGAGAGTCAACTCCACTTCACCATGGCAGTCCCTACAAAGTTGTCCATTTAAACACTCAGGAGCCAATAACCTGTGCTGTATATACCATGCCTGACATTTCCATGCCATTATGAACTCACCAGGGATTTCACGATAAGCCTAGATAGGGCAGACAGCTCCTTACGAACATTAGAACATATTAAGTTTGACAGTGACAAAAGGATAAGGGTTTCTGCTTTTATTGGAAATCCAGGTAAACTATTCCAGGCATTAACAGCTTTCTCTATGTGAAAAACACTTTGCTGTGTCAATGTGATTTTTTTTATTAATCCCTTCAAAAAATGTCAGACCTCAATCAAAAAACCCTTAGTGTCTTGTCTTGATGACACTAACGTTAAGTCTCCTAAATATCTCTTAATATGTTATGTATTTGATGCCTGGAACCAGTGCTGTTGTTCATGCCTACTTTCTCAGGAGCTTGTACATCCATTTTGTAGTGTGGTTTCCAAAACTGTATACAGACTGGGGTCTATTATGATTATTATATGCAAGTCATTTTCTTACCGAGCTCAGTCCCAACTTAGTATCTTATTCAGTAAACAATCTCTTCCTAAATTGCTATTCCCCATACATAGAAGTTTACATTTTAAAATGTAGAATGTTGAAATTGTCTATATCATGACACGTTTTACAATTAATAGTGGAGTCATTGTAGTCGCCCATTATTAATGTCTCTCCAGTCTTATCTGAAGTTATCATACATCAAAGTGATGAGGTTAGGATCAGACATCCTTGTATTATGGCCTTGTCACCCCCCCCCCCCCCCCGCGAATTTAATTCAATTCCCTGCACATTTATGTTTTCTGTTAGGTATAGTTCTACCTCTCCTTCTGCTTTTTTCATCTCTATTCATTCTGATAAGATTATAAACAACTATATAGACTACATGGAATCAATATCCTAGAGTAAGAAAACATAATACAATATTAATGCATAATGTTTATGTTCTTATCTGGGGTAACGTATATATAATACATTTATTCATCAAGAACATTTCCTGATATACCATGCTCCAAGGTGAAATGCCAAAGTTCCCCACAAATGTTAAGACTGCAAGCTGCGTTCTAAACCTACTATACCGCACTGCCATCCACCAAAATGCATATACTGACATAAAGATAGGGGTGCACAATATTTGCTGTTAGAGCGTGATTGCTGTAGAGTGTGTACGCTGAAAATCCCCTCTCGTTCATTAACACCAAGAACAGAGGTGAGAAAAACTCCAAAAAAATAAGCACGCCAGGCATAGCAGCTAAATGGAGCAACAGGAGAGGAGGGTCAGGTGCATTGCCTTATTGTGCGCGAGCTACAATTGAGCATCGCCCAGAATTATTTAGCAACGTTAAACTCTTTTTTTTATTCAAGGAATGAGATCACAACACAGTAGAAGGAAAAAGTTACAACAAAAAACAATTCGTGCTCGCAGAACAGGATGTTCAAAGTTTAGATAATTTTGCCGGCGAACTTTATCGTCGAGCATCTGTTATAGATCATGACATTAGAGAAACAAAAGTACAGAGCAGCTTAAAAAAACTTGCAAGGACTTTTTTTGATAATAGGTTCCGGTAATAAGAGGATGGATATAATTTAGCCAGAGAACAGTTTATTAGTGAGGGACGAATACTGCATACGCCATTGTTTTTCCTCAATGCGCACTGACCCCTTTGCAAGCTAAGTTTAACTTTCTCCCATCATTTTAGAATCAACTCTCTCATTATCTTACCTCTTCCTGTCATTTACGTGAAGAGCTGTGCAGTGGGGGCACATCCTCTGACAACATAATGGGCTTATTCTTTGTTATTTTCTACTGACATAACATGAATAAATAAATGGCTGCTTCCTGCGTATAATTATAGCTTCGAATGGAAGGATTGGTCTATGTGCATGAAAACGCTGCATGTGGGCCTAAACATGTCACGTTGCCTCGTGAAATCTATGCTTTGAAAATCTCCCATAATGGCCTGTTACTAACTGTCATCATCATATTCAGAATTACAATGAGATGCATTGATTGCTCTCCCTCTTCTTCCAATGTGTTTCATTTTGGTGTGCGAACGAAAATGATCTTGCCCAAGCAGCATCATGTGGCCATTTTCAAGGAAACCTTTAATGTGTGCAGGTGTATATACATTCCATGTACTGTATTTCTGATCTGTGAAAAGAATTAATACTGTAAACACTGAATCTTACTCATTCATGAAAAATGGGACCTCTGCTCTGCACATTACTCTGCTTTGGTTCATTCATTCTTAGCCTTTGGTCAGTCACACGTCGCTAAAGAAAAATGATGCTACAGTATAACTCAACAATCCCAGGCATTCTATGTGACTATTGATGAGCTTTGGATATACAGTGAGATATCTCTGCAGTCTGTTGACTCTTTTCCAGAATACAGATTGTACCTTTCTAGATGGTGCCAAAGGTCTATCATTACTTATCATATCATCACTTTTTACCATAAATACATATATACAATATCACATTAAAGCCTGATACTACTTTTAAGTTTTCTGTATGGATACAATAAGAATTTGTGTTCACAAAGTATTTGTATTATAACCATTTGTTAAACACTTATTTAAAAGACTTCTGCTTTGTACTCACTGGGTCAATCAAATCTTTCGTGCAGCTTTATATTCTTCAGAAAGCCACGGTAAGTGCCCTTTAAGGTTGATAAATTGGTTGAAACATGGTAAATTCATTTTCCAATTTGTCATTATGGAATACCGGATGCTGGATACGTATGCTTATGAAGGGAAAAGGGTGTGTTATTTGTTCAGGTGAAATATTTTACCAGCCTCAATTGACTGGAGGATCAGCTTAAACCTGCAGCTGAGTACTCCTGTGAGTTTGTGTCTCCACCCTGTGGTCATTCAGGTGAACTGTATACTTAGTGTAAACCTAGGAACAGCACAACTCTAGACCAGAGAGGATAACGGAAGTGGTGGAGGGGCCATGCACTTTCCTGAGAGCGTGATTAGTCTGCGTCATCATAACGAATGTCTATGCTCTGGACACATGTCCTCTGCTGTTGCTCGACAAATATGGATGGGTCATGAAACCGGCCTCTTGTAGGTAACCCCGCCCTGTACACTGGGAGGTGACATTATCCAGTCACTTTTTCAATGTCTTGAAATATGTGTTGTTTTTTTTTGTGAGTGTGTAAACAAATCAGGACATAAAAGAACTAGAACAAAAAAAATGATTCAGTGTTTGTACAGGACATGGTATACCATTCTTTTCCTCTCTGCAGCATAATCTTTTGAGGCTTGGAGTAGGGTACACACAGTATGGTTACCACCTTCTGGCACAGACTTCTAACACTCGTCTACCGCCACACACAGTGTTCATACAGTGAGGGAATCCTTGAAGGCAATATCAATCAGAGGCTCATGGTGTACTCAAAGGGTGGAGAGATAGAGAGAGCAGGGGAGGGGGGAAGAGGGGGTGGAGGGTAACAGTTAGGACTAGCTCCATATAAAAAGGAAGGTGGGGTCAGGGAGAGGAACAGAGGCTAATATCTGCAGTCACAAGCACTCAGTAGCACCACTTCAGAGGCATCATGAAGCTCACAATCCTGGTCGGTACCTTTGCGCTGCTCTTTGTGTCAGGTGAGTACTAGCATGCTAACTCAAGCACACCATGCTACCTCTTAGTGTGGCATGACTTATTCCCCACAGCTGGTATCTTTGGACATTTTGCCATTCTCAGTGCTGTGACAGAATTAAAAAAAATTACTTAATTTGTTGTTATTTATTGGCATTTATGAAGTATTTACATTGTAGTATGAACTGTGAAACTTTTATTGCTTTGCTGACTTTTCGGGCATGTTGAATTCATGGGAAGCATCCTTGCAGTCACTGCTCCCTAAAGCTTTACATAAGAAATTGTGTGTTGTCAAGGCAAAGAGAAGTGAATATTTGCAAGATGCAAGGCAAATCCCTCATGTGAGTTCAAGTCATTGTTACACTTCTATCACTGAGGCCGTTTGTCCGTTTAATTTTTGTTTCTCAAAAAGCTACACAAGAGCTGGTCTGAAAGATAGCATCAACAAAGGCATATCAGGGGGCAACCTTTGTTTACCGTAGGCATTTCTGTCTAGACTGTTCTCAAGCCTTCTGTGAACCTGCTTTGTGATGGTGTGGGACGTGCTAGGCCATTGTAATGAAACCATGGTTTCCACTGTCACAGGACACTGGTGGGAATGGGGACTGTGTGGTAGAGGCCATTTGGCCCACGTTCCACAGACAAGCAGGCCTGCTAAGTAAGAGATGGAGGAAGCTGGCCATACTCAGCTGGGGGTATCTTGTCCTTCAACGCCATCTGTTTGCTTTATACAATACGCTACTGCTGAAAAGAAGAGAGCATAGCTTCTTTGGAGTGAAAAGTGGTTTACAATAGAGCCCGCAAGAGTGGAAACAGGAGACATTTGCCATACTTTCTAAGACAACACACATGTCCTCATTGGGAGGATATGTCAGAGAAAGCTAGTTTTTCCCTGAGCTCAAACAGGAAGAGAAATGTCGGCCCTAACTTGCTCAGAAAAGGAGAGGCGCACAGTGAAGTAGAGTTTCTTGTAATTCCTCCACGGCAACTGTGACAGACTGAAGTATGACCGAAACATGAGATCTCTTTACTGACCACCTTCAAATATAAAGGAAAAGAACAAACTTGCTCACAGCATCTCTTTCTTTCAGTGTTATCACAGGCTGAAGAAAGACCACCACAGCCAAGAGAGGTGAGACACTGCATAAGCCAGCTGTAATAGTATGAGTCAGCGGAGAGTAAATGTTTAACAAAACAAAAGCATTTTCTTTGCATTTGCAGCTGACAAATTTTACAAAGATTTAACAAGAAACAGACAAATAATTGATACAATCTGTGAAAGATGTTGGCAATCTATGCGTTCTAGCACCTGAGATCCCAGGTAATGTGTATTCTGCTTAGTGTATTAACTTTAAAAACAATCATTATACTGCATAACATAGAAATGTTTATCATGTAGATAGTAATATCCCACGAGGATGGTGCTGTGATGTTCAATCTGATTTCTGCACTTAACCCAAATAGGTGCAGGTGGTATCTAGCCTTGTAGCTGGATCATTCATTAAAAAATAAATAAATAAAATAAAGGTACGTCACTCTGGACACAGCCATTTGCTGAGCACATTACAGATACCCAGCTCCAATAGGGAACGCTCTCTCTCCCTTCCCCATCAGCCCTGGTGTGAGAAGTATGAAGATGGCATGTGTTCCCGCCAGTATGATCCTGTATGTGGGGATGATGGCGTTACTTACTCCACAGAGTGTGTACTCTGTCAGCAGAACAAGTAAGTTAAGACAGATGTGCAAGGATACCAAAAAAGCGTCCCTTTGAAAACAGACCACCCTACCTCCAGGTACAAAAATGCAGAGTTCAAGAGGGGAACCAATATTGATAAAATAATATTTGTTTCCACAGAGAAATATAACATACAGAGGTATGCTGTTTTTTATTATGCCTAACTGGCTCTTTGGACATGAAAACCTGACAGAGAAGTGTTTATTAGGCAATAATGAGGTAATGTTTAACTGTCAGTGTGAGAGCCCTGGATGAGGAAACAGGTGGTCACCTTGAATGGGTGATACAAACCCTCAATGTTGGTGTGATAGAGCTACACAAAGAAGTGCTCCACCTGTTTACTGTGCAAACAAATGAAGTCATACAAAGGCAGCTGGTATGCATGCCTGATCAATACTTAATGCAATCAAACCAATAGGAAACGGTTGTGACAATTTGAGATGTAGAAAATACAATATTTTCATATACACTCCACTGTTTAATTCAGTTACCTCCCCCATGTCCAGGACAAATCTGCTACATGAACCATGCCCAGAAGGTTCAAACCCTAATTTACTTTACTAAATTCCAATAAAGACACAGAGCCTGAGACAAGAAATTCTGTATTCACTTTATTGATGCTCAAACTGAGTTAGTTTTTAGGTGGCTTTAAAACAAGGGGTTGATTCAAAAGGTGCTCATTTTCTCTGCACATTTTATACACCCTTCTTGTCTTAGAGGAGACATTTTGAATGCCTCTCACACCAAGGTATGTTTCTTCCACAGGAGCAGAGACACCAAGGTCCTCGTCAAGCACAGTGGGGAGTGTGAGGCTATGTAAGCCAGCCCATCCTGCACCCCCCTCTATTCTGAGGAGTCCATAAGGAAGAGCCAAGAAGGACAGTAGCCTCAAAGACAATCAGTAGACCGAAGCAATAAAGTAATTCAGCATCCAATGCTGTGTGCATCCTCCCTCTTTAATATGCCCGGGGTCCATAAAGGTGCCACGCAGGTTGCAGTGTACAGGTCAACAGTTTTGATTGTTCCTTACAATGAGCTGCACCACTGATGACAACAAAGGGGGTCAAATGACTGGTGGAAAGTGTCTTGTCAATAACTCACAAAACAGCTTGTCCCCTGAATGGGGCCGGGGACCCATTAAAATAGACAATAATACATTCAGAACTACAATTAAGCCACAACTGGGTTTGCTTTATCAAGAGCACTTCTTAGTTTTTCTTTTCTAAGCACCTCATCATATCATATCTGACCGATCATAACCTTTCTCACACTTTTAGACAATATTACATTTGTGACATGACATTGGTGATTCACTCATAAATAGCAGAAGCAGCCCTTAAATTATATTGTAGCGGTCTCTTACCAATCACAGAATTATGCCCATCTGAGCGTACAACAGCACTTTTTGAAATAAATAGTACTTTGCAGCTGGGACGAGAACATCTGATGGATAAGTCAGAGGTCATGCTGGCTTGTCCCCTTTAGCGATGATGCAGCCACACAGGTGCCGAGCGACAGGTATCGGAGGCGGGACATCTAAGGAGTCATTTTCCAGCACAGAGCCCAGGGACAGGCACACAAACCTGTTTTCGGCATTGTAGTCTTTATTGTCCTTTGCTGGCACACATGCCCAACTCGCAGCCCCACCCCTACCGCACTTTCAGCAGCACTGTGTCCAGCAGACCCAGGATCTCCCCGAAGTAGCCGTCGTCCTCCCCCAGGCCCCGCTCGCTGAGCGCCAGCTCCTGGTACTGCTGCTGCAGGGCGCTGAGCGAGTGGGTCAGGGCCTGGTCCTGCCGGTACACGGCCTGGCAGTTGGGCATCATGGCCAGCAGGGTGCGCAGCGCCTTCTCCCGCCAGTCGTGCTCCGGAGAGGCCAGCAGCTCGGGCACCAGGCCGCACCAGCCCTGTTCCGCCAGCAGGGGCAGCAGGGAGATCTGGGCGTACTGACGCAGCCGTTCCTGGTGGGAGGCGTCCGGGATGGGGTCCAAGCCAGCCTGAGAAATCAGCTCCTGAGATAGGGGAGAACAGTGGAGACCATCACCTAACTAGCCTTCAGGGTAAATATATGGCAGAGGAATGCATGAAAATCATCATGGTTAAGGGCATCTCTGAGACACAGAGATAATACCAATACTAATGTTAACACTAACAGCAATACAAGCACTACTACCACTAAGATATGAAGGTAAATGGTATCAAAAATGATTGTGTTTGATAGCAGTAGCTGATTGCACCCAAAAATGGCTTTCACTCCTCCCGCTCACACTCTAGTTATTTGCGAAGAGCGCACCTTCTCAATGATCATGTCATAAAGCAGGGTGACAACTCTCACACGCAGCGGCCCGCCCCCCGCCGCTCGGAACAGATCCCCCAGCACCTGCACGCCACCCAGCTTCAGGAAGTGGCCCTGGGCGAAGGGGAAGTGACGCAGCAGGGAGCCCACGGCAAACAGCAGCTGAACAAAAGCACAGAGCCCACAAGGGTAAACAAACCTCTATCACACCAGCACTTTCAGCCGAGCTCACACTTCTTCTGTTATTGCTGTGTTACTTAAAGACAGCCGGAGGTTTTTTGACTCCACGTGTCTGTCCTTGTTTCATTTCTTTAGCTGTACAGAACACTAACACTGAAATTCCCATCTGGCAAAACAAAATAAAACCATTTTACAGATTATTAAAGTTACCAACAAATTTCAAAGGTGTGACGCTGCGAAAAGAAATAAAATGAGCAGCACAATAGTTTGGATACCAAAGGTTTTTTGCATGGCAGCTCCCAACCTAAAGGTGTTGGGATCTCAGTTTATGCTATATAAGATGAACAAGTTGGAACCTTCCGTGGCATGTGTATTTCCTGTTGCACTGGAAAATGATTTACATGTTTATGCAGAGCAATCACAGTGGCAGGGACTGCTGGCAGAGGCGAGAGGGTCTGTACCTTCTTCTTAACGCTCATGGGCCTCTCCGTGGCCAGCAGGGTCAGCAGTTTCTGCAGGGCACCACCCTCCACTGCCTCCACCTGCACCCGTGGGTTACTGAGGGGAGAGGACAGGAGAGCATTACTCATCTGCTGCATTGTAATCTCTCTATTACTGAACCATTTTGAGAATATCTCAGTTTAGCTGGGAATGAAAACTGTAGAAACCCAACATAGAGAGTGATCTCTTCAACAAATTACCGGTATACTGTACTTTAATATTGAATCTTCTGGAGTAACAGACAAAACAGTACGCGTGTGACTGTACGGTGTCAAATGCATGGAACTGTTTACATTCAAAAATATGGAAGAAAAATAAAGCTCATATACAATGGTACACAAATACAGTGGTAAAAAAATGATAAACATGTCTTGCTTAAGTTTTGCTTGAGTTTTGACTCAGCTATGTCATTAGGTCTTCACCATAATATGCTTTTTTGCTGCATATTTCAGGAACAACATAAACAACAGAAACAGGTGCTGATTAGACACTGAACCACTGATTGAGCACCAGTGCAAAAATTCTGAAACCGAAGCACACAACAGTAATACGTTTTCGCATACACACTCTCTACTTCAATGGTTTCAGAGACTATTGGATACAAAAATAATTAGGCCTAATTCAATTAAGGTGCTGAAATACTTACATGTTCAGAAGGTCAGAAGTTATGCGCTTGTTAACTATCTTAGATGTCATACTGTTATGTACACGTTATACAAGTTTTAAATCCCAGTATGACTGAAACTCACAGTGGGGAAGAAATACATTATTGGTTTTACATACTTAACTGACCACCTAACAGCCATGTATTGGTACAGATACCATCTGCAGAATCTCACCTGGAGACAGCAGAACCCAAGACAAACGCAGCACTCTCCTGCAGACGTGGGTCTGTGCTGTTCAAAGTATCGATAACCAGTTTGAGTCCTCCCATAGACACCAGGTCCTGCGCATTGTCCACCTAGCAGTAAATATCAATGGCAAAGTTGGTTAAATTATTAGCACAAATAAAAGGGAAAAATAGAAAAATATTCATTTTATTCTACAGACGTCTTTCGGTAACCAGTAAGAATTGCTATGAAGAAATTTAAACTGTCATATGTTATATTCTAAGAAATAACTGAACAACTGGGTGATTGGAGCAGTCCAGCAAACAAGTAAGCCTGACAGATCTTTTTAGGTGTTGTGTTGAAGGATGAAACAGTTCCCACCATTTCCTCGAAAATCTGTTTGCACTGAAATCACCTCGGCTATTTCTGCCATGTCTGCCTAGCACTGCCATGAGCACACAGAGCTGTGTGCTATAAGAAACACGTGTAGGTCACTCTGAGACTACACTGTCTTGCCAGATCAGTTAGCTTACGATTTTACACGGTACATGTGGACCCACTGAAATACAAAGAGCCTTATTCCTGATGATAGCTGGTCCTCACCTGGTGCACAAGGTATTCCAGATCAAGTAAAGCAGCAACCCTCTCCTCCACTGTGGCGCTGGAGTGGTTGAACTTGGCGATCAATCTGGTCATCACCTGGAAGTCTGTCTCCACTAGCATATCCAGCTGTGCCATGTCCTTCTTCAGCTCCTCTATTGGGCGGTACTGTGCCCTCAACTCCGCCTCCCTCTGAACATAAAAACTTGTTACAAAGGATGTCACAGATCCCTGGCAGGAACCAATGGGATTGAAAAGGAATCGCTGTGGCTGAGGATGACCAGGCCATTACCCAAGACATACCTTCTCTTGGTCCTTGTCTGAGGGCTCCACTCCTTCCTCCTTGAACTTCTTCAGGGCCTTCTTCAGCTCCTGAGCAGTGAACGATGTGGCCTGTGTATTCACCATGCCCTGCCTGTTTCACCAAACAAACAAGCCCAACCAATGTCACGTAAAGAGTAATACATTACTACTAAGAGCAAATGTCACATTTTTGTGTGAATACTATCAACAAAGATAGTTATATCTATTCGCTGTGGTTATATGATTAGTCATAGTGGAGTCATTTTTCAAGGGCAGTCAATTACATTGACGCAAAAGATATCTTCGACCCTGATATAAGGCCAAGTAGGGCAATCACTTAGCCACCATTTTAATATATTTCAGTACAAATTAAGATATTTTCATGCATTTCGACCCACCTGCCAATAATTCTGGACTCACACTGGTGTTTCTGGGATACTGCATCATTCTGCATGCATGTTCAGTTTCATGTTCATGAAAGCTAAATTAAACACAGGGCTACTTAATTCACTGCAATGTAGCGCTATGAGAACCTAGAACAACCATGAACTTTTGTACACAAATTTTTCTTCCAGAGCAAAGACCAGAGTTGTACAGATGACAGAATATAGTATTTGACAAATTTAAAAGCAAAAGCAGCACATGTCAGGGTTAAAAAGCACACCTGCCTATATTTTTGTGCTTTGTAAGTTGGCTAAACAGGGCAAAGGTACATGAAAGAATCAGTTATAAGTGTTTTAACGTAGAGATTTCGTTACATCAGAAATTCATTGTCAGTATTCCTTTACACAACTGGATATTCACTGAGGCAGTTCAGATTAAGTATTGACACACAAGCCACCTGACCACCCTACAGTCAAAATAAAACCTGCAACCTCTTGCATACCTCTTGCCATCACTCCAGTACCTGAGTGTTCCTTCTTCACCCAGTTTAACCTCCCTCTGTCCTGTCTGAAGGTTCAGCCTCACGTGGGAGCCTGCAGGTACTGCCTGGCCTGTGGACACGGGTACCATATTGTCAAACAGACACACAGCACAACTCTCTGTAGCGTACTGCCATGACACTTTCACTGCATGCTAGCTATGACAACATATCTGTAGAGTAAAGGCAAAAAGAGGCTAGCACAGTGAATGATGGCTGTTTAGGGGCAATGAGGGAGCTCATGATGCACCTGGCCTGAGTGTCTGCCACTGGTTTGTGGGTTGGAATACTTCTAGATCTTCAGGGTCCACTTCGTCATCTACATGGGCCTCCCCATCCCCCTCGTTAGGCTCAGAGCCCTCCACCACAGTCAGGGCTGAGAAAGTCTGGGGAGAATGACAAAAGAATACACAGCAAAGAAATGTTAGAGTGAAAGATGCATACAAAGTAAAATATGATTTATCGATTATTTATCTATTCAGGATTATCTTGGGCCATTGTCAGCACAAAAATCTGTACTGTAGAGCCACCTTTTAAGTGTATCTGCTTGAAGCTTAAAATGATATCAAGATATTTGCAAGACTTTGGGAAAAGTCTGTACAGCATATCAAAATCAAACTCGCAAAAGTGATTAAACCTGCAATAACAAAGCGTATCCTTGAATGCTTCCAACTACACATCCAACTAATGCTTTCTGTCCTGCCCCCATGTAACCACCTTAGCTAAGTGCTTTTTGAGAGGGTTTAAACTAAACCAGAATAAAACCTCAACACTGGCAAACTACCAGCAATTCGCAGCTAATTTTCATTATAAAAACAGAGAACATAATTTACTCACTTTTTCATTGTTGGCATAGACGAAATGAAAACTCAGCATCCAAAGACACAGTGCCAACCTCAGCCCCCTGCTGTCACTGGACGGTGCTCGGCATCCAACAGTCATGCTGCAGATGGACACTTTATGGACTTCCACTCTGCGTATCGAAAATAAAATATGTACCGTGTTTACAGTCCAGTGTCTTTAAACTGAATTTCCGTGCCTGTCATTCAGCACTATCCGTATCACCGCTTCAGATGTCAAGCTTCTCACCTTTTTTACAGAGAATTCTGCCCCTCTAAGCAATTAGTTAGCTTATTCAGGTGGGTATCTCGTAAACTATGTCTTGACTCGAAATCCCATTTAAAGACTGTTTCTCTGACAAAAAAAGCCCCTGGTCGTCATATGACACTCGAACAAACACGTGCATTAACGTGAGCCGTCAACCAATTCCCTCCACGGTACTCATAGAAAAGCGATCGCACTCCTCTTATTCCGGCATGAACACTTGTACACAAGCAAGCGTTCCTCAAATCCAACCACGTCGTCAGATGAACAAACCAATCAGCTTCGGAAAAGTGTACGGCTCCAAAGCGCTTGTGTTGCGACAGGCGATCGCATTGGTTTAGAGCCTACCCGTCTTTCTCCCCGCGACTCAACCGGAAGTGACGCTAATAATGTGCTCGGCTATGTATTTTCACGTAAAGAGTGAGCATGGGTGCGTGGCGGGAATGAGTTGTGTCGTAGTATTGGAAAATAGTTATGCCAAACCGGAAAATATTAAGAGACATTTTTCTTATTACAGAACAAGCGTTTGAAAGATATGCATATTTTTTTATATAGCATATCTGCATATGTAACACCGATATAGGCTATGTCAAGTTTTGTGATCAGTTACATCACAGAAATCATCATTGTGTGTTTGCAAGGAATACAGGATTATTAAAATGAGTAGCTGTGACAGTTTCATTTCTTTATTTGTTTCTGGACAAACAAAACGCTCAAAAGTGAGTTGCTGCTAACACAAATAAGTTGATATATTTAATCAATTACACATTCATCAGTTTCAGACAATGTACAATAAACATACAATAATATGGGAAGTAATTTTATTTAGAACAATAAAACAGACTGCACAAAACAGCTCGACCCCAAGGCTGTGCAACGCTGGTGGTTCCCTGGTAGAGATGTGCATTGAGGAGCTGTTGAACACATGGCACTATTGCTGAGCGCACTGGTTCTCCATGGTGCGCTCAGAGGCCACATGGATGACCTCATGGGATATTGGGTGCTTTTTCCGCGTGGCTCTCCTGTTCTCGTCTCCCACAGTTATCTCCACCTCTCCCTCCTCTGTCTTGATTTTGCAGTCAACTGGGGGAGACCTACAGGCAAACCATCCAATTTGTGTTCAGATTTATAGGGACGCCACTAGGTTCACACTGACCTTTGACATACATCATTCCGTGTGCACATACAAAGTAAATCACTTAGATGTAAAACATTGTATGACTATTTCATATTATGTCATCTTATATGTAGGAATAATTTCATAGTGTTGTTAAAAATATGGTAAAAAAAAATTCTCAGGATACAGTGCATTACATTCAATTGCAAACGTTGCAGAATAAAACCACACTGGAAAATGATTATGCAGTGTGATTTATCAATATTTCTCAACTCAAAGACAGAAATTCAATTTACTGTCATTACTACTGCAGTAAGGCATACGGGAATTTTTATTTTAATGCCAGTTCTTCACATTTCAGTGTTTTAAATGAATCTAAATTAAAAAAAATATTTAAATCTACAGTTGATCGTCATTATACACATTAAAAACTCTAAGACACCCTACCACAATTATCTAGTAAATGAATGGTCAAATCTATTACAGAGAATTATTAGATCAACAAAACCGAAAACATTTTACACAGTAAAAACAGAAAGCATGAGGTGAACAGGTTTCAAAAATATGTTGATGTATATCTTCAGATATGTGTGGGTCTCACACTCACACTTACCCTGTGAGAATTCGGACAAAACCAGGTGCATAAACTAAACATCTATGCTTATCCTCTGTCTTTTTTCCAGTCTGAACCACTTCACCATCAGGACTTAAAATGCCAAAGTTGTATTTGAATTTGCAGTAAGCATATCAATAGTACCCAATAGCTTATTAAGTGACAAACATGTGGATATTATCCAAGAAGACTGTTCACATGTGCAATAAATTAGCACCTGGCACTACGAACTTGTTACTGGCTGCATATTTAACTTTTATGTTCAAACAACGGCCTTGTTGAACTGCCTTCAGTTTACTAGCTGCTTTAATGTCTCCTTAGCTTTCTCCCCCTAGAAGTCCACCCACGTTTTCCCAGTCTCAGTCTGAATCTCCTGAAACACAATTCATCACCACGTCTAAACCATCCTGCATCACTTTCTTGAAGCTCTTTGAAACACTTTCCTGTAATCCTGGGCCTGTTTCCTTGCCACAGTCTTTCTTCTACCAGATGAAAACAAATGCTCAGCATGCTCAAACAGTAAAATGCTCTGTGGTAAATGACCAAAAATTAGAAACTCTATGTAGAAAAAAATGGCACGTGGGTGTTGTAAGGCATTTTCTCTCAAAGGCCATTTACATATCCTCCAATATTCCATCATTAACTGGAATATTTTTAAAATTCTAAACATATCCAACCATTGCGTTAACTTTCCATTTACTTTCCAGAGGAATATTAGTGACGTTTGCATTGTATTTGGAACAGAGGTGTGTCATTTCACCTCCTCTTTTTGTTCGAAAAACAAAAGGCAAAGCATTCAACAGGACAACACAGACTGAAGTAGCGGCTAACTAATGAAAACTTCCTGAAGGGCCAAAGCCATTACTGGGAGATTGATATAAAAGCCTTTTTCTGTACGGGCAATCATAAAGTCAGAGAGTGGTAAAAAAAAAACCATCAGATCTTAAATCTAAATAAAGTATAACTCCTTGAAACCTGAACTGGGCTATGCTGGTACAAAGAGATTACACACTGAAAAACACCAGGATGCTGCCTGTCTCCAGCTGATAAGATGAGAGCATTTATTGTGCCACCAAACAATGATGGTAATTATGTAATAATGTTGTTAAAAAGAAAGTGAACAAATCACAAACTTTTTCATTTGTGAGCCTCTACTTCAGTCATATTTGGAAGGCTTTGTCCTATCAGATTAATTCATTTAAAGTGCATCCACATTATATACCTTTTAAGCTACACAGTTATTCATTGTGACAGTGACTGACAATCAAAGCAAATGCTTCTGAATGGAGTTGGAAGCATTGTAGCTGGTGACACATAAAATTTCAAGCTCTTGTCTTCTGAAGAACTTGAGGTTAAGATCAGTAATTTACAACTGTTTGTAGTTGTAGTTGAAGTGCTACATGATCTTTGTGATATTCAGACCCAGAAAGCAAATATGCTCTTCATCTACAGACAGTATGGGGCTGATGTCAAAACCATTTCAAAACAAAAGTGCTATGATAAAACAACACTACATGTTAGATTTCTACTACATGCATCATTGATTTAAACTGCCCTTAAACGGTCCCTTGAGATCCCTCTGCGGTTGTAGTGTAAGGCTACAGAGGATGTCCTCTAAACAGGGTATTAGAGGGAAAATCAGTGCAAGTTCTTTCCTGCAATGGACTTCCTGAACGGCAGAGCCAGGCTGGGCAGGGGCAGACGAGGGGTGATGGTCCGCACAAAGCCCAGGAAGAGGAAGAAGACAAAGAAGGCATAGTGGACACAGCGGAGGAAGAGAGAGAGGGGTCCGCAGGAAGAAGAGGCCACTGACCTGGGGGGATTTGGGATGGTGATGGGGGGCTCCTCACAAATGCGGACGCACTTGCTGTCTCGGGGCATTTGGGGGTTGGGCTCTGGAACCTGGGCGGGCTGCAAGGGCGCCACGGGCAGCCTTGCCACCGTGCAGAGGCGGGGGTCCTCTTCAGGCTCCTCTTTGACACTTACGGCAGGGTCCACTTCCACGGCTCTGGTGTCTTCCTCCTTTGGCTCCGGGCCTTCAGGAGGGACATCCACTAGAAGCTTCTCACGCCTGCGCTTCTGCACGCGACCTTTATTTACCTCTGACACAACACACACATTTCCTTATTACGTGACAGGATGATGATTGACAACTAACGGACTGTAGGAATAAGAATGGATCGTTACCATTGGGCTCGTATTTCAAACGAAGCTCATCCAGTTTGACCTGCAGCTTGATGTTGTCACTCTGACTCAGCTTGAGGGCTCGCTCTGCGCTGAAGAGCTTCCTCTCCAGCTCCAGCACTCTCTGACTCTCCGACAGGGCCTTTATCCTCTGAAGGGACAGCTCATCCCCCAGCCGCTCTGCATCCTTCCTGTGCACACACACAAGGCATGTACCGTACAACTCAATACAGCTCATTAACCGCGGCTACCACAAACATATTTAGTCACTCAGTACACGCTCGCTCACACTCTAATACCCACGAATTTAAGTCAACAACTGATGATGCACCACTATGCCTAATATCCCTGCTGCCTTAACAAATGTGTTTGGGGTTCTGGCACATAATGTTTAAAGGAACCCTTGGGAAACACAGCTGAACTTACACAGAGTTTGAAAGCTGCATTTTAAGAAGGTCAGTGTAGTAGGTCCCATCGTTGCTTTCAGTTTCCCCCGACGGTGCACAGGATGGCTGTGCTTTCACTGTCATCTAAAGAAGACATTACAGTGAACAGTTCAGTCATCAAAGTTTTATTTCCTCCCATCAACCATCTTGCAATATTAAAAGCATTTCCCTCCACATGTCACAATCTGAACTTCACTGATTTTACAGTCTCTGGAAATGTGTGTAGCATTTGCTTTTGTCCAGGAAATGCAACAACAGTAGTGGTGGCAGAGGGACAACATAAGAGGTTTACTACTGCTCATAGTCCATATATGCTTCAGATGTGCCCATAAAATCAGATGCTTTGCTGGAACAGATATGTGCTATTCATAAAAAAGGATGGCTCAAGGAAGGAATCAACCACGTACGTGTAACTGTCAGTAAGCAGATGGGGCATACCTCAACCTTCTCCAGGCGTCGCACCTTCATCATGAGCGCCTCGATCTCGCTGTTCTTCTGTACCAGCATGGACTGAAGGCGCTCCAGCTGCCGTGGGTCTGCCCTGGAGCCCTGCAGCTGCATCAGAGTGGCGATCTGCACCTGCAATTGGACAACACCTCACCTTCCGAGAAACAATCGAAGCATGACCTGGACCAACCGGCTTACAGTAAACCAAAAAACTCTTGCACAACTGATGCACTTTTACTTGGTCGTCTTTATTATTTCTACCACTAGGAACAGGTTTGCTATATTTAATTAGTGAGTCAGTAAAAGGCCTAATTTAACCTGAACTCAGAGAAGGCCGGGTCAGAGAGATTAACATCTAAAGAACCTCCACTGCATTATAACGCAGCTATACACTATGCTTAAGTAAATATTGAAGCTCTCAGAACATATTTAAATAAAGGTTCAAAAAGTACAAATGCAAAACTCTCACAGACAAAACAACTCATGACCAAAACAAACAGCAATATGATGGGATGTGTATCAAGACCAATTGCATGAGGACTGCTTACAAGACACAGCCAAGGACAGGACAGTGTACCTTCATGCGGTGCAGCTGCTGCTTGGAGAAGGCATGCTGTTTCTGAAGAGACTGATGCTGCACCTTCATACTGATCAGCTGCCTCTCCATCTCCGCTCGCCTGTCCTCTACCTGCATGGAAACAGAGGTCAGTCGATCTCGACACTGACAGATTTAGAACCCACTGGGTTGTCATACAAGATGCTATCCTGTTGAAGGGGAGATACCTCAGAGAACAAGGAGTTGCCTTTACTGTTTGGATCCTGTGCCTGCTGCATAATTTGATCCAGCTGGACTTGGAGAAGCTGGTTGGCTTCCCGGG
The DNA here is from genome assembly GCF_013368585.1 of Megalops cyprinoides. NCBI lineage: Eukaryota > Metazoa > Chordata > Actinopteri > Elopiformes > Megalopidae > Megalops > Megalops cyprinoides. Next base: position 21,037,709 of record NC_050598.1, on the reverse strand, counting down.
CTTTCTGTACAACAGAAGGAAACACCACAAATTCACTGATATTCACGGAGAAATTACCATAGTAGATGCTGACAGATTACACTGATAATATTACTACATTCTCAACAGCGAAGAGAGGAAGTAGGTGAGAAATTATAGTGCCCCCTCACTGACTAACACTGATGGAGAGTCAACACTCCCGGATTTGGCTAAACCTCCACATGGCTGGGAGTTTTGTTGTATTTATACTACCTCCATGTATACCTTGCCTGGGCTGGTACTGGTCCTTCTCATCTCAGTTGCAGATATGATATCCCACATTGTTACTGTGGACTGAGTGGAAGTAGCCCTGTGTATTGTGAAGTTGTGGAATGACAAATTAGGATGTCTTTGTTTAAAGCAACCTTCCATAAATAATAAATGAGAGGTCTTTGCTGTTTGTTCTACTGGGTTATTGTGAGAAACGAATTAAAATCAATGACCCTTTGGCCACATCATACACAAAAGACATGCTCAATATACAGGTTCTCCTTTACCTCTAAGGCATTGAAGCAGGACACTGCCTCTTTTTCACGTTCCTCCTTCTCTTCCCTCAGGTGCTCCAGTTGGCGCTGGAGGTTGGTGTTAGCCAGCTGCAGCTGCTGTTCTTTGTAGAGGGCCTCCTGGAGCTCCTGCTGCAAAGCTGTCTAGAACCAGAGGACATGCAGAGTAACGGCCCTGCCCAGGGAACAGAGCTCTTCCTTGGACTGTATAACATGCCTTTCGAAATGGCATAAGAAACTTCTTGCGATGCTCATTCATTTTCAAACACTTTAAATAGCAATAACCAGAGATGTGCAGGATGTAAAATACACACCACACACACACAAATTTGTATTCATGAACTAACACATCCTCCCGAGGCAGGATTGTCTACTCATAGTTCTGGAGGTTTAAAGTCCTGAGGGTTCCATAGGCTGAAACATGGAGTGACAACTGATACAACTTCCCTTAAAATAAAGGACTCAATTAAGAATGTATAAATGAATTGGAGTGGCCAACCCCCAGCTAACCAACAGATATCACATTTCCAAAGCCTAGGACAGACCCTTGGTAAACATCCCTAGGAAGATGCCCAAAGTCTGTGCTATGATTATCACCTTGGCGGATTCCAGCTCTGCCTTCTCAACCTGCAGCTCCAGCATCTCTGAGGACATGGTCTCGTGAGCACGTTCCGTTAGCAGACGCAGCTCCTCCGTCTTGTCATTGAGGGCTTCGCTCTGCAGCTCCAGCTTGTGTCTCAGTTGTTTCTCATTAAGCTGTGCTTCATCTAGCTCTGTTTTCATCCTCTCCACCTGTACAATGCCATACAGACGTGTCACACACATTGGACAGTAGCTAGAACAACAATACAGCTTGTCTGCATGCGTATTAAAAATACTTAGCTGATGATTCTGATTATGATGATGATTTACATATGCAGACTGGTGAGCACTGAAGAACAAAGACCATTATTGCTACATTCTTAATATAATGTCTCACCCACTCCAACAACTTAGACTTTAGGGCTTAGAAAACCAACCAATGTTATTCATAATACTGGTATCAGTGTGCAAATCACTTTCTCAAATGACATTTTCTTCCTAGAAACTTCACATGAATAATGTGAAGTTTCAATGTCAGGACTTAACATAGTCAAAATCAAATGCATGATCATGCGTGTTCCAAGCACACTTAGCTAAACCCTTTCACTGATTAAAAAAAAAAAAAAAAAAAAAACATTCATATGGGCTGTATAAAGGTAAGACCTGACCTTGTTTTTGAACTCGGAGAGCTCCAAAGCGTGTTTTCTCTCCAGCTGGGTCTCCTGCTGCTCCCAGAGGAGCTTCTGCTGGCCTCTGACAGCATCAAACTCCGAGCGGAGGCTGTCCAGCATGCGGCCCTTCAGCTCCACTTCCCTCTGCAGAGAGTACTTCTCCTGCTCCAGGACCTGCATCCGTGCACAGGATTAAGTACCTTGCCCAAAAGCACTGCCCCGGCAAGGAATCAACCTGAGAACCTTTTGGTTATGAGTTGTGCTCCTTACCACTACATCACACTGCTGCCCTTTCATAACCTTACTTCAAATCTTTCTATATATTCCCCAGGGGCAGGCAACCCTGATCCCAGAGCACCTTTATTTTGTTTTTGGTTTTTGATGCATTCATTTAAAATTTCCAGAAACAGATCAATTACACAGATTCACCAATCTACCACAGCTCACAAATAATGCCCTTGCGTCTGTAAGCTTTCAGTTCACAGAGCCACCGAATCAGAGAATGTTAGTGGCGCCTGTGTAACGGGACTCCTCAGCTCACCTCCATGGCATTTGTCATCTCAATGCGCTGCTCCTCCAGCTGGTTCTGTAGGTCCAGCTGGCCATCCAGCAGCTGAAGGCCATACTGGGCCGCCTTCTGTAGCGACTCCTCCACTTCCTTCAACCTGCACCGCAGTTGCTGGACCTCACTGTCCCCTGTGCCAGACATTTCACCACCCTGCAGCGGAGGGGTAAAATTACATTGTTTTGATTTACATTACATTGTCTCGGAACGTTGTCTTATTGTCTTATTTACATTAATATGGAATTAAATTATATTAAGGACTGAAGCAAATGTGAAGTCCTCCCGGTGCAGGAGACTGCAAACTGGTGCTGGCAGCAAGGGAGTGAGAAGTTCATATTTCTATATCCTCCTCTTTTAAAAAAATTTCCATGGACGATTATATAAAGACATAACACACTTCACTCCTCACACCAACATGCAAAACTGTGCGGTGAAATGTTTAAGTCAAACCTTTTCTTCCAGTCAGTGCTAGCTACATTTAATGGCTTCCTGAACATAGCACCTGTCCCCCAATTCTGAATGTCAATCTTATCTTTCGTGGGGAAAAACAGTTAAACAAAAGTTAGTGGGATTGCATCTTTGCTTTTCCTAGGGTAAACGGCATGGTCACGTTGTAACTAACAATTTGTCATGCGTCATTTCAGCTCAATGACTGGCCGTGGCATACTTCTGCATCCTAGCGATCGTTTAACATAACAGCAAAGAATTAAAGTTTCGACTGTAGACATTTTAATGTGCTAATTTGTGTAGCTACAGCACATACGTACCTGCTTGTTAAGCCATTCACTTGAATTTGGCTTTACATTTCAAATAATTGACTTTAAACGATGCGTGGTGTCTGTACCTGTACAATCTGACATAGAATGTAAGACGATACGTTTTAATTACTATAAGAGTTTCGGTGTTAACTTCCAGCAAATGCCTATTCGTTGTATTGCAGAATGTGGCAGAAATCCTGCGACGCGTAAGTGTTAACGTTAACGCTCACTCCATTGCGGATGAGGATGACGACCGGGGCGTGTGAAACTACTCCTCATGAATGCATGGCATGAACCCAAAGAATCGGCGGTCTTGAAAAGGGTATTTCTCCATGGAAACTTGCACACAGGAGAAACAATGCTGTTACGAGTAGCCAACCAACACCCTTTCATAACACCCAGGGGTTTGGACTAGCTAGCTAACGTAACGTTACTTATCGGAGGCACTTTGCAAATCGAGTGTTAAAATGTAGTAAGTTAACAGTGATAAAATCAAGCTCACAATGTCTAGCGACTAGCCAGCGACTTGGCAACTCTTTCATACTGTCTTGGTTAGGTTAACGTTAATTTTCTAAGTTAGCATAGCTGGATGATTACTGTAGCTTTGTAATTTTTATGCAGAATTTGGGGACGCGTTGCTAAACGTAGACCAATACGAATCAAGCTAGCTAACTATCGTTAGCAAGTTGTCTAAAAATACAGCTAACCAGACATAATTTACCTAATGTTAGCTAGCTTACTCAGGCAAGTGTCACTGCCGCTAACTTCAATTAAGAATGACAGAGCTAGCTTTATTAACAGCTAACTCAACTAACAAGATACTTTCGCGACTCAGAAATCACCTTGGCCACTCTGCAGCTTTCTCATAATTAAATAACTGAACATCGTTTAACCGATGGTTTTCATGATTACCTTCTTGAGATGTTCCCCTAGTTTCCTTTTCTTCTAGCCGTTCAAGTCCAGCACAATTTGAATTCAGCTCCAGTACGCACGCAAATATCGCGAGATCAGTCTAGTGGTTTTAAAATCTAGCGTGGGAGGGTCGTGGTTACACAATGATGAAGCTGTAGCCGTATTCCTTCCAACCAAACCCCTCATAAATCAGCCTGAACACACATAATATAACTTTAAAATTTTATCTGATTTTTAAAAAAATATTAAATGTTTACTTTAATTACATTGTGTGGAGCAACGTTGTTTACTGTTCACACGAAATTGATTTTAATCCAGAAAACAACATCACACCACTGTATTTTCTAAATCCTTCTCTGGCATGGATTGTATTGACGACAAAAAAAAAAAAAAAACGCTTCCTGTGGCGTTATTTCAGACACATTTGTTATAGAATCGGTATTTTTGATTGGGTTGTGGTCTAGAGATTAGATGGCTACTTGAGAGCATTTGGTTTGTGCTCAAATAACCAATATATTTTCCCAGAGATACTTATTTGACTACCTTATTTCCCCCCCTAAATATGGCGTTTTCTGGGCTAATCCTTTCGTTTCACCTAACCCCCAAACCGCGTACGCATGTGCACAGTAGATTCACGAGAACTTGTGCTGTTGTATCAGTGCTGATACTAAAACCTTTTTATCTGAACACTAGTGAATATATGTAAAACAGGAGTTATGTACGTGTAGACGCAGACACCAGTTTGCGAAAGGACCAACAAATGAGGCCGCAGATTCGGCTTTTTGATCTTGTATAGGCTTAGCCTACAGTACCGTGAATGCAAGAGCGTTACACAGCAAGCCTTTCACGTGTTCTTGATTTCGTGGGTACGTCAAAATAGCGAAGGAGGAAGCTGAAGCCCGTAAAGGCACCCCTTTCATACACGCGAAACATCAAAAAGACAAGAGAAATCGTCTACAGTGCTGTACATATGTAGCCTCTGCGTTTGATATTTCGCAGCAACAGGGTTATATAGGACATTCAGCATTATGATTTTTGCGAGCAGGGTGCAAAATCCTATTTATCGTATTGCCCGCATATACAGTCGGATCACATTTCAAATAAGTATAATATATAATTATCAAATAATTTTAAATAGTATGTATGTTAAAGTAGTAAGGTAGGTCCTTTGTAATATATTTATATACTCTAACTTGTATGACTTGCTCCGATGTTTATTCAAACAGCACACTGAGGAAAAGGACGCTTTCTGGCATAGTCTAGTAGGAACGTTCCGAAACAGCGGGGAAACCCTCCTCTTTATTGTGTCAGCCCCCTGAGAAATATGTTTGACAGTTAGATTGCCGTTTGCCTTGCTCTTCCTTTTTCATAATCGTCAGCTAGAAAGAGTTGCATAAATGCATTAGATAAGTGTATTACAGCTGGCAATCTACTGTGTCATGAGGTCGGGGGTTCATTCTGCCTGTGACAAATATTCACTAAACCGGTTGATCTTGTCACTTAATGTATGGAGAATGGGTACAAGTATGTGTAAAAAATCCCATCCCTGATATCTTCCTTGCATAATCTCTTGCTCTTGCAGGTAGGGTACACACATTCAGAGTGTTAAAAATCCATGCACTGATATTGGATTAAATATATTCAGTGTAGATTTGGGCCTTGACACATGTGAGGGTGCTTGCAACCTTTAGTATTTAACACACTTACCTCTGGTTGTATTTACCTCTCTGAAGCATATCATTCATAGGATTAAGTGCAAAAATGTGGTTTGCAATGTCAGAGTTATTCTATCCCATCCATTTGCCAAGGGTTCATTTTCACACGTGAGCATTTATTCTTTTTAGCAGCAATATTTATTCAGACATTCATCACCCCATTAAACTGCTAGAATATACTATAGAATGTTTTTGATAAGAAAAAACATTTCACAAGCCCTGAAATTTGTTGCATGGCTATTATTGTGATTGCTTTGGTCGATGGAAGTGTTTTTCAAACCAACTCATTTTCCGTAGGTTATTGTCCCCTTGCAACAGATGGCTGACAGCTGACCTCAAAAGAAACCCAAACTGTGACACTGCTGATTGCAAATTCATAAATCCCTGCCTGGGTTAACAATTAATTAATGGTTTTCTCATTTAATTTAGTTGCCAACAGGGTTTTTTACAAGGCTCACCTAGACCACAATGTGTGGTGATTTAGTACCACAATTCTAACATCAACAACTATACCCCCTCTAAATAAAAATATTGTTCCACTAGAGGGAAGCAGTGGCCTACTTACACCAGTGTGGCATATTTGACCTACACCACAACTACTTATGTCTTGTTGATGATTTAAATTGATACATTGTTGAAACTTGTTTCAATACACATTCCATTATTGGTATTTAGCAGATGCTTTTATCCAGAGCAACTTACATCAGTTACATTTTTTTTACAACATTATCCATTTATACAGCTGGATATTTACTGAGGTAGTTGTGGGTTAAGTACCTTGACCAAGGGTACAGCAGCAGTGTCCCAGCAGGGAATCAAACTGGCAACTTTTTGGTTACAAGTCCTGCTCGTTAACCACTATACTACACTGCTGCCACAAATACTCATGTCATTTTTTTACCACCAAGAGTGATGCAGATTGAGCCATAAGTCAATTCATGGCTTGAATGTCCACAGCAATGCAATAACAGCAGTTGTACTATTGATGTATGTTAACAGATGTGAAAGTACACATTGTGATTATCCATAGATGATCATTTAAACACTAATTTTAAATGAATTCATTATTTATAGATTCAGTTTCAGAAGCATCTGTTTGAGACTGAGATATTATTTTTGATGTTGAATATTACAGTTTATTGAACTGAATTGTCAATTACATCTGAGTATTAGAAAGCCAAAACAGTAAGTAAAAAATAAGAATTTATGAAAGGCAAGGGAAGAGATTTCACTCAATGTATTCAGGATGGCAATGTGGCCTAGAATTTCAGGGAATACCTCACTCATTTGCACTTGGCAGGGGTTTGTTTTCACACATCTGTGAGTGGGGGCTTTTCCATTTAAACACAAATATTTAATCACCTTGAATTTAGAGCTGGAGACCTGGGCGTAACCGAGACCAGCTGTTCACCATTGTGTAACATGCAGCCAGTTAACGCTGCTTCTCTTGTTGTGGAAATACTGCCCATCTCAGAGTCTCACACTCTTGATTTGAGACCAGTTTGCCACTGCATCCTTAATGTTGCCAGAAATGTCCATCTTAGAAAATGAAAACTTAGTGACAGAGAAAATCACTTATCAAGGCTTCTTACACCATAAGGAAAACCTTTATCTAAGAAAGGCTAGAAAAGAGACATCAACTTGTAGATACAGATATAGGAAATAAATATTAAAGATATCAAGGCTAACACATAAAAATGATATCATTGTTTTTTTTTATTTCCACTCAGATGTCTTCCTTTTCCGTTTGTACAACTTTACTGTATTATAAGCCTAAATCAGTAAAGTTGATGTGAAATGAACACTGGTATGTCTTTATGCAAGACTAGAAACAATGGCATGACTCACACCTTGAAAACAGCAACGTCTAATTAATGTCTCTAATTTGATTCTTGTGGAAAAAAACACTCCTTTCTTATCCTCAGAATTGCATCAGATTGGTACCTTACTTCTAACAACAACTAACAATTGGTAATTGTATTATCTTTTTATCAATAGTTTGACCTAAAATCAAATTCAATGCAAAAATACTATCAAATCAATCAATCAAGGACAACATTACTTAAATAATTAAATAATGCCATTAAGCACAACAGCAGCTGATTCATGATTTAAATTAATTGATTGCCCTATTTGCTGATGCACTCTGCTTATGGAAACGTTCACTCTGGAGTTCCAAACCATGCACTGTTTTTCATTACATTAAATTAAATTAATTGAGCAGACACTCTAAGTGTATCCATTCAATTTGAATGAGAAACAAACAGTGTAAGACCAGGCTAACAACACTCTCAGACCAGTAAGTGTGAGCATAACACTATTCAAGCCCTAGCACAAGTTAACTTGTGCAACCTGACTGGACAATGAAAGCCAAGTATTTACATTTACATTTATTTATTTAGCAGATGCTTTTATCCAAAGTGATGTACAAAAGTGCATACAGTAAGTATAGCAACAATATGGGGACAGGATGTGTACAGTTCCACAATGAGACGGTTCTCAGCTGAGAGAAAGGTCTGTTTGAGGACACAGTACTCAGATTTTTACAACTACAGCGTATATGGCAACTAATACTATACACCTTCAAACAGCGCAATGAGTGTCAGGGTAAAGGCGGCAACAAGAAACAATTATAGTATACTATCATACATCGGTTACTAGATCACAGAATCCAAAACATATTTCAACGCTACACATGAAATAAACAGCAAGTAATACATTTTTCTTTTCTATCAACCATAACTTATATTAACTTATATTAATGCATTATTACCAAAATACAACATGTAGTGTTCTGCAGATAGAATTTATTAGATACATGGTCTGCTCTTTCTTTTAAGTGACTATGGATAAATGTCATGGATAAAATGAAATATTGATATCTTTTGACAGATGCCGATGGGAATTTCTCTAGGAAAGAAACCTGTAGTTGGAACAGTGTTTGGGCTTGTAAAAAGAAAAGGCATTGTGCAGTTAAATGCATGCAAAAGCATGTCTCTAAACTAATATGTTTGTATTCTTTTCCCCAGTGGCTTCTGTTAAGAGTTAACATTTAAAGTCTCAAAGAAAACCAGAAAGGAAATCAGCATGACTGAGTGTTCAGATTGTTTCCATTTAAATTCATGAATAACTATTGCATTAAATTAATTTCAGGCACCTACAGGACAATTTGGCCATGCGCTCAAGGTCATTTTTGTTTTCTGTCCCTATCCTCTTTTTACCTATTCTTGTATATTTATACTTTTGAACAAACTTAACACTATCGCTAAACTGCACTCAAAATTATGCATTGTCTGTAGTTCAGTAGTTATTTTACCAGTTTAGATGGTTCCAGATATTATTATTCGGCTATCTGGATTTATTCCAGATGAATAAAATAAAATATACATATGCATGATAAATACTGGTTTCAGAGTAACTGAAACCAGACTTCTTTAGTGACCACTTTACAGTTGAGGGTCTTCCCATGAATGTGTCAACTGCAAGCCTTTAGCAAATCATCCAACAACAGATGGCTTGTAATGAATTCCCCACCTAGTGCTGAGGACTGTAGAGACAGTGCATATGAAAGGCCTCACTCTACATGTCATGGTGACCACTAAAGTAAAGAAAAAGGTCGAAACAGTTTAGGCAATAAGCTCCAAAATGTGTAAGAATTGTTCACACGTGAAGTGGTTCCAACGTGAAAGAAATCTTAAACTCTGATGATTCCATGTAGCCTTTACGATTTGCTGTTCTTGCCAGTTATCAGTTATCACAGTCGACTGTCGAGATCACAGATTTTACTAAATCGATTTGACCTAAAACATGTGAGACACTACTGTCCAGATACCTCCTTTTAACAGTTTCAAAAATGTTGTAGGGATTAGGAGGGATTTAGGAGTGTAGAGTGGATACAGGAAAGCAATACAACATGTTTTCTTTGTAGCATGTACTTAAGTAATCTAGAAGAATGTAAACATAATTGCCAGACCACATGAAGCAATACGACTCTCCTAGATTGTATAGTGTATTTGTAGTCCTGTCACCTTCAATGTATGAAGTTAATCAGTCAAAATTTAAGTTATTATCACCAGATTTGGAACACTGCAGATCAATATACCTTCAACATTTTTACCGTAGCAATGCTAGATAAATGTTGGTCTCTTTCATTTTTTTTTGGAATTGTAGCAAACTTAAAAACAGTCTTTAAAAAACAAAAATACAAATATATCACATTAGTCATTTAGCAGACAGTCTTATTCGGAGTGACTTACATAATTTATAATTTCACAAATTACCTATTCATACAGGTATTTATACATTTACTGAAACAACTGTGGGTTAAGTAGCTTGCTCAAGAACGTAACAGCAGTACCCTAGCAGGGAATCAAACCAGCAACCTATCGGTTACGAGCCTGTTCCTTACCATCATGCTAATGGCAGTGTGCAGCCCTCTGTGGTCCCTGTTCTCTGGAATATAAAATATTTCCCCCTTCTGCCTTCAATAAGGCATAATTTATTATTAGCTACTTAACTTTCTAGGTAGTCTTTCTGGAAGTTACCTAAGATGTTAATAATTATGAAAATATTTCTATTGCTTTCGAAATGGGAGCTTAAAAAGTATGCCAGTGCTTTACGCCGGCTACACTCGTCGTACCAATCTCAGGTTTTGTTTGTTGCTTGTTTCCTTAATCAAAAGAGAATCACGTCTGAAAGAGTCATAACAAAGCCAGGCTGTAGAAACTTGCCTCCATTTTTCAGCGCGCAATCGGTGGGACCGCGCTTAACCAATCGGTGTGAAGAACGCATTTCATGACGTACGAGAAAAACGCCCTCAATTCTTTCAAAAAGGAGGAAAACGAAAGGAGAGAGAGCGTTTCGAAATTTCGGGACAAGGTGTACGAGAAAGAAACCATGACCAACCAACTTTGCAAGCTGTTTGTCGGTGGACTGAACGTACAGACCACGAACGATGGCCTTCGTTCGCATTTTGAGCAGTACGGCCAGCTCACCGACTGCGTGGTGGTTCAGAATCAACAGCTACAGCGGTCCCGCTGCTTCGGCTTTGTGACCTACTCGACTGCGGAGGAGGCCGATGCAGCAATGGCCGCCAGGCCACATGTTGTAGACGGCAACAACGTGGAAGTGAAAAGAGCCGTGGCGCGGGAAGATGCCGGGAAGCCAGAGGCCCTCGCCAAGGTGAAGAAAATATTCATCGGTGGCTTAAAAGATGATGTGGAGGACGAGCACCTCCGTGAGTATTTCTCCCAGTTTGGCGCGATCGAGAAGGCCGAAGTCATTAGCGACAAGCAGACCGGCAAGAAGCGTGGATTCGGCTTTGTGTACTTTGATGATAACGACTCGGCAGACAAAGCGGTGGTGCTGAAATTTCACACGATCAATGGACACAAGGTAGAGGTAAAGAAAGCCCTCACTAAGCAAGAAATGCAGTCTGCAGGTGGCCGAGGTGGCAGGGGGAGAGGCGGCCGAGGAATGGGAAGGTCTCAAAATGGCTACGGCGGGGGAAGAGGTGGTTACAATAGCTATGGAGGCGGCTATGGCGGCTACGGGGGTAATGATGGCGGATACGGTGGCGGCTACGGGAGTGGCGGAGGCTACGGTGGAGGTTATGGAGGAAGCGGCAGCTATGGAGCAGGGTACGGCGATGGCTACGGTGGCGGAAATGGCTACAATGACTTTGGCAGCGGATACGGCCAACAGTCATCTGGCTATGGGCCCATGAAAGGAGGCAGCAGCTACTCGAGTCGAAGCAGTGGCCCTTACTCCCGAGGGGGCGGAGGAGGCTACAGCAGGGGAGGCTACGGAGGGTCCTACTAAGCCGGCTGTCTGAGAGACTGCGCCGGGCGGCCGTTTAGTCTCTCATCCGCCAGTTATAGCCATTTCTTTGGACATCAAACAGAACTCAAAACAGTCAAGTTATTAGCTACTGCTGAGACACCTGGCAGAATAGCGGACACTGAAACCTAATCCAAAACGAAGACCTCAAGTGATCCTAACAGGTAGGAAGACCCACACCCAGAAAACCTGACTCGCACGACCAGCTCTTACCATAGGACATGTCCGATTGCAAGAATGATGAGCTAGCTGCTCATTTCTTTGTCGTGACGCTGTTCCCAGTGTGAGACCAGCCTTTTTCTTTTAAATTTTTTTTTGTAATGTACACAGACGTTTGAGTAGCAGAGGTCTTATGTCGACTGTTTTAGTTTTGTTTGTGTAACTGATTTATTTGCTTTTATCTGTATTTACGCAGTTTAATCTGAATTTCATGTTCCCCTCGCGCAGCTTTGAAATGCAGTGCAACAATGTAAGGGGGTGTGAAGCATGAAGTAGTTTTGGATTTTGTTATGACGGGCAGGTTCAGCTATACGATCTGTTTATGGGGAAAGTAAAGTTTGTAACAAGTTTGCAACTTCATTGTAATATTGTTCACTGCAGTCGATGCATGTAAATTCAGAAAAGGCATGGAATAGGAGGGCGATCATAACTTTTGGCCAGGGTTTCTGCGTCGGAAAGTTGTCCCCTCTCTAGTAGCGGCTAAAAGTTTATTACTACGTTTTCAAGCAACATGCTTCCCATGTACATTGTCATTGTGCAGTTACACCATCCTAGCATTGTTAAACATTGATATGCAATTGTATGTTCCTTTTTAAATAAAAAAAAAAAGTCAAAGCAGAATTCAGGTTATGTTACTTTATGACTGTTTACAAGTCACATGTCCCACAGGTATAACTTACTTCCAGGCATGCAAAATTGTTTCCATATGGTAACTTTTTGAACAGAAAATTCCATATTGAGCTAGTTTGAATTCTGATTTACACCAGGGGTGTTTAATGTTTAATATGTTGGACATAATTTTATGAGCTATTTACTGCTCCGGAGCAGTGTATATATGTATGCGTATGCATTTATCATGTAAATTTAAGATTATTGTATTTGGAACAAAATATTTGTCAATCCACGAGGTAGTCAGTTTGATCGGTGTTCGCTTATGAAAAAGTTTTTCCCATGTTTTCATGGAGCTTCTCGGGTCGCTGAGACTTACCTGAAAGTGAACGCTAATCGCTGCAGCGAGTCATGATTTACACAGAACTGGAGTTTTATACAGTTGTAGGGGGATGGGGAGGTTTGAGTGTGGTTTTAGATCTGAGCTGTGGAATGTGGAAACGTCAATTTGAGTACATATCCCTAGTTCATTGGTGGCAAATGGAATCCCTCCATTTGGGACATCTGCAAACACCCCAAAATTGCTACAGAGCAGGCTTCCCGTGTTTGCTTTGAGATTACTATTTCATTCTTAAATTTGTTCTGGAAAATCTGTTTGGACTGCCAGCCCTTGGCATGTTCAGTTACTGGTATACACACCATGAATGGATATTTTTTGAACTAACATTGGATTTAGTTCTGTGTGAAAAATGGAACCTGGCTTTTTTTGTTCTAGACAACTGCTTGGATTACTGGGGGCTCACGTTTATTTCTGATTCCTACATTTAGGTGATCTTACTGTAATCCTGGTACCTCAAAATAGGTGTAGCAGTTTGTATACAGGGACCCTGTTCAGTACCTGGGGTCGAGGTTGTGATAGGACTGAAATATCTCATTAGGAGCACATCCTGCAAAACTAGGTATGTAAATCAATCTGTCTCCACCTACACATTAGTTACAAGCATTTCTGTATCTGGATTTTGATTTGTGGTTGATAAGTATCAATGTATGTTAACTCAAGTTCAGTGCATTCTTAGATTTTTGTACTCACCATGAAATCAGTTTTACATTTATATTCAAAAGGACTTTAAATAGGTCCCTGTTAACTGGTCCTAAATATGGATGTACTGTACTTTGCTGTAAATGCTTGCAAAATCCCACTTCCAGTGTAAAAAGCATTTATTTGTGATCTGGCAAAATGAGTTGTCTTGTGCCAGACTAACAAGGATGCATACCCCTCCCCTGCAACAAAGTATCTCCAAACTTTTTTTTCCCCCCATCTCCAGGGAGCCACAGTTGCCTGTACTGGCCTCCCTCCCTATCACTGTGGGTTTCCACTGGCTATAATGGTCCAGAGAGGAGGACCTCCCAACAGCCATACAGGTTGGTAAAACTCATTTTTAAGCAGCATTTGCTATTCAGTTTAAGAAATTGTACTGACATCAATGTTATGAGGTTTTTTTTAGCACCCAGATTAAGATGCCATGTTTTAATTACCACATTTTTAGGAGGGGGCAATTATTTGACTGTTTATCCATTAGAAGGTGGTGCTGTTAAACATTGCCTTGAATAAGCTTGATTTCATTGGCTATTTTTTTTTCTTTCAGGGATCTGCATGTATAGGTTCCAACCTCTCCTGTAATGGAACTCTGAACAGCAGTCTGGGAACGGTCGTCATTGTTGGGAAAAGGGTATTTGGGGAAAAAAAGATGAATTCAAACCGGCATGTCTCCTATGAGAATTTCATTGAACTAATTTTTCCACTTAATCTCATTGTAATGTCAATAACTGAGACAGTTGGTATTAAACACAAACAAGTGTTATATAAGCAGACTTCAAAATATAGGATATAGTCTTTAAACAGCGGTGATTGCATGCCTTTGAATGACAATGCAGTTATATGTACACATACATAGACTTTCTGGTAAAACTGAATCCTGATCAGTTATTTAATGTTATTTCAACCCCTTAATATATCAACATTTCTGTCCCTTAGCATATCCATTTTTTTTAACTTTGGAAAAACCTATTGCAGGCTACAGCAGTTGTATGTTTTGTTTTAAATAAAAACAAAATGCCAGTTCATTAATGAAGTGCTGTTTGACTGGATGGATGATCAGAAGTTGCACATCTTACCCTTAGGACTGTTTATACAGAACATTAAGTAATGTAACCTGAGTCTAGAGTTATTGGAACATTGCATTCTTGTTTGTTGGTGAATTAAGTGACTTTTGTAAGATAATTTCATCTTAAATTAGAAATGCCTGTTAATATCTGGTTGTTTTAACTCTCTGAACCTAAAACAAATTGGAACAATTAAGCTGGAGATGGCCACCCCAGCTTCAAGGGTGATGAATACTGCTACCCTGGAGTGTGAAGTCCCAATTCAAAACGGAAGTTCCAGTGAACACGTGTTGGCAGAACATGGTTAAAATAAATTTGATTAAAAGCATTGCTGATTCTGGTCATTGCTGATGAATATATCTCGTATTCATAAAACTATGATGTTGGTGAAAATGTTATGATAGAATTTAACATTTTGTGTTGAAATGCAATAACATCTTGAATTCTGTGCAGAATGTTTGTGTAATTAAAAACTAAATATTGACAAGTCTGTAGCTGTAATATCGGCAAAAATACAGGTGTTCCAAGAAGTATATGTACAAAATCAAAGGGTTGGCATTGAATTCATGACATCTGGCCTTTTGCATGTCATTTGTTTTGAGCCAGAATAGTGAAATGGCAAATTACAAATGATTACTAGTTAACGTCATCTTTGCTACCCATAAGATAAAGTGTGACAACTTCTAACTGTGCTGTAGATGAATACTGAGGATGTCCCTAAACAGTATATCCCTGACCATTGTCAACGGAAATGTCATGTTTAAGATCGTCATCATAAGATAAACATCTTTCCCAAAATTAGCCTGTTGTGTTTGATTCAGTATTAACACTAGGGACTCTTGAATTTCTTTATTTTAGTTTCCCATGAAAATGAATTTTTAATGCAACAAGCTAGCCCAAGGGGCACAAACTAATCTTTGTATGAAGATGTCTAAAATCTGTCATAACTGACTTTCTTGCTTTTCTACATGGTGCTGCAAAGGCAAAGTAAACAACAAAAGGTCATTATAGAGGCTTTGCAGTATTATTTGCAAATGTTGTTCTTGTTCATTAAGTATATTGGTATAAAGCTGTATAAGGAATTTACTGCTCATTGATTGTTTTTATTTGAATTTCAGGTACAAATGGCAGAATGTACAGGTTCAATGCTTGTGAAGTGCAACTGCAGTGGATCTTTCTGCTTTCTAGTCACATTCATTTTCACAGCCACAAAAGCATTGAATACCTGATAGCTCACTTACACTGGCAGGTCTCCTTTAGTTGTAAGCGTCTTTGTGTGAAAAGTTTTCAAAAACTATACACATATATTACTATATGTTTGCATTCATTAGAATCTGCCTGCCGTAACTATTTGTTATCGAATTCAAATCCTGTGGGTCAAAACTACTGGAGAAATAAATCAAACTCGTGTAGCCAGGATAGTAACTGTCATAGCATCGATTGCCAGTGCATGTGATTTCTTCCCCTTTGTATTATGCACTTTATATTCTCATCTGGCGTAACATCGTTTGCGGAGCGCAAACATGTCTTTCACTGATTCTCTAAAATGGTGGTTCTCAAAGTTTAGGTGATAGTCTCTCTAGGGAGCTTGCATTGGATGGAGGGCCACAAAGGCTATAATAGTTCTTATTAAACTAAATTTAGTCCAAAAACCAATTCAATTCTGTTGTATAGGGTGCTTTATAAGAGTTACTCGCAAAGCAGCTAAAATATCCTGGGCCTGAGGTGACAGTGTCAAGGGAAATACTTCCTAACTTTAAAGGGACAAATGGTCAAAGGGAGAGTCTATCTGTCTCTCCAGCACCAGCCAGTCCAATTAGGTTCAGTGCAATGGGAGAATATTTTAGATCCATGGGGTAAGGGAAAAAAGTCTGAAGGGGTGTAAGAAAAATCTGGACAGTTTTTGATTTAGTAAGGCACATACAGACACACAGTAATGACAGAATATCAGAAACATCACTGGTAAAGTAATGGCAAGAGAGACTGGGAAGAGCAAAGTAAGGATGAATCTGATCAGTGAGAGCTGGCTGGATGGGTTAATGGTCAGTTAGGGGAGCAGATGTGGCTTGTGAATTGAGCCAGGGGAAAGGGAGGACAAGGGGATGGTCAGCTCAGTGAGACTGGTTGGCTGATTCAGGTAGCCTACCAGTCAGGCAAGTGAGACTCCAAAAGCATACATTTTTCTATACATTCAGAATGTAAAATTTAGTCAGGACCAAAAGAAGAAGAGACTCTTAAAACTACTGTTTTGTGAAAGTGAAGCTTTAAGGCACTTCACTAGCTACATGCAATGTAGCCAAGTATTAAACTTGATTTAAACTGACCTTAATAATATCACATGACCCTTCCCCATGCCGACTCCTGGGGGAGGTTTTGTTGCCCTATTTAATAAGGGCCTTAACATGTCACATCATCTTGACCATTTTAAACTTTGCAACATTAAAGATAACATGTTAAAGAATACGTTTCTGCAGATATCTCAGTTTCGAGCAGATGGTAGAATTTCAAGAATTTAGAGGCTGTAGCACGAATATTCTACTCTTCCGATATGCACTAAGGATTGGTAGATGAATTCAGATTTGAACTGCAATAATAAAAAAAATCTATGAAGCCAGTGCGTCGCCAGACACTTTCTAGTTACAAGGCGCTGGTGATTCTAATCTAAAGGGATGGACTTCGGGGGCCGGATTTTGGTGATGCCTTGCTCCTCGTTGGAAACGCACGCATACGTATTAGAACGTCCCAGGATCCGATTCTTTACACGTCTTTTAAAAGCTGTTGTCTTCCATAAGATCTAAGACAATTACACACCCCAAATCCTAACCCTCTACCGTTTAGTTCCTACAATAAAGCTCCATCATCTCAAAAATCTGGCGCTGAACAAAGCAACAGAATGAGTTTTCTATCATTTTAAAAGGAGCGCATGAATAACGGGTGGGACTGAACTGAACCAATCAGCATGGAATACGCATTTCATGACGTACGAGAAAAACGCCCTCAATTCTTTCAAAAAGGAAGGAAGAGACGGCATCTCGAATTAGAGGGAAAAGATTACTCCATCAAAAAACATGACCAACCAACTCTGCAAGCTGTTTGTCGGTGGACTGAACGTACAGACCACAAACGATGGCCTTCGTTCGCATTTTGAGCAGTACGGCCAGCTCACCGACTGCGTGGTGGTTCAGAATCAACAGCTACAGCGGTCCCGCTGCTTCGGCTTTGTGACCTACTCGACTGCGGAGGAGGCCGATGCAGCAATGGCCGCCAGGCCACATGTTGTAGACGGCAACAACGTGGAAGTGAAAAGAGCCGTGGCGCGGGAAGATGCCGGGAAGCCAGAGGCCCTCGCCAAGGTGAAGAAAATATTCGTCGGTGGTTTAAAAGATGATGTGGAGGACGAGCACCTCCGTGAGTATTTCTCCCAGTTTGGCGCGATCGAGAAGGCCGAAGTCATTAGCGACAAGCAGACCGGCAAGAAGCGTGGATTCGGCTTTGTGTACTTTGATGATAACGACTCGGCAGACAAAGCGGTGGTGCTGAAATTTCACACGATCAATGGACACAAGGTAGAGGTAAAGAAAGCCCTCACTAAGCAAGAAATGCAGTCTGCAGGTGGCCGAGGTGGCAGGGGGAGAGGCGGCCGAGGAATGGGAAGGTCTCAAAATGGCTACGGTGGCGGAAGAGGTGGTTACAATAGCTATGGAGGCGGCTATGGCGGCGGTGATGGAGGGTATGGCGGCGGATACGGTGGCGGCTACGGAAGCCAAGGTGGTTATGGAGGGGGATACGGAGACCAGATGGGGGGTGGCTATGGTAATGGCTACAATGACTTTGGAGATGACTACGGCCAACAGTCATCTGGCTATGGAGCAATGAAAGGAGGAAATTACTCCGGCAGAAGCGGCGCACCATACTCCCGTGGAGGAAGCGGTGGCTACGGAAGGGGTGGCTATGGAGGCTATTAAAACGGTGCACCCAATTGATTGAAATGTCCACATACCTTATTTTGGACTTTAGGGACCTTGTAGAATTGTAGAACTGATCAGAAATCTTTTTAGGGGCCAGGGGGTGCTCATACGCGTGGACTATTGCTACAGTTAGCAATTCAACATTGCAACCCCCACCACTTTCTCTAACCCTCCTCTCCGCCAATGAGGAAACGGCGCCTGTTCATTGGACATGTGTGTAGTTTAACTTTCCGTAATGTCATGGAGATGTATTTCAGTTTAAATATTTTAGCGATGTTTTGTATTTTTAAATAACGGCTGCACAGAAATGAGCAAAACAATATTCACTACTCCCATGCTAACTATTCAGTCCTCTGTTGCTTTAGCTAGCTACACGAAACTCAGGGGTATTGAAGTGTTAAAGGCAGTTCAGCGTATGTTAGTTTGTGAAAGCGGTTAAGTTATTGTGAAAGAGGAATGATATTTCAGAACTGTCTGTTTCCTTTTTATAATTTAAATGTGACGTTTCATTGATACTATTTTTTTCTTCCAAGACCGTTGCTGTTCATACTGTGCGAATCAATGCAGTTCTGTGGAATGTTTTAGTCCTGAATTTTAATTGAATCTTGACCACACTTATTTTGCTTGTAATAAACTTTTTAATGTTTGACAACATTGCCGTTCTTGATTCCTTCATTGAGTTTTAAAGTTCACATCTGCAGTCTAGACACAATCACTGACATCTAGATCGGTTTCCTGGTCCTGGAGACCAGCTGTGTATGTGCTGAAGGTGTGATTGAGCTGAACACTTTAAGGTCTGAGTAATGCAAGTTAAACTCTCTCATGTACACTTAAGTGGATGCTTTATTCTGAAGAATCAATCTTCAGCTGCACAGTAATGCTCCTCATGTCTCATTTTATCAGCTGTTTTATACCAGCTGTTTATGGTGCCATTTTTCTAGAGTGGGAACAAACTGATCATATTCTGCTTAATGCAGTGGCCTGCACCTGATCGAAGTAAAACAATGACAGCCGTTTCTCGGCTTGTCACTAGTAATACTGTACCTGTCATTGAAGATCTGTATTCTCATGATTTTCTTTTATTCTAAGCACATGTTCACAGAGAAGGTTCAATTGCATATCAAACAGGGCTGCTTGAAACAGAAAATCATTCATATGTAGACTATATTTTTAAATAGCCAGACATGACAACCAAGCTAATAAGTCATCGTTTGTTACTGTCATGCAATGCAACCAAAGCCACACATGACCATGGACAAAAGGCAATGGGGATGACAGGACACATTGCATAAAAATTAGCAAAATGCACTAGAAAGGTAATTCTATAGGTTCTGTAGCATGCAGTCCCTCTACCTCATATTTAGGCACATAATGCAACTTCGAGAAGCAAAGGCTCTTTTAAAGGGTTTATTTAATCTCCAACCTGCCCTTGTGTGTTTTAGATTAGATTCAACTTTTTTGTCATTACACATGTAACAAGTACAAGGCAATGAAATGCAGTTAGCATCTAACCAGAAGTGCAGTAAGCAGCAAGTGCAGAGGATATATTAGTTATATGTATGTACAATATATCACTGCTATGGACATTTTTGTACAGATGGATATGTACAATGTGATATGTACATTATGAGGTCAGTAGTTATGGACATTTACAGATAGATATATACAGTGTATATAATATATACTATGATGTTTACAGTTGTATAATATATACAATGGTTCTGGATTAATCATTACAAATAACAGACTGATGGTATGTGCAGTTGCTCTAAATGGGTCAAAGAATAGTGCAGTATAAGCATTTTAAGTAGCTGTTGATGCAAAATGTCATTTTTAAAAACAATGTAAGTTGTAAAGTAACTAAGTGATATACCCATTTTGCATGATATAACTTGACCTATATTTCCCCCTTGCTCTTCCAACTGCAGTAAGATTTAGAAATTTTCAATTCTCTAAGCAAGCATTTGCAAACTAGATTTTGGTGACGACTGCCCGTTAATAGGTAATGTTCTTAAAATATTGGTATCGAGATGTCCGCACCATTGTGAACAGACGTATGTACTTATACCCCAAATGTCAGTATCAGATCACAAACCAAATATTGTTGAACTGCCTTGTCCCACTCTGGCGGCACTGGAGTTTAGCCGTAGTTGTCATGGATATCCGCACGAATAGCTTGTGAAAGCAAGTTTAAACCAATGATTTGTTAAAACGACACCACTGGGCGTCTAAAAGTTACAGACACGCCTCCCAACCGCCATTTCTTATCCTTTGGTATTTATTTTCCGCCGCCATTTCGAGCTGCATTATAAGCGGGTGCTTGCGTGATCGAGGTAGTTAGAAACCGAGTAAGGCAACAAGTCAGAAAATTGAAATGGAAAATCAGCTCTGCAAGCTTTTTGTCGGTGGGTTGAATGTGCAGACCACCGATGAAGGTCTCCGTAAACATTTTGAGCAGTATGGTGAGTTGACTGATTGCGTTGTCGTTCAAAACCAGCAGCTCAAGCGGTCTCGTTGTTTCGGCTTTGTGACCTACTCGACTGCGGAGGAGGCTGATGCGGCAATGGCTGCCAGGCCACATGTTTTGGACGGCAATAACGTGGAGCTGAAGAGAGCAGTGGCCAGGGAAGATGCGGGAAAACCAGAGGCACTTGCCAAGGTGAAGAAAATCTTCATTGGGGGGCTGAAAGAAGATGTAGAGAACGAGCACCTCAACGAATATTTCTCCCAGTTTGGTGCGATCGAGAAGGCCGAAGTCATTAGCGACAAGCAGACCGGCAAGAAGCGTGGATTCGGCTTTGTGTACTTTGAAGACAACGATTCGGCCGACAAAGCGGTGGTGCTGAAATTTCACACCATTAACGGACACAAAGTGGAGGTGAAGAAAGCGCTCACCAAGCAGGAGATGCAGTCTGCAGGAGGCCGAGGTGGCAGGGGGAGAGGCGGCCGAGGAATGGGAAGGTCTCAAAATGGCTACGGTGGGGGAAGAGGAGGTGGTTATAACAGCTATGGCGGCGGCTATGGTGGCAATGATGGCGGCTACGGTGGAGGCTACGGCGGTGGCTATGGCGGTGGTTACGGAGGAGGCTATGGTGACCAAATGGGCGGCTACGGCGGAGGGAACGGCTACAATGACTTTGGAAGCGGGTATGGCCAGCAGTCCTCTGGCTATGGTCCAATGAAAGGTAATTACTCGGGCAGAAGCAGCGCGCCTTACTCCCGAGGCGGTGGTGGTTACGGCAGGGGGGGTTATGGAGGCTCATATTAAGGACCCCGATCAGTCCCACACAGAGAGCAGCTCCATCCCCTAGCCAAATGCAAACCTCCGACCACACTGATTTCCCGCTTAGAGTTTAGAATACCGGAGCCGTCCTATTTCGGCACGGGAATGACTGGAACACTGTGAACCCCAACACGTGGTTCAGACAGGAGACCCCCCCTACAAACCCAGGCTGGTCCATACAGGTAGGGAATTCCTTACCAACAAGCCTGACCATACAGTGGCCACCTCCATATAGCAATCCTCAACTACAGAGCTCTAGGAGGGCAGATGTCGCCGTTCGTCATTTCCAAATAAACTAGGCCGCATTCTCAACAAGGTTTAGGACTACTCATCTGGATTCTTATTTTGTTTTAATTTTGAAGGGTGGGGGACTTTACATGTTGCAGTTTACTGTATTCTTCCCTAACGTATTGTCTTTACGGAATTCAGTTAAGATTAGATATTTGCTTGTTAGTGTAGGTCTGCTAATTTTTGGTTCAGTTAATGTATTTTGTAACTTAATTGCTTTTTCTTTTAAATATCTGTATCTAAGTTTATCAAGTGTGTTTCCTGGGACCCCATGTTTCTTTCAGTAGCCAAGTAGTCAATTGCAGTGAACTTGATTTAGTCCTTAGTTCTGCCTTTAATTAGGTAGCAACTAGTTTTGTGATAACTGGAGCTATCTATTGGAAAGTAATCGTATTACTACTTACCCCAGCACAATACCAAAGTATTTACTGAAATGATTGATGCCTGTAGTTGTATTTGGTCAAAATGGAAAAATTATGACGCAGCATATATAAGGACTAGGTCACACTTCTCAAAGTATTTTAGGTTCACTGCCGTTGTTACTAAACCAGAGAAATTAAACAAATCCGTTATAGTGCTTGACCTGTGGTTGACTCCCAAATAGTGTGAATGTTAAATAGTTAAGTAGTTAACGTTACTATGAACATTGTTATAGTTGTTACAGTGAAATGTTTCTCAGCTATCCAGGGTTCAGAAGACAGATTTTTAATCTGAGCTCTTCAAGTTTTTCTATTTTTCCAGTAAAATCATTAAAAACAAAGGACTCCAGCACCATTAAGAAAACTGATCATTATACACATGTCTCATTGTATTCCTGGTACACAGATTAACCTCTTAATATTGTTTATTTCAAATACCGGTAAACTGTATGTATTTCCATTTAAATAAAACTTTTTACTCTATAGAAGTTATTTTTATTTGAGGAAATGAGCCTTATGGGGTGCTTTGAGTTAATAAACAAGTCTTTTCAGTGTAAAGTGTTTATGCATTCTACTCTTTAGAATAAAAGATAACATGCAGAGCACACCTGGTATCAGGGTTTGTGCTTCATGCACCTGTCTTGGTCTTTTGGCTCTTGTTCTGTGTTTAACATTATTTCATTTATTCGTATGGGATTTGAATAATCCGTTCAACCCAGAGGAAGTATGTACGTTTTGTGAGTAGTTGTGTAAATATTTCGGCTCTACTCATCGGATTTGTATCAAACGTGAAAAGGGTATATTCTATCTCTACAGTATCAAAGGAAGCATATGTACTGTTTTTGACTTACTAAATAAATGTTAGAGCTCTGTTCCAGTACTTTTAGTGTACAAAAAGCTGGATCTATACCTTAGCTGTGTCCTGTGCATCATGGGAATCTCCAGGGGTACTCCAGAGCTGTAGAAACCCAGCTGAAAATCCATAGGATATGCGCCTCAGGTTTGTAGCAAAACTTTATACACAAGAACTTACATTAAAGTATCACCAACTTGATACAAATCCTGTTAGAAGGGTAATGCTGCGTAGTTTAGTGACTATTTTCCAAGTTGATGTAATAAATGCATGCAACTGAGTTTTTAATACGTTGACTAATTTCTATAAATAGGTAAGTTAATTTTTTTCATAAAATAGATTTAAATTGCATAACCTTTCACTCTGTAAATCAACTTGAAGACACTAATGTGAGTGATCGTAGCTCAGCAGTTGAAGTCATCAGTTAAATGTGTGAACCTTTATTCTCTGAGCCTAGATGTGATTGATTTTCAGAAATGTTTTATAACCCATATTCCAGACAGTTTTCAGTTTTAAGAAGGTCATACCGGAGTGTGGGGCTTAGAGTTCCTGTTTACTTGATGATTTAGCTCCAGATTTTAATGCCACCAAATACAAGGAGAACAGCGTTTATAAGCAAGGTTTGTGACTTCAGTTATTTATCCTACACTTTCACTTTCTCCCCCTTCCCTCATCAAAATGGTGTTTTGCTTTTGGGTGTTTTATACTTGGCATTACATTTAGAGTATGAAGCTTGGAGTAGTGCTGCCCATTTTATACATGTAGCCTCTGCTTTAAAATTGAATTCAGTTTTGCATATACACATTTTAGCTTGTTTTTCATGGACTGAGGAGCAGGAGGTCTATGTGGATTGAACTGAGACAATTGGTTCAGTTTGCTTCAGAAAAAAACAGCTGTGCACATCAAGCTGGACAGGGGTTCATCTTGCATTTTGCGTTCCTCCCATCACAAATCAACTGATTCTATATATTGCCTCGTCTTCACCTAGTGTGCAAAGATGACTGACTTGTGGCAGTAATTGCAGCTAAATTACCCAGCATGGACGTGTAAATGGCAATATACAGATTTGGACTTCTTCCAAAAAGGCATTCTGGTGGGACTAGTTTTAGGTTAGAGAAGACCAGGCATTACAATAGATGGACAGTTGCTATGTAAGCAGTGGCATGAGTGAGACATGTCTGACGTTTTTTAAAGCTGTCCCTCTCTCTTTCCCTCCCCAGAATTCACAAAGCAGATGGATTTTAACAAATTCTTACTTTTAAGACCTGTCTGATGGAGCATCTGCTGACAAGACATAAACCCTGATTGACCACAGTCAAAGAAGACAATGGGTGCCATAGCATCATCATGCACAAGGTGAGCAGGAAAGATGTTTTCCATTCACTCAAGAAAAAATGGTAAAAAAAAAAAAAAAACATCCATCAGAAATGGACGTAAGACCTTTTTCTTGCATTATGTGTGCACTCAAGATTTGTATATAATATAAATTTGCTTCCAAGTGTGTGTGTGTAATGCTTTCTTTACATAATGGATATTGGTGTTTTGGAGGTGCACATATTTTAAGTGAACATTTGCAATTAAATTGAAGTGGAACAATTTTTCTTTTACAGAAGCAGCAAGCTCTGCTGTAGTGATTTTTTTGCTTGTCACTAGCACAAATCTGTTGGTTAAGCTGTGTCTTTGTTTCACATAAAAGTGCATTTTATGTGTTATAGGATGTGTAAGTATTAACTCAAGAACACATACTGCACATTGTGCGCAAAGTCCATGAGAACAGCACTGGTGTGGGTGTAAATTCAATCCGGGATTGGACATTTAAAACTTGAAGCAGCGGCTTTGTAATTACCTCTTTGGAGGTCTTTCACCTCATTGTGTTCACGTCCCGTCCAAGGGTTATCGGAGACCGTTAAATTATCAGGACGAAATGGCCATGAAGCAGGGTATATTCTCGAGCAAAATGTGCGCATGTTTGGATTGATGCTATTTTGCACAGTTTTACAAAACTCGTTTTAATGTGTTTACATAACTGTGTGAGGTTAGGTTATCAATATTTTCAGATGTCCTAGCGAGTTTCCAGTCTGCATGTCAGTGGTTGGTGCTCGAAGTTAGGTGAATGGTGGAGGTCTTATTTTTGAACTGCTTTAACTTTTAAAGTTGCATTTTACAATCGAAGATGGGGAAACGGGAGAAATCGTATTGGACAAATCGAATTTACTTCGAGGCCAACACGACCTTGCCATACCGTCAACGTTGTTTTTTTGTGTGCATTAAAAATAAAGCTTAAGTACAGTTGCCAGGTATTCATTTCGGTTTTTAGTAATCCACTTGTGGTTTTTAGTAATCCACTTTAGCCTGATGATGGATATTAATTCCTGTTCAAATTTGCAGTAGCTTTTATTTAAAAGACGCATACAGAGTTCAGTTACATGCCGCATTTCAAAATGGTCGACAAAACATATCCCAGCTATATCCCGATCCGCCATTATCCGCAGTAAGCCGTACATCATGTTTGCAATGTCAGTCAGAAACGGTCACGAGCAGCAGGCGTGAGCATGAGGCAGCGCTGGCGATTGCATCATTCGGGTCCGGAAATGGCGGAAGAACCATGAGCGCTCCGATCTGCCGCAAAATCGGTATGTGCGAACGCGCTGCCTGTTGTGGCAGTCTGTAGGCTTATCCAAGGTTTTACAACGCGGAATGTACGATTTACGAACAAAACGAAAGCCGCAATGACCGTGGAATACACAGTGGTGTAATTGAAATAGACTGGACACTGCCTGTCTGCTGTTGACACTTAAATGCGTTCGAAGCGAACGTGTTGGATTTCGGGCACTTTTTTCTGAGGTACTGTCGATAGGGAACCATCAGTTCAGCCCCATACGACGTGGTTCGCTAACGCTCAATAGGAAGAATCACTTGGACTAAATCTAGAAAATAACAGCATTTGAAAGTGTGTGAAATACTGAATATGGGCAGCCTTTCATTTCATTTGGTAAAAAATAACTAACGTAGGCAACTGTAAAAAAGCCGTCCCAGGGGATACAACACATATTTATATGTTCTTTTAGATGAAAAGCTAAAGGGAGACGGAATAATAGAATTTCGTCTGGTTAAGTTTCCCTCCCAGTTAGCTCCACAAGGGGGCGGTAAATGCATTGTTTATGGAAATACTATGCTCCCGAATTGTTGAGATGGTGATACTGGAGTCTTGCATGACACCGGATTTGTTTCTAAAATTATATGCTGTGAAACAGTCTTGATTACAAACACAGCTGGTGACACTATTGAATGTGCCAGTTTTCACTAGAAAGTGTTGCAATCGTGTGTGAAAATGATAGAGTTCGTACAGATGTTTACCTAAGATCTTTGTTTTCTCGACAGGGTCTGAGGGACCTGACTGTATCCAGTCCTCCTGCGTCAGCTCGGGTCAGGAGCAAATGACAACTGTCGCGGTGGAAAAGATGTCTTCTAGTGGGCCAGAGAGGAACTGGGACACAACATCCTATTCAAAGGGTGCAGAAAATCTGCAGTAGTTTTGTGATGTTGGTCTTCACAACAGAGCTGTCATTCTTTTTATAAAGGTTTTGTCAGCTGAATCTTGGTTTGTGGCTTCTTGTATTGTGAATATCAATAAACATTTTACACGAAAACCGTCCTTGTTGTATTATCTACACTTGCTATACAAAAACCATGTAATCATTATTTGAATTTACAACTCCTAGACAGGTACAGATATAATTGACAGAATAAGAGCTTTTGAATGTATTTTCAGACTTTTAAGACTTCAAAACGCGGTTGCTATCTAAGTAGAAATATTACATTTTCAAATAAATTAAAAAGGCTTTAGCAAGTAAAAATAAGTGGCGTCCTCACAAATGCAAGAATCCAGTATTATGAAGTACATTGTGTAACTTTCACATCAAATACAAGTACACATTGGAGCTGGCTGGGCTTTGCACATTAAGCAACCCAATGGCGTTATTTAGGCAGGTAGCTAGCTAGCTCACATTCTGGGTATGTAACTGCGCAGGCTGTACTAAAGCATATACCATAAGAGAGGGGGTTTGGGATTAGTTGCTTTGAAGAAAACTGCTATAATTTATAAATAGTCATAGTAGATATTGTATGATTTTAACAATACATACATAGTCAACAAAACGCCATGTTCAGAACTGATGTTCAGTTGGTAACACTCCGGTCCATCGTAACCAAGCAACGGGGCAACAATGGTGGCGAAGGAAAAGGGTGGGTTTGAGGCAAGGAGTGCTGGGAAAGGCAGCTTCCTTTCCCACAAACCAGAATCTGGGCAGTTGCGCTGTGTTTGCATAGACTAAAGCTTCGGGGCGAAAACGTTTTTAATTGTAAAATAGGCAGGTCCGTGAGGAGTGTGACATTTGGTGTTACCTACCTGGCAGACTAGCTCGATTCACAGCCAATCACTTAATGGACGCGTGAGAAGAGCAGAAGATTGTGCAGGGAAACACGGGCCCGCGGCCAGAGGTGGAACTCATGCAGTAGAGACGGAACCATGGAATATGCAGGGTAAGTGCTAGCTAGCGGGACGGTGGCTATACCCGTTCTCATTGCCTTTACATTTGCATCAACTCGCTACACTTCAACAACAGCAAGGTATGGTTACCTGACAGTCCTCTGATTGTCTATGGACCCACAGATTTAGCTAAAGTTACCTTTAAACAGTATGATGTACAGCCTAGCACATCGCTTAGCTAGCAAACAGTGTTAGCGAGCTATCGTTAGCTAGCTAGCCAACTAGATTACTACACGCGATGCATTCTACAAACAGCTACTCAGTTGTGTTTATGTATTAACTAGCAACATAAGTGACCTTAATATCCACATGCCAGTGATCGTGAGGATGGAATTCGGCACGTTCAGCTCGCTAACTAGTTTGCTATTTAAGTGTTGTGTTTCTTTCTACGTTGGTTGAGCTCCATAACACAAAGTAGGTTGTGCTTGGTGGCTAGCTATGATAAAGCTGTGGCTAGCTATATTCATTTCCCAACTTTATTTACTGGCTTCTTCGCGACATCGATAAAGATATTTAATTTTGCTAAATTAGTTGCTAACCTAGCTCCCTGGCTAACGTTTGCTATATAAATAAGAATATTTTGAGCATCAGGATTTTGAAAATTGAAATTACAGCAAAAGATTTAGGATGCGAATTGACATACGATTACCAAATCATTCTTCCAACTAGTAAATGCCTGTTGGCCAGGTTGTGTTTGATTTGCTGCTCGGTCTGCTGGATAGCTAACGTTAGACTAGCGTTAATTAGCAAGCTGTGACATTGAAATTTCGAACGAGACACTTCCACCACACGCACTGAGCAACAAGACGGGTGCCAGTTCAGTTCCTTAGCACAACACCTGAGTCAGATTTTTGCATCCACCTGAATTAAACAGTTCTAGCTAGATGTCTAGCCCTATCTAGCAACGTTAGCAAGCTTGTTGTTGTATTGATTGTCCAACTAACTAGCTGGCAAATTAAGTAATTGGGCATTGACAGGTTAAGTGCACGGTGAGGAGCACTATACGGTAGGGACAGTAGCTGTAAGGGTAATGAATGTCAAGATCACGAAAACTACATTTACAAATAACAAGATTACGAAACTAGTACAAATCAATTCCCTGTCTTCTTTCCTGGGAAAAATGCCTGGCCAAATAAAATTATGCTGTATGTATAATATTTTTTCGAAATTGACGTGACATATGGCAGTATGGAGTAAATTTACCAGGCCAGGTGGTGTGTTGTGGTGCGTATCCACTGAGATGTCCTAATTCTGGTTTACAAAGATTTCATTCATTTTTTTTCATTTTACCAATATCACGGACAGGTCGGGGTTTGTAATGGAGGATTGGTTTTAAGGGTGTTGAAGTTCAGTTTTGGTACTATTGACACATGACAACATTGAAGTGCAGTGAGTAATGTTGCTTCATTTAATAAGCGAATTAATGCAGAATAAACTTTGGCTGCTGGGTGAAATCTTAGCATATGCTCTGTATTAAATCTTTGCCTAGAAGCTTATATATATGATTTGTTTATTTATTGTGTTTAACCGTTGTTTGTCAGGTCAGCTAAGAACCGAGAAAGCCCGGTTGGGAATTTCTCAAATTAACAACCCATATCATTTCATTAAGTGCCATGGGGTGAGCCAGGACCTCAATATAATCTCACATTATAAAGTGCTACCTACCAGCACTGCACATGGAGACTATATTTACTTGGTACAGAGGGAGGAGTGTCCCCTACTGGCTGCTAAACACCACTCCCAACAGCGACTTTCAATCTTCAGCAGCAGCCTGGGAGGAGGTGATTTGGCTTCATACATTCAGCATGACAAGGGCATAAGGTCATATGGCTCTTTGCCATTTGAATGGTAACATGCTTAAATAGGAAGCCTACATACAACCATAGTTCTCAATTCCTAATTCAATTTTCAGGTACCTCTGTATATTTAAATGTATTTGCACATCAGTTTCTTACCATTGCAACTATATTATGTTTTTTTTTTGGTATGTGCCAACAGTAGCCACTCTCACGTATTGAACAACATGTTGTTTTTCTCTTTGAGTTCTTTTGCTAAGCAGTGAAAGCTTTTGATGTTATATTATTTATACAAATTTGAACTTAAGGCTAAAAGTATGTTTACATGCAAGGGAGAATGTACTTGATTTGCATTGTATGATTTCAGTAGGATTGCACCTGGATTACCACATGAAAAAACCTGGAAATAATTGACCGTTTCTAATATAATAAACATACAGGCTGTTTCTGTTTGTAATATAATAAACTGTTTATGTTATTTTTCTCTTCACAGTAAACACAGCAAAAACAGGCTGGCCATGTCTTGCTTTTCCGTGATCTATTAAAACACCTATTTTGATTATGGTCAAGATGATATTGATATTTTTCAAGTAACTATTGTTAGGACCTCAGCCTTACCTTATTTTTGTGTTTTAGAAACTATTATTGTATTATTTGCAGGTAATAAAAGGAGCTGGCAGGAAATTCAGCAGTTATGTATAACCATGTTTGCATATTGGTGAAGTATTGATTACAAAAAAACTGCAAAATTTTCTCAGTGCCCTCTGGTTCCATCTGTCTGCCCAGGAGCAGAAAGTCCAGCCCCCAGCCACCTTTGGATCCAGGAGAGAGTGATGAGAGGGATTCTGGGATGCCCACTTTTAACCAAACCCACATGAAGAATGCGTTCCGTCTAATGAATGACCTGAGGAGGTAGGCCTCAGTCTCGCTTGGAAATTGCATTGTTGCCACTGACCTCCACACTCTACGTCAGTTATACCTGAAGCAGGCTGGTGGCAAATGAACTTGTACGATATTAATTTGGCCCAACTCAATACGATAGTAAGTTGAAATGCAGTCCAGCCTAGGGGAGAAGACCCTAGACATGTTTATCCTTGATGGGAAGATCTTGCGTTATGTATCATTGTCGAGTGCAAACTGAACGGATCATAAACTGATGGAGCCAGAACATCTGTTAAGGACATCCTCTTAAAAGGGGTTGCTGTGATGTTTTTACAAGGACAGTGAAGAAGACTCAATGGAAATCTTTAACAACCCAGTTATGAAAGTTAGGGCTCTGATTTGAGTGCCTCCAGAGCAAAATGTCCTTGAAAATTATAGTTAGTGGATGTAGTTTTGTGCCATGGATGGTTTCCATCTAACTACAGGGTGTCTTGCAGTAAGAAGATGCTTTGTGATGTGCTGCTGGTGGCGGAGGATGTTGAGGTTCCTGCTCACAAGGTGGTGTTGGCCTCTTGCAGCCCCTACTTCTGTGCCATGTTTACAGGTATGATTGCATACTTGAGATGTGCCCTTGAGATGCTTCAGAATTGAATTTCCTGCTCCAGTGTAAACCACTGAAGTGTCTGTGAAGAGTTTTGAAAGATATGTGCTGCAATGGAGTTGAATACAATATGCATTCATCCAAACTCTGCTACAGTCTTTGCTGTGTAGCTGTTGGTGTTGTAAGTCATTGTTTCTGTGTTTGATAAAAATGTTGTGAATTACGTCCAGTATGATTTGAGTCTAATGAGCAGTTCTGAACAGTTCTGCACTTTTGACCAGAGAATTACAAACCCCATATTTCCATGTTAAAGTTTCAGCTCACGTAGACTCCAAAAATTCTGTACAAAAATACTATGGGCCCTGATTACACAACACAAACTTAATGTAATGACCAAACTCTAAGTGAACGAGGGTGCAAAACGTTTTGGGGATATGACCACTGCTTGTGTTCTTGTATACTTGATAGTCAGAGTATCCTGAAAAAGCCTTGTAAAGCAGTGTTTCTCAATCCACAGTCCAAGAACTGTGGTCTGTCAATGGGAAGTTGCTGACCAGTACCTCAGTGTCACTTTCTAAGTATGTACCTCACTAGCCAAGAAGCTATCTTTAGCTAAATGAATGGTAATTTTTGTGGTTAACTTATACAACCATGGCTTAAATTTCAAGGCAATGGTACAGTAGTTACCATGGCAATGCAAATTCATACAGAGTATTTATTTCATATGGGAATAAAAGCTCAGTCACGTCAGAAGTTATCAGAACAACATTTGACCACTAGTTAGCTAGCCAACCAGTCAGCCAGCCAGCTAGCTACCTATATGTCCCTTTCCAAACAGCAATCTCTTTAAGCTAATCCTAACCCATTATATGACAAATACGATGTATTAAAGATGGTATGACATGATGGTATGACATGATCTTAAGGGGGATTAACCTAAACAATGCTGCAGGAGATGTCTGTATAAGAGAACCCCCACTGTGATAGCTAGTTATTTTGGAGAAAGAAAAAAATACTTAAGGTTGTGATTACCTGCAACTGCAATATCATTAATAGTGTTTTCCATATGCAACATTAGGCATGTATGGTACAGATTTAAATAAACTATCATTCTGTAGATTGAGCACATGGGTACATGGTTAAAAGTTCACTGGAGGGGAGACAGAGAGACAGAGGAAGAGAGAGACACACAACCAGGGAAAACAACAGATGTGAATTTAACCATTACAGGGAGAGCCCAGAGACTTTGTGTACCGACCTCAAAATCTACCATGGTTGGACGACAGATGTTAGCTGCAACCTGTCGGGACGGATGTAATAAGACAGTGGGTTGAGGAGAGTGGATTTTGGCCAGTACTGTCTCAGTTGCCGATTTTACAGAACAAACAGTGAGTAAAATACATGCATCACATAGAAAAGGATATTGAACAGTATCTCACATTTTGACGATGCTGATGCATTCTCATTCAGGTTAATGTTCCCTGGTATGTTTTTACATACCTCACTAATATTCGTTATTTGATCACACCAACTGATGACGTTCATTGCCTCAGTCTGTTAGAGTACAATATGCATGATCATTGAAAGTACATGTGTTCACTGCCTAGCACAATAACATAATTAATTTCACAAACTGCTGGATGCTACCATTTTTGCACTAAAATGTCTTGTGCTTTTGCGCTAAGAGGTGGGTGTTGAGGGCTTTGTGGCCCCAGTGCAAAGCTGGCATGAAAATATCACTTTTCACTGGACCGCACCCTCGTTTGTGCCAGATATCCTCTGTCCTCCCACAAAGGGCAAGTGCTGGGATTTTTGGGTAAAGAAAGGACCAGCTTGGCATTTCACGCAGAGCGCTGTTTTTTTTGCAGCCCAAATTGTACAAATTGCCTATGCTTTACAATAGCTTTCACGTGTGTTGGTACACAGTTATGCCTTATACATGTAAATGTGTGCATTGTGCATCTTGAAGATTTTGTCGTATGGAAATGGAGTAAAAGGCAAGGCTTTATTTAGAGCAGAGTGTTTGCACATGTTAAGGATTTTTTAGGCCCCCCTGTTTTGATTTTGTTTTAGTTGCTATGTGTTTCAGTCAATTAATAAACAAGGAAATCTTTGACATGCACAAAGATTTATGTAGATCGGCTGACAGCACGATCTACATGATTCTTGGTGTCGTCTGTTGATCAGAGAGCTATGGATGGAAAAGGCAACATTTTTCACTCCAATGAAAAACTCTGGTTGTCAAGTAGTAGAGGAGATGTGGGTTCTAGGCTTGCTGGATATGGTATAAGTGCTGATATAAGTTGTAAAGCTTAAAATAATGACATTTTTCACCACTGTTCCTCTGTAGCAAACAACTTGATTGATATTCAGGCACTTATACAGTTCATAATGAAATCAAAATGATGACCAACATCTGCAAGCGTGAAAAGAATTCCACTGAATCTAAGGTTGCTGATCTCAGTACCATGAAGGAAAAGTCACCACCAGTTTGATCTTATTCCCTGCCAATCTCAGCTGCTTTGAAGCCTTGGTGTTTAAGTAACATTACTGTATCTAGGAAATAATGGACATCCCTAAGCATTGACCTAAGTGCTTTCCCTTCCCCTCACACTAGCTCAGTACATTGTGGGTTGGCACTTAAAATGCAGCTGTCTGGTTCAAGTATCCAGCTGATGTGATACTGTCACTCACTAGAATGTGACCCATGTCACATCACATCCCGGGGTGTCACTTTCTTCAAAAGTCCTCAGGGACCCACCCACTGAAGAGCTCTGATGTTACTAACACCAAGGTTCACTCTAGACCCCAGCAGCTCTGTATATTTTGCCTCCATGTGTAAAAATGTGCCTTTATATGAACTCACTACTGGCCGGTCAGTTGGTTATAATATCTCCCAAGCCCCCTGCTGTCAAAAAAGTATTGCATAAAAGGAGGACAGAAGGACAAAAAAATGCCAAGGATGTGTAAGCTGTGACGACACAATGTGAGCATGTGGTGCATGTTCAGACAGCGGCTCTGTGCTTTGGACAGGGGACATGAGTGAGAGCAAAGCCCAGCGCGTAGAGATCAGAGACGTGGATGGCCAGACGCTACGGAAGCTGGTGGACTACATCTACACAGCCGAGATCGAGGTGACGGAGGACAACGTACAGGTGAGGGAATGCTACAGAACAGGGAGACTAGTCTCCGTCCTGGGCCTGAGTGTGACTTTCAGATATAACCTGATCTATCTATCTTCCCACACTGCCTGCTGTGAGGTTTCCTTCATTTCCCCATGAATGTGATCAGCCGTATAGCAAGGCTGAGCAGAGCGGGTTTCTGGCCTTCAGTGCTGATGTGTGTTTCCCTGAACTACTTCTGCGTCATCTCCCTGTTCTCTCTTTGCGGTATTTCTTCAGAGGGGTAGGTGACATAAGTTTTAGTCATTGAATAGATGAGAATTACTACAGTGCCAAAGTGTGTAAATCCCCTTCTTCCCTCCCCATTCCCTCCTCCTTAACGGTGCAGACTGTGTACTCTCTCTTTCCGGGCTGATTTAGCCAGCATTGTAGCGGGCAGCGTGTTTCCTCTCATTATTAGCACAGGAAATGTGCGCCTAGCGAAGGGAAATCCTCTCCCTGTTTGTGTTCTGTGTCTGAGTGGGAAAGAGAGGCAGAGAGCAGAGAGTGTGACTCTGCTGGATTGTGATACAGAGGGAGAGAGTATGAATCTGTGTTGGAGTGTGATACAGAGGAAGAGAGTATGAATGTGTTGCAGTGTGATACAGAGAGAGAGAGAGAGAGTATGAATGTGCTGGAGTGTGATACAGAGGGAGAGAGTATGAATGTGTTGCAGTGTGATACAGAGGGAGAAAGTATGAATCTGTGTCAGATTGTGATACAGAGGGAGAGAATGAATGCAAGTGTGATTTCTTTGTGGGCGTTCTTGAGGCAGGGGCCGCAGCTGGAACCTGTCGTGTAGCCCACTCAGAGTGTGCACATCTAGGGGCAATGTGCAAAAAAAGGTCCAAAGCCCCTTCGGGCAGCAAGCTTGCAAAGTGACCTAGATTTCCCAACCAGCCATGTAGGCGGACAGCCATGAGCAAGCGGAGGCTGTTGCAGCGCACAATAGCACATGCAGGGCTCACACAGGCCTAAATGATACGGAACTGCCCCCCCCCACAGCTCCATTAGAGCTGCGCACAGGCGCTTCATCCAACCAGGAGAAATACAGAGAGAGGGAGCAACCAGGTGAGAGAACCAGAGTTTATGTAGAGCTCTGGAGAGGGGGAGAGCCAAAGAGTTGCTTCCAAAATCCACTCATATCCTGCTGTATGTTTCTGTCGGCTGGACGCTCTTATCTGGGTTAATGTTTAGGCGTTTCCGGCCTTTTGTCCAGGCGGAGTGTTTTGTAAGGTGGCCCCCTGCAGATAAGCACAGGGCCTGTTTGTCTTGGCTCAGTTTGTCTTGTGTGTTAATTGCAGTGGACCACAGCATGGTCTGCTGAAAACAAATTATTGCCTTACTCACTGGCCACATACAGGTGTAGGTGGAGCTTGTCCTTTGTAGGATGTTTATTTTCTCAAAATACAGACTCTTGCGGTTACATTACTTCAGTTGGCTTCTGAGATTGTTCGCTGGCTTAGGACTCTTGTCTTCACATGGTACTGGCTGCTTGTTCACAGGCTTCACTTTAGTGCAACATTGTACAAATTTGTTTATTTTTATGTCACCCGAATGGACTGATAGTGGATGGACATCATTAGATTAATTCATGCATATAATCTAAAGATGAGTGGAACTGTGAAGCACCCACTCTGAGGTAATGTTCATGAGCAAGCAGAAATTTTCAGAAGTATGTCCCTTCTATTCTCCTGTCAAGAACTGAGAATCATTTTTGAATCTTAAGTTGTTAGCAGCTGTTAGCTGAATTAAGTGATAACGAAGTGGTACTGGTTGGTTATTAATGGTTGATAGTATCTCTTAAAAATGTTATCAAGTAGGAATAAGGTGCTATATTATGACAGGACATTCAAAGAAGATTTTTCATTAAAGCTTGTGCGTCTGCTGGATCCACACTTGGCATGTCCTCTTCATTAAATACAATGTCATGAAAAACGGTAATAAAATTCACAGGTGTTTGGAAAGCTGGTTTTAAAAAATGTATTTTTAGAACTCTTAAATTATTAAGCTTCCTCCCTTTAATTGGTATAATAGGAATGCGAAACTAAAGTAAATCAACATGCGAACCATGTGAACCAATCTCAGATTTAAATATGAAAAAGACAAAATGATAATTCTATTGCTCGTCATTACTGCAGTCCCATCTTTGCACTGTTTTATGAGTGTTTTCTACTCGATTACTTTGAAGTGATTACTTTTTGTAGCCAGTGTTTATGCATCAGCACTCAAAGTCGAATTAATTCTAGCTACTTATGTTGGCAGTTGTGACATTAGCGTTCCACTGTAGTAGTCACAATAGATTGTTTGATGTGTGTAGCCTGAGCATGTGTTGTTAAGTACATCCATTAGACATTTGCGTTTTGAAAATGGTTATCTGATGTACTGTTTACCTTTCCCCTATTCTGTATGTCTCTCACAGCAATTAATGTGATAAAGCAAAAAACAAAGTCTTTGTCTTCTCCAGTTGTCCTGTTTATTTATGTGAGGCATGTGCAAACACTGGAGTTTTAGAGATGTGCACATTTCCACAAATGGTTCCATGCTTTCTGTTTTTTCACCTGAGTTCAGTGCAGGTCTTTATCCCTTCCCCATGGCTACCTTGGTCGAATGTTAAAAGTTTGTTTCATTCCATTTTTCCCCTGATTTGCATGATTTCAGTGTTTTTTTTTTTTTGCCGTACCAATGTCTGAGTCTCTTAATGATGAACGTAGATTTGGGTGTCTGGTACAGCAGTATAACCAGCCATTCAGGGTGCCTCTCGGTGAGGTGGAGCAGAACCGAATGCGGGCTGGAGAGCAGCGCTGTGAATATTAGCAGAGGACACTGTGACCCCTCTCCCCGGCTCTGAGCCTCTGCCTGCCCCCATCCTGTGTCTCCCCTGTGGGGCAGGTGCTGCTGCCGGCTGCCAGTCTCCTGCAGCTGATGGACGTGCGCCAGGCGTGCTGCGACTTCCTGCAGACGCAGCTCCACCCGACCAACTGCCTGGGCATCCGCGCCTTCGCCGACCTGCACACCTGCACGCAGCTGCTCAGCCAAGCCCACGCCTACGCAGGTCAGCCACCGGGAAGGCCGCGCTTTAGGGGGCCGCACTCAGGAGCGGGGTCAGGCCAATCGGGAGTCAGAAAGTCCTCTGATTGTGTGTTTGTGTGTGTGCGCGTGTGTGTTGAACAGAACAGCACTTCTCAGAGGTGATGCTGGGGGAGGAGTTCATGGGCCTGTCCCTGCAGCAGGTGTGCAGCCTCATCTCCAGCGACAAGCTCACGGTGTCCACCGAGGAGAAGGTAGGCGGGCGCGGTGCTGTGGATGTGCTGTGGCGTGCCCCAGACTGCGCTGACACAGACAGACTGAGAGTACTACCAGAGCTAATCTATATCCTTCCCTCTCTCTCTATCCTTCCCTTTCTCTCTCTATCCCTCCTTCCCTCTCTCCCTCTCTCTTGCTATCTCTCCCTCTCTTTCGATATCCCTCCCTCTCTGTTGCTATTTCTCCCAGTCTGTCACTGTGCCTCCCTCTCTCTCACTATCCCTCCCTCTCCTTCTCTATCCCTCACTCTCTGTTGTTATCCCTCCCTCTCTTTTGCTGTCCCTCCCTCCCTCTATCTCTTTCTCTTTATGGGCCTCATGCCTCACCGACTCCAGTGCTTTCCCAGCATGCTCTTCTGTACAACCAACATGGAAAAATCCTACCTCATATGGACAGGGCCTTTGGATGTGTCGGTCAGCTAGCTGGACACTTTTACGTGCTGAAAGGGTGATGTAGAGGTGTATGGACTCTTGGGGCACTGGTGGAGAAAGCCCTGTTAGAATGTAGCACTGTATTCTGAAGGCCTCATTTATTCATGGCCTTGTTTATTTTCCCATGGCTGCTGCCAAGTTCTAGCATGCGCTAGTAACAGTACATCGGTCAAACCGTCCGAATGCTCCTGTTGTTTCTTCTTAGAGAAGACTGTGAAATGCCTCCATTATGTGAGCTGTAGAAGTGACGCCAGTGTGTGTCAGTCTCTATATTCACCTCATTCTTTGTCAGGTGTTTGAGGCCATGATTTCGTGGATAAAGCACGATAAAGAAGCGCGTCTGGAGCACATGCCAAAGCTGATGGAGCACGTCCGGCTGCCCCTGCTTTCCAGGGATTACCTGGTTCAGGTCTGATTATACATTACATTACATTCATTTCACGGTTCAGTCCGTTCAGCTTTTTGGCTCTCTCTTATGGTGCTCTTATACTCTCAGTGGGGCTCAAACTGCCTTGCCCGCTCCACTACAGTGAAATGAAATGCTTCATTGTGTTCTCTAAGAGGAGGAAAATGCAGCTCACTGTCCTCAGCTGTGTCGATTTGAAATGAAAATCTCTACTTTGAATGGGACCCTGGTGATCCTATATGCCGCGATGTGATTGGCCAGATAGTGGAAGAGGAGGCGCTGATCAAGAACAACAACACCTGCAAGGACTTTCTCATCGAGGCCATGAAGTACCACCTGCTGCCTGCGGACCAGCGGCACCTCATAAAGACAGACAGGACGCGCCCACGCACACCCGTCAGCCTGCCCAAGGTAAGACAGTGTGGACACGTACACACACACACACACACACGCGGAAACACAAGCGTACATTTTTAACTTCTTTTAAGAAGAAGTTAAAAATGTACGCTTTGACTTTGCATATAGACTTTGCATATAGTTGCAGACAACAGGAAGAAGATTAATTTCTTACAGATTTAACTGAGATGTTGGAGTAATAAAGCATTGCCTCTCCCTTTCTTCCTTTCTCTCTGTCTCTCTCTCTCTCTCTCTCTCTATCTCTCGCTCTCTCTCTCAGGTGATGATTGTGGTGGGAGGACAGGCTCCTAAGGCCATCCGCAGTGTGGAGTGCTATGACTTCCAGGAGGACCGCTGGTACCAGGTGGCTGACCTGCCCTCGCGACGCTGCCGCGCAGGTGACCCCCCCCCCCCCCCCCCCCCATTCCTGTGTGCTGTTCTTCCTTTGCACCCTCAGGCATCACTGATCCCAGACTCTGCTACACTCCCCCCCCCCCCCCCTGTATTTCTCTCCTCTCTTTCTCTCTCTCTCTCTGTGTCCCTCTCTCTCTCTCTGTCTCTCTCTCACTATCTCTCTCTCTCTGTCTCACTTTCTCTCTCTCACTCTCTCACTCTCTGTCTCACTCTCTCTCTCTTTCATTCTCTCTCTCTCTCTCTCTCTGTCTCTCACTCTCTCTTTCATTCTCTCTCTCTCTCTCTCTCTCTCTCTCTCTCTGTCTCTCACTCTCTCACTCTCTGTTTCTCTCTCTGTCTCTCACTCTCTCTGTCTCTGTCTCTCTCTCTGTCAGGCGTGGTGTACATGGCGGGGCGGGTCTACGCCGTGGGCGGGTTTAACGGCTCCCTGCGGGTGCGGACGGTGGACGTGTACGACGGGGTGCGGGACCAGTGGAGCTCCATCCCCAGCATGCAGGAGCGGCGCAGCACCCTGGGGGCGGCCGTGCTGGGAGACTTCCTGTACGCGGTGGGCGGGTTCGACGGCAGCACAGGTAAGCCCCGCCCTGCCCTGCCCTGCCCTGCCCTGCTTTGCCCTGCCTGGCCCCGGGCATGGCTTCCCCACGCAGAACACAAGCTTAGGCAGCGCCTTTGAAAAGCATTCCCGCACAGTGAAAGAGCTGCATGTGCCACTTGCTTGGGCTGTGTTAGAGGCAGGCCGTCCGGGGGTCAGTGGGGCAGGGATCCTCTGTGTGGGGCGCTGGGGATGAATGCAGCGATTGTTTGGAGGAGACAGTAGGCTCTGTGATGCAGGCCTGTATCAGATGGCTCCGGCACCCGGGGCAGCGCGGGGGGCAGGGTGGGGGCACTGCGGGGGCAGCGCTGGGTAATAGGGAGTGCACCATGCATAGAGTCACTGTGTCTTTCCCTCTCCTCCCAGGCCTGTCCTCGGTGGAGGCCTACAACTACAAGACCAATGAATGGGTCTTTGTGGCCCCCATGAACACACGGCGCAGCAGTGTGGGGGTCGGGGTGGTGGACGGTAAGGACAGCGGCTCCCTTCCTCTGACCTGTCTCTTCCCACTAATGGTCAGTTCTGTTTTAATCACATGTCATTTAATAAGTATGACTTGGATAAGTTTGAGTGATTTTTCAGGTGACTCGTAGACAATAACACCACCCACGTCACTAGCTATTATTCAGATCGCTGTGTGTGACCTGCTGAGCACTGATCAGGGGTCATTGTTGCTGACAGAGGTGAAGGGAGTGGTGTGGACTGCAACCACGATGTCAGCCTCCTTGTGCATTTTGTGTGTGTGTGTGTGTGTGTGTGTGTGTAGTATGTTTCTTGTTGTATTGGTGTATTTGACTGCATGTGTTGTGTATTTCTCAGTGTGTGGTGTGTGTGTTGTGCAGGGAAGCTGTACGCAGTGGGTGGATATGACGGGGCGTCCCGGCAGTGCCTCAGCACAGTGGAGGAGTACAACCCAGTCAGTAACCAGTGGGGCTACGTGGCCGACATGAGCACCAGACGCAGTGGAGCAGGTGGGATATCCTCCTCCTTGCTCAGAGACACACTCCGTCTTTCATTAACCTACAGAGGAAACCATAATTTCATGTTGTCCCCACCTGGTGGGTTGTGGTGGTACTGCAAGCACATTTTTCGAGATGTATGTTGTTTCTTAGTCTGGTATGTTGAGAGAGTGACTTGGACAATGTGTGTGTCTCTAATGTGTGACTAGATCAATTATATGCATATGGTGAGAGGGCTGAATCGTGAGTGTGTGTGTACGCCCACAGGTGTGCTGATCAGTGTGTGATCATTATAGGTATGTGTGTGTGCGTGTATCTACAGGCGTTGGCGTGCTGAGTGGGCAGCTGTATGCAGCAGGGGGGCATGACGGCCCCCTGGTCAGGAAGAGCGTGGAGGTGTATGACCCCCCGACTAACACCTGGAGGCAGGTGTCTGACATGAACATGTGCCGGAGGAACGCAGGTGAGACACACACTCACTCTGACCCATAGTGACACTCCTCGACTATGATTCTGAGGCATATGCTTCACTTTAGTAGTAATGACACGCTCACATCGTTATTAAACAAAGGATTGTTCTCTGCTGCCATGCTCTTTGGGTCTTCCGATGTCCCACTCAGTACACTCCATAGGTGAGCTTAGTCCATTTAGGACAGCAACAGCAGTCTGCTGTTAGTCTCTTTCTGTATTGCCAATACCAAACCCTGCTGTCTGAGTGCTGGCTGAAGAATCAGAGTTCTGTGCTTTGTGTGTCTGATTCTCCTGCACTTGTTGCCCCCTTGGAGATTGTGCGCCTGACCTCTGACCTCGTGTGTGCGCAGGTGTGTGTGCGATTAACGGGCTGCTGTACGTGATTGGTGGGGACGACGGCTCCTGCAACCTCTCGTCGGTGGAGTACTATGACCCCTCCACAGACAAGTGGAGCCTTATTCCCACCAACATGAGCAATGGGCGGAGCTATGCGGGTAAGGGGAGGGGACTCCTCCTGGATCTTACTCTCTTCTTAGAGCTGTTCCTACTTCTGCTCTTGCTAGGGCTAACTGCTGTTTTGTGTCCCCCCCACCAAGGAGTATCAGTCATTGACAAGCCGTTATGACTACACGCCCCAGGCAGCAGGGACCCAAGGCCACCCCAGAATAGAGACTACGAAGGAAGCACAGATGTCTAACTGGGCGTCAGCTTACAGCACCACACGGGCACTGTGGAAGACACCCGTGAAGGGGGCCTGATTCAGCACGGGCCAGAGCTGATGCAACGGTCAGCCAACAGAAACAGAATGGAAGGGTGGATCGCCTGGGCCAGGCTGACCTCAGCCTGATAACAAAGCTGCCTGGTACAGAACTCAACAGTCACTGCCAAAAGACAGGGCGGAGAGTCAGGGGGGCCCTTTCTCTCCTCAGTACTGATGTCATTACGCAGCAGCGGTGTTATGGTGCTGTGCTTCCCTGAGCACTTCATAACTGAACAAAGAACATGGATAAACTGGAGCGGACCAGTACGCTGTAGTAGTTTTAAAAAAATTAACTTAAGCTAAGCACACAAGGCTTGATGGACCTGGAAACAAGACTGCAGCCTGCAGGATCTGGAGTCAAACTGTGCCAACGGAGATCAGCCCAGCTGGAGGGCTGTCTCTCTCTACCGCCACACTACTGATCTGAAACGCACTGAATCGTCTGTCCTCTGTATTTCAACTCCTGAAGTGAAAGAACAGCGGAGCAGAACCACGGCTGTGGCACCCAGGCTTTCTGGCCTGTCTGTTGAGGCAGCCACAGCATCGTCGGAGGACCAACCCAGACCATCATGCAAAGGGATCCAGAGGAACTCGGGAGCCCTCCTAATACTCATGTACTTACAAAGGATTGAATTTGCTCGGTCAGGAGATCACGCCTGGTGTTACACCATGGTGACCCTGACTGCACATTGCAGTCCGGTGTATCCGCACTGTTTCATACTCGACTCAAGGTCACAAGGACGAGCTTTCCAAGACATGTTTACTCAGCCATCATCTCTGAAGGAGGGAACAGAACTACCGCCTCCATGCAGCACTTTTCCAAATCATGCTTCTCCACACCATGCTTAATTTAAAGTTTCCAATATGTCGCTGGCAGTTTATTCTGATTTGACAGTAATGTACCTCATTAAAATCCTGTGGTGCTCACCCAGGGTTTGTGAAGAGAAGGGTTGATGCGTGCTTCCAAAGGAATGGTTCCCATTCACGGTGCAGGTGCCGTCTCTAGGTTTTTTAAAAAAGGCGTTGATCTTCCTTTTGGGCAGCCATTAGGTGATAATTTGGTTTATGTTACGAAACCGGGGGTGACTTTATCGTGAGGATGGCTTTAAGTTAATGATAAGCTTAAGTTATTTGAGTTTACATAACAGTGGCAGGATATTTGAGTTGCACAAGTTCAGTCTGAGTGTTTTAGTTTGACCTTGTTAACCCAGCAATGCACAGATGCAGTGTTGCTGCACGCTTTTAGTTTGCCGTTGCTCTTTTACGCTCCATGGCCAGTGACATTTCGAAATGAGCGCTTTCTTGACCCAAGTTTTGTCCGTTCTAATTTTCTGATCATTGCTTCACAGTTCCACGTGCTAAAAATTTAACTTACTCTCTGGAAAAAGACTGTTGATTCTAAAAACGCAGAAGCCATCAGCATCAATACAGAATCCGTATGCATTGTAAGTAACATTGCACCAAAACAAAAGCTGCTGATGGACATTTGTTCCATGTACTCTGCATTCATAAATCAAAGGTTTATTGAACTTCCAGCTGGAGATCAAACCTCATGTAATCCACCTTCTTCCACTTAACTGCTGTTCTGTTACAGTGCGAGTCTGTGGAAACAAACATATGATGTTAGGCAAAGCCTGGAGTCATGAAGACGCCTTTTTTAAATGGCCCCCAGGCTGCATCTCAGTGGATAGTCATAGCAGGAATTTTCAAGGCTTCTCACTGCCCTGATGCTCCTCCTCCAGCCTCTCGCCTCTGTCCTGGGCTGCAGTGGTGGAATGTGGACCTGGAGTCCCGGACGTTTTCATACCTGAAAACTCGCTCAGTGTTTCTTTGCTGAGAAAACCTCAACCCTTTCTGAAGACCTTTCCTCTTTTTACTCTCATCGGCCCTTTATTTACAAGCAGGGAG
Organism: Megalops cyprinoides; assembly: GCF_013368585.1. Taxonomy (NCBI): domain Eukaryota; kingdom Metazoa; phylum Chordata; class Actinopteri; order Elopiformes; family Megalopidae; genus Megalops; species Megalops cyprinoides. Next base: position 20,993,713 of record NC_050598.1, on the reverse strand, counting down.
GCATTGCAGGGTATTGTGGCCTTTAATAAATAATGGACAACCTTCCTATTCTGAACAGAATATTAGAACAATGATGCAACAAGGACCTTGTGACCCAACAGGTGAAGAGGTGAGAGGACTGCTTCTGTCAGTATGATTTTTCTATCTTTGGTATGTAATTGAATAAATATATAGAAACTTACAATGCTGTGTGCTGTTGTCACTCTGTAAAGCACCTTCCAGTGGATTAAAAGGTGTTAAAGCCTAGTGCACAGTGAATTCTGCTTTTGCTCTGGCAAATTCTTAGCTCCCTGTAAACAGCAGTGGACTCAGAGCCAGACATGCGCAAGCTTTCTGGCCTGTTCACAGCAATGGCTATGAGCCATGCACTCAGTGCCACGCTCAGTGTTTGTGTTCTAGCGTGCCATATCCTCACCTAAAAGGACCAGTGGGTCACTTACAGCAGTGTGTATTGCCTTGTTTTAGCACTGCTGCTAAATACGTTGACACTCTTCACACTGCCAGGATAGATTTCAGAAGAGAACGTGACCCAGAAATGATCCGTATATAACTTCTCCGAGCGCACAACATATGTGCTTGTTTGCGCGTGATCCGATGTCAGAACATTTTGATGCATTTGTGATGCAGTGGCAAATTGTAATACCCAGGGGCCGAGTGTCAGAAGATAAGATACTGCGAACATATGTGAAATTTCCTGCTGGTCTTTCTGTTCAGTGTGTGCAAATGGATGTCAAAGGGGAAGGACTCCTTATCTGCAGCCCCTGTTGAGTATGGGGAATTTATTGAAATACCGAGAGTCACCACAGGGGGGCAGCAGAAACACCCTTTAAACTAAAGCATTACCCATTTTGATAAAAAATTCTATGCTTGAGGGGTGTCAATGAATGACTGGGATCATGTCAACTCTGGTGCATGCCATCAGACCATCAGCGGGGAACTGTGATCAGTTAATCTGAGCAGCATTGAGCAATACAAAGTAAACATCCTGTTCTGCTGGGACGCTGAGATTCTGATCGTGGTTACTGAGTTACTGCCCTTTACCCCAGTTGGGAGCTACACATGGAGCGGCTTCACAGCTGATCTCCCACCCAATATGAAGTGTATTTTTAGATGTGTGCTGTATAACTTTATTGTGAGCTGATGTTTTTACAGCCTCTAATACTAAACCCTTTGCTTAATGGGAATAAAAGTATCCCAACAACTGCATAGCAGGCAGTCTCACATGCATGCCTGGCACACAAACACACACCTTTTAAACAGCTGTAACCACACACTCACTGCTATAATAAGCTGGCCTTATTTATTGTAGGTATTGCGTTAGTCATTCAGAAATGCTGCTTGTTTAACTGTTCTCCTACCTGCAACCTCAAAGATACCAAGACAACAACCACATGTGTAAATTACAATCTTTTATTGTCTGCATTTGATGTACTTCATTATTACTGATTGTACTTTATCAACATTGGTAAATGGAAAAAGAACAAGCATTCACACAAACATTTATAGATACATATATAGATGTAAAACATTTCCACGTATAGAGCCTCCAGGACAGTGGCAAGCCTTCTCATGCGATCTGCCACTCACCCTTTCAGCTCAAGAAACTGAAACATGCGTGGGATGGCATGGAAATATGAACAAGGGAGATATACATCCTATAAGCCCATATGCTCAATGTCATTTTTACCACTTATTGCAGGCATAACGAACAATAAACTAGAAAAAAAAACTGGGGAATTTGACATGTATTTGAGAATTTGATAAATTGTGATTAAGTATTTTTAAATAGGGGGACCAACAATACTGATGATATTTTAGAGTACTGAAATGTCTGATTTGCAGAAACTGTTACCCCATGTCATTTGGTCATGCAATGCCCCCCTCCCCCAAAGCTAAGCGATATTATGCAGGCAAAAGTGGTAAAAACACTAGTTTAGCAAACAGAGAACAGAGTCACGTGGTTGGGATATACAAGTTGACTGCCAGGTAAAAACTAGCAGAATTCCCTCCATCAAAGGAGACTCAAAGTCCACAAGCCATTTACTGAGAAATGCACATACTGGGCTGAGAAGGCCGCTCATTCCATTGATACAGGCCTCGATGCTAAATTTATTGCTTCATCTTCATGGCACAAAAATAGAAACAATACAAATCGTTGCCATGCAAGCCCACTACACGGAGTCTACCATACAAAACAAAGCAAATGCTTAGCCAATAAGAGGTACTACACTGTACAGGAGGATCTGCGGAAAGCGAGAGATTACAAAAAATGAGATTACAAAATAACGGTAATAAAAAAAGAACACGTCCTTTAATTAAACATAGCACACAAAGTGAAAGTTGGGGGCCAAACCTAAGTAGTAGCTTAACGATTCTGACTTCCTTCAGATATTAGTAGTGCTGAAACACTAGACAAAAAAAGAAGAAAAACAAGGACTGCATTCTCAGAATGCTGTGCAAATAAACATATTCCCCCCACACCCCTGAAAACCATCTTAAATTCAAAGTAACATCTGTGTAATCTTTCTTTTCCAGGTGACTCTCCCTTTAAATATCAGTGAAGGACAGCACAGCCAAACTGCAGTGTCCTTCTCAAGCCTGTCTGTCCTTCAAAATGAAAGACAACCCCCCCCCCCCCCCCCCCCCCCGAGTGCCTTTGGACAACCCTCCCCCTCCCCCAAAATGCTGCAGACAGGCATACTGATTAACTCAGAACCATTAGCCTTTGCTAACACTATAAATATCCTTTCTTCTACGTTAGCCTCTACAGCACGTATCAAAGGTCAACCGCAATGTGTCATTAACAGTACCAAAAACACGTTAGCTAAAACGAAACAGCCCACCTTGTAAAAGGCGGCGGGGCGCTCAGCTCTGGCCTTGCCGAATAAAGTACAGAGTGCACAGTGATAAACAAGGTGCTGATACGGGAACCTGTGGCAGCTTGTCTCTGAGCTGCGGCTGCCTGGCTGCAGGGGGCGCCGTAGAGCTGCGTAGTCGCGGGCCAGGGTGCACGGATAAGGAAGGGGCTGCTGAGCGCGGGCAGGCGGAGGGCACAGCGGTCTCACCCACAGCGCTGATCCGACAACACGAAAAGACAGACGTCTTTAAAGAAGTGTTCCCCGTATTGTGCGTGGTTGATGGTGAGCCTTAAGAGAAGTCAGGAGAGAGACTGGAGTGGTGGGGGAAAAAAAAAGAAGCAGACCAGCGAATCTGAGTGGAATGGTTGGCGCTTTGTGGTCAGCCTGCACACACACACACACACACACTCACACACACACACACACGCGCACACACACGCGCACACACACGCGCACACATGCACACACACACACACACACACTCACACACACACACACACACACGCGCACACATGCACACACATGCACACACATGCACACACATGCACACACATGCACACACACACGCGCGCGCGCGCACAGCTGCTTTTGTGGTGACAGACACAAGCAGCAGACAGAGAGACGGACAGCTGCGTGCCTCTCCGAGCTGGTCAGCCAGGCTGTTCCGGGGGCCGCACCGGCCGGGCTGGGGAGGAATGCAGCTCAGAGGACAGAGCGACCCCACCCAGCACAGGCACAGCCTCGAGGGACAGATGTTTAGCAGCAGCCGCAACAGCAGGCTGCAGGCGGATCAATCCGGGACGGGCTGGTGCAAAGAGGGGGCACCGGGCCCGGCTGACAGAAATGCCAGGAAAACGGCTGCTGGCAAACGTAGTGTGTTCTCCCTGCGCCTCGGATACACTGAAGGAATGCAGACACAGCACCGCAGCGAAACGTATGTGAGAACGCCGCGCGTCGCCCCCGGCTGCCCTTGGCCCCACCCGAAAGAGCGCTATTCCAGCGCAGTAAGCGGCGCCCGGTTAGGGAAACCGCCCTTGCGCTGCGCTAGCAGGCAACGCCCGAGCACAGCTGACGCACCGGCCCTCGTGAGGCCGGCAGTCCCGTTTAAGAGCAACTAATTGGGGATTAAGACAGAGCACCGTCGTGACCTGCGTACGGGCCGGGGCGGGCGGCCATTTTGTGGGCGCCGCCCCTCCCGTGCCCTCCAGATCACCCTGCCTTTCAAGAAACGCAACACTGAGGGCTTAATACTTGCTGTCTTGCAGACCCGGTCACATGTCAACAGTTCCCCGGAGCGGTGGAGCTAGGAGGGGGGCGTAGCCTTGTCCTAGGGCTGTCAATACTGCTGGCAGTAGGAATCTACAGGAGAAAGCGGTGCTGATCACCAGGGTGCACTAGTGACTGGCACGCTGGTATGTTTCACCGCTTCCTATAAAGATGCCAGGCTGTGTGATCTGCTCACCCTGCCGGTCTACACTGTACTGCAGACCTCTCCACACTCCACCACACCTACACTCCCAGCGCCCACCGCAGAATATCTACTCAACAGCAGTTACGGCCCAAACTCTACTCGGACATGTTTGTTTTAACCGTACCGAAAACCCCCGATCTGCAAGTTCATGAGTATAAAAAAATGATTTAAAAAAATGATATATGTACACGAGTCGATCCTGATGACTTGATGATACAGTAACAGCTGCATATGTAGTAAGTAATCTGACAGTCTGACAGATGGAACAGGATATTAGAGTACCGATGGTGCAGGACGACCAGTTCATAGCGCACGGTTACTGGCCTGGGTGCCGTGATGCCCGCGGCAGTGAGAGAAAGCTCACGTGAGTTTCAAAGGGCAGAGAGGAGCGGTCTCTCCCCCACCGAACGAAAATGTTCTCTGCCCAGAGCTTTCATGGCTCGAGTACAACAACCCACACTGCCCGCTGCCCTGCACACATCCAAATGCCATTAAAAAACAACAGAGAAAGAAAGGAATACCCAGTTAAAAATCATTTGGTTCAACTTTGTCAGTCGTCATGGTGGCAAGTAAATATAGCTTGAAAAGAAAAACTACAACACGTATTTGTACGGTCAGTTACATCTTTGACCCAAAAATCCACTGTTAGTCCTACAAAAATGACAGACAGTAACATACATGTGTTTGCGCATACAGATATGCATGTATGTATATTTATGCATGTGTCTGCAAATGTATAATATAATATATACATACACACATGCATGCATGTTTAAAAATATCCACTCGGTGCATCGGAGGATTAAAATGAAGGCAGTAAAATGGATCCAGGAGTGGCTGGAGGTGAGTTGCCTTGCGTCCGTGGAAGTATTCGTTTTGTTCCGTCCAAACACACGCGACAGGCAGCATAAGCAGACCGGTCTGTGTGTGTGCCCTCTCCACCCGGAAACCATTTCTCAGTATGAGAAACTAAGTGAACATGAAATGAAAATGGAAAAACAACAACAAAAAAACATCTGAACTTGAAAATTGATGGAAAAAAAAAAAAAAAAGTCTTCCATCCGTACTAATGCAAAACGAAGTAAAGAGGTGCGCATGGAGTCACTGGTGGGGTAGAGACGCTGCTCCCCACCCGGTCTTTCGGTAAGAGCGCGGCTTGGCACAGCAGTGAGGCCCGGGGGGGGAGGGGCGGGAGTTCAGGTGCATTGTGGGTGGGGCGAGGCGGTTCTCAGAGTGTGTGCGCGAGGCGGGCTGGCACACACACGCTCAGACGCGGCGACCCCTGACCTCACCGGTGCCGAGCTCCTGGCAGCCAGCGGCAGGGCTTCTAGATGGACTTGGAGGAGTCCTGCTTACTGATGAGCACCTCCAGCAGGCGCAGTTTGGCTTTGATCCGTTTGTACTCTTTGTACTCGTCCATCATGGGGGTGCGGTCCTCCTTCTGTACGTTCCTGTAGGGGGGAGGGGGGGCAGGCACGTGTGAGGTCATGTGACTAATGCACGGCTCCTTTTCTCCGCTCCTCTCAAGGCACACTTCACGGGACAGCCAGCAGGGGTCGCTGTACTGCAGTAAAAGCGGCTTCACTAACACTACTGGTACACGCTGGCAACCGTTAACCTCAACAGACCTGGCTTCATTACAAAGCAAGTCTGGTTGCTGTCACCAGCCCTATGAGGTTTTACCTGGAAAACCTGAACTGCAGCTGCACTCATGGGAAAGCGAAGGAGGGGTAAGGAGGGCTCAAGTGTACAGGTGTGTGCGTGTGTGCATCTGTGTGTGTGTAATGTGCGTGTAATGTGCGTGCGTGTGTGTGCGCGCGTGTTTACGTGTGTGTGGAACACTAACCTGCCGTTCTGCTGGTAGAACTCATCCTCAAACTCCCGGATAGTCTTCCTCAGTTTCTTCTTTTCTGCCCTGGCCTTCCACAGCTGCTCCAGAAGTTCTGGCCTGCAGGACACGGAGGGGAATCATACATGTTAGCAGTCAGCAGATGCTAAACTCTGCACAGGACTGGAAGCAGCAGGCTCTGCACCAAGAAGTGCCGAGTCCTTCAGCCAGAAACACAGATCCCGTTTCATAAAACTCTTTCAGGATTTACAGACAATAATGAGATACTGACATAATGAGCCATCGACACACTACCATTACATTACGGATACATTACATGGGTTACAGGTCTGGATTTGATTTCTGTGGCATGGACACACCCTAACAAATAAGAGGGACAGCAGACGCGTAAAAGACTAAATGAAACTGAAAAATGTTCAAGAAATTTACTCAATGGAAAAAAATTAACATTGCTATGTTTGCCAACAATGCCAACAACAGGGAATAAACATTAAATCTTTTGTCATAAATACTTCAGCTACAGCTTGGAAGGCAGGGAAGCAATATTTGCTGTGAAGTTTTCAGTAGGGAAAAAACCTCAATATTTCCTGGGTTTAATACTGTCTGATGAGTGGTAACAATTACACTGGTTTTGAATTATATTACATAACATTCATTTAGCAGACACTCTCATCCAGACCAAATTCCAGCAGAAGAGAACACAAGTATAATCACTGAAGTTGAATGAGCAAGTGTCAGACCAGACTAACACAACTCCCAGACCTGTGAGTGTGAGCACAACACTCTTCAAACCCTACCACAAGTTAACTTGTGCTAACCTGATTAGTACACACTATCATGTCGCGGTCACTAAATCACAGAATCCCTAACATACTGCGATACTACATGTAAAATAAACAGCAAGTAATACAAGTAGCAGGGGTTAGGGGGCGGAGATTGTGGTGGAATATGGTTATCAGTGTTATGTACCTGCAATACTGAGTAACGGCTGGACCCCCCCCAGCCACACACTGATATCATGTACATTTATATATAATAGTGCTGGTGATATCATGTACATTTATATATAAGAGTGCTGGTGATATCATGTACATTTATATATAAGAGTGCTGGTGATATCATGTACATTTATATATAATAGTGCTGGTGATATCATGTACATTTATATATAATAGTGCTGGTGATATCATGTACATTTATATATAAGAGTGCTGGTGATATCATGTACATTTATATATAATAGTGCTGGTGATATCATGTACATTTATATATAAGAGTGCTGGTGATATCATGTACATTTATATATAATAGTGCTGGTGATATCATGTACATTTATATATAATAGTGCTGGTGATATCATGTACATTTATATATAAGAGTGCTGGTGATATCATGTACATTTATATATAAGAGTGCTGGTGATATCATGTACATTTATATATAAGAGTGCTGGTGATATCATGTACATTTATATATAAGAGTGCTGGTGATATCATGTACATTTATATATAAGAGTGCTGGTGATATCATGTACATTTATATATAATAGTGCTGGTGATATCATGTACATTTATATATAAGAGTGCTGGTGATATCATGTACATTTATATATAAGAGTGCTGGTGATATCATGTACATTTATATATAATAGTGCTGGTGATATCATGTACATTTATATATAAGAGTGCTGGTGATATCATGTACATTTATATATAATAGTGCTGGTGATATCATGTACATTTATATATAATAGTGCTGGTGATATCATGTACATTTATATATAAGAGTGCTGGTGATATCATGTACATTTATATATAATAGTGCTGGTGATATCATGTACATTTATATATAAGAGTGCTGGTGATATCATGTACATTTATATATAAGAGTGCTGGTGATATCATGTACATTTATATATAATAGTGCTGGTGATATCATGTACATTTATATATAATAGTGCTGGTGATATCATGTACATTTATATATAAGAGTGCTGGTGATATCATGTACATTTATATATAAGAGTGCTGGTGATATCATGTACATTTATATATAATAGTGCTGGTGATATCATGTACATTTATATATAATAGTGCTGGTGATATCATGTACATTTATATATAAGAGTGCTGGTGATATCATGTACATTTATATATAAGAGTGCTGGTGATATCATGTACATTTATATATAATAGTGCTGGTGATATCATGTACATTTATATATAAGAGTGCTGGTACGCCGCTATGGAATTGACGTGGCCCACTCTGTTGCTGTTGTGTTTATGTTGAGGGGGCTGCTATGTACGGCACTTCAACCGGCTGTGGATTAGCGCGCGTAGTTGTGCTGGATCATGCAGTCATTTACTTTCTAAAGAGATTACCCCCTTTATCCAGCTTGGGACTTCGAGGCCAGTGACACTAATAAATATCCGGCCTCTCCCAGGTGGGTGCTGGAAATAGCCGGTGGTATGAGGGGCCCGTGAGCCGATCGGGCTCTCTGGCTGACGCGCTCAGCGATGCGTGGGGAGCCTGTGTGACCGAGCTGGGCAGCATGCGAGAGACTGGCCTCTTCAGACTGCATCTGGGATCCACCTCAATCCCCGCCCCCTAACACCTGCTGCTTCTAGTGCATGCTGTTTATTTTATGGTGTAGTATTGCATTGTGTTTTGGATTCTGTGACGGATGTGTGGTAGTATTACTTGGCTTCTCTTGCCTAGTCAGGTTAGCACAAGTTAACTTGAGGTAGGGCTTCAATTGTATTGTGCTCACACTCACTGGTCTGGGAATGTTGTTAGTCTGGTCTGACACTGTTGCTCATTTAAATTGAATGGATACACTTATGTTCTATTGTGCTGGAAGTGGCTCTGGATAAGAGCTTCTGCTAAATGAATGTAATGTAATGTAATGTAATGAGAGATAAGGGCTGGCCAAGGCGGGCGCAGTGAGCGGGAGCGTGGCTGAAAAGCCTGCCTCTGCGCAGGGCTGTGGGTGTGGCTGAAAAGCCTGCCTCTGCGCAGGGCTGTGGGCGTGGCTGAAAAGCCTGCCTCTGCGCAGGGCTGTGGGTGTGGCTGAAAAGCCTTCCTCTGCGCAGGGCTGTGGGTGTGGCTGAAAAGCCTGCCTCTGCGCAGGGCTGTGGGTGTGGCTGAAAAGCCTGCCTCTGCGCAGGGCTGTGGGCGTGGCTGAAAAGCCTGCCTCTGCGCAGGGCTGTGGGCGTGGCTGAGGCTGAAAAGCCTGCCTCTGCGCAGGGCTGTGGGCGTGGCTGAAAAGCCTGCCTCTGCGCAGGGCTGTGGGTGTGGCTGAAAAGCCTGCCTCTGCGCAGGGCTGTGGGTGTGGCTGAAAAGCCTGCCTCTGCGCAGGGCTGTGGGTGTGGCTGAGGCTGAAAAGCCTGCCTCTGCACAGGGCTGTGGGTGTGGCTGAGGCTGAAAAGCCTGCCTCTGTGCAGGGCTGTGGCTGAGGCTGAAAAGCCTGCCTCTGCGCAGGGCTGTGGGCGTGGCTGAGGCTGAAAAGCCTGCCTCTGCGCAGGGCTGTGGGCGTGGCTGAAAAGCCTGCCTCTGTGCAGGGCTGTGGGCGTGGCTGAAAAGCCTGCCTCTGCGCAGGGCTGTGGGTGTGGCTGAGGCTGAAAAGCCTGCCTCTGCGCAGGGCTGTGGGCGTGGCTGAAAAGCCTGCCTCTGCGCAGGGCTGTGGGTGTGGCTGAGGCTGAAAAGCCTGCCTCTGCGCAGGGCTGTGGGCGTGGCTGAAAAGCCTGCCTCTGTGCAGGGCTGTGGCTGAGGCTGAAAAGCCTGCCTCTGCGCAGGGCTGTGGGTGTGGCTGAAAAGCCTGCCTCTGTGCAGGGCTGTGGCTGAGGCTGAAAAGCCTGCCTCTGCGCAGGGCTGTGGGCGTGGCTGAAAAGCCTGCCTCTGCGCAGGGCTGTGGGTGTGGCTGAAAAGCCTGCCTCTGCGCAGGGCTGTGGGTGTGGCTGAAAAGCCTGCCTCTGCACAGGGCTGTGGGTGTGGCTGAAAAGCCTGCCTCTGCGCAGGGCTGTGGGTGTGGCTGAAAAGCCTGCCTCTGCGCAGGGCTGTGGGTGTGGGGTGCATGCGGACACGGCGCTCACATGGATGACGCGTTGGAGCTGGACAGACGCAGGTCCAGGGCCAGCTTCCCGGAGCCGTCCTCCATCTTTCGGTGGAGCGGGCCGTCCGGCTGGGCGGCGGGGTCCGGCGCCACGATGACCTCGGAGCCCTCGCTCAGCGCCCCCTCCTCCTCCTCCTCCTCCTCCTCCTCCTCTTCCTCCTCCTTGATCTCGTCGCAGAAGTGGGCGGTCTCTCCCTCGATGATGGGCTGCAGGGTCTGGCTCCTCCTCTTGCTGGAGGGAGAGGCCTGGTGGGACACAGAGGAAGCCCTTTGGCACCACCACCCCCTGCTCGTGCTCACACCACTGCAAACACCAGCCTCTGCATTTACTACAGTCAATCTAATCATTACAATACAAGCCGGCAGGAGAAACGCCTTGGTGCTAAACCTCATCACTCATCTCTGCATATTCATACCAGCAGGCATGTATCATTGATTTTCAATAGGGCTGAATTTTTAATAATTTTAAAACTAATTCTTTTGCCAGCGGCACGTTCAAACACAAACTGCATGCAAAGCCATTGTGGCCGCCACAGTAACAGTGAACCAGGTTTGTGACGTACGATGATGGGTGTGATGCTGACGCGGGTGAGCATCTGTTTGACCAGGCGGTATCGGTCGTACAGGGGCTTCACGACCAGACGCTCCTCGCGGGTCACCTGCAGAGACACAACACACTTCTGTTACAGCCACGCCCTCCTCTGTGATACTACACCCTGATAACAGCGCGAGCAGCCAGTGAGGATCTTTTGCTGTGGTTTTGCTTTGGCCATCGCAGTCATTGATTGGTTCTCACTGATTGACAGCACGCTGTGGCTCCACCCATTCTGGGGTTGATTAAGTCTCACTCTCCACTCCTTGGTGTAATGCTGGGCCTTTTTGTGTGTGTGTGTGTGTGTGTGGAGGGACACAAGACCCTGGGTGTGTGTGTGTGTGGTTCTGTGTGTCAGGACACTGGGCCTTGGATATATGTGTATGTGTGTGTGCGTGTGAGTGTGTATGTGTGTATGTGTGTGACTTACGGGGCGTCCGTGCAGGCCTTCATAGTGCAGAAGGTTCTTCTGCAGCACTGTCTTCTCACAGGCCAGCTGCTCCTTGCTCATTTTCTGTGGGGAGAACAGGGGTGGTGAGCAGAGTGAAGGGCGCTGCTGTTGTGCTGTGGGGCTTAGCAAAGTGGGCTCCTAATCAAAAGGCTAATGGCTCCAGCGCTGTGGTTACCTTGCACCTCAGGCACTCTACCGGACTTACTACAGTCGATAAATGACCTCTGTGTGTACAGCCAAGTACAGTACATAAAAAAGCAAACAAGCAATAAAAAACTCCAGAATAAAGAGCCTTATGGAGCAGAGGAGGGAACGGTTTAAGTCTCTGCTGTGTGAATGGGCTGTGGAACGCTTAGAGACGCTGGGATGCCCCGCTCACCCGGATGTCCTCGGGCCAGCCGTCCTCCTCCCTCTTGCCCTTCATGCGGCGCTGGATCAGCTCCAGGGTCTCCTCGCGGGTGGGCCGGCGGCCCCGCGCCTCGCCCTCCGAGCTCCCCTCCTGCGAGCTCTGCTCCAGTGTGGAGCCGAAGCTTTTGGGCAGGGTGTTGCTCCTGGGCCGGGTCTGCGGTGTCAGCTCACCCTCGCCCTTCTGTTTGCTATCTGCTGGGGGGGAACACCAGAGGAGAGACACAAGGCATTAAGCACTTCTGAGGGGCCCAGACACCGGTCACGGGGACGACAGACGTGCAGAACCGTGCATGCAGCTGCTCGACTGCCCCGACCCCAGTGTGCCAGCGAGAATGAAGGCATCGCACAAGCCCCGCAGCTACGACTGCAGCAGGTCCGAAGGCAGCGCAGTACATGGATTGGATACAATCCCTGCTTGTAGCATATGTGGAGCTCCGTAAAACACAGGTCAGCATCCCTCTGTGACCTTTGGAACTCCAGACAACTGCTTGGGAAAGATGGACGCCTTGATGTGGCTAGTCCAAAGCCCAGCACTTAGGGACAACTTAGCACAAAGACGACCTCCCCCCAATAACAACATCCCCCCACGTTCACCACAGTTCACCACTACAGGAGACAGGCATGCGGACATGGCCCCCCCCCATCTGTCATGTGATTCTGCGTGACCATTGACTCTGGTCGGACGCTGCTTAACACAGGTAAAACTCAACAAGTCAAGTGTTGTATCTACTTACTGCCGGTCAGCGTACTTACTGAAGTGGGGCGCCTGTCTAGAGGCAGTGAGGGGGCGTGCGAGTGTTAAGTGGGGTGTGTTCGGGGCGGAGGAGGAAGAGGAGTGGCGTCTGTATGACTGAAGCACTGCCAGGTGCCTCAGGGACCCTTTGGGATACAGATGCTGTCTTCCTGCCGACGGGGACGTCCGGATTTTTAAAGAAAGAGAGAAACTTATTCGGCGCGGCACCTCCTCTCGGGGAGTCAGATGGAATGGACAAGGAAGATGGGTGGCTGACACAGTGAAGGGGCTCTTCCGCGGGGCTCGGCCCGTGTGAGGCCGATGGCGACTCTAAGCATGCAGTGATAACACCCCAGGCCCAGGGCTCAGCTCTCAGACAGGACTGGGGGGGATACGGCCGTGCCTAGCTGCCCGCAACACAGAAAATCGCACACACAAGGCCCGCTCCCCCTAGCCCAAACACCACCTCCTCCCTCCCCCACTGGAAGACCCTTTTCTCCCTCCCTCCCAAGAGAGAGAGAACAAGAGATCAGGCTTACCTTTGACCTGCTTCCGGATTTTAGTGAGATCTGTCATCCACTTCAAGACCTTTGGGTTAGCTGCCTTGTCTCCGTGAGACGGCTGTGAAGGAATGGGATTACTGTGAGATCGGGTTCACATCACATCCGCTTTATACACTTCTCTTACAGAAAAACCCGCATACATTAACAACTTCAGAGACAAGCACTGCCCACCTTGTAGTTCTTCTCCTTCTCAAACTGCTCCTCAAACTGCTTGATCTTCTTCTTGAGGTTCTGGAGTTTCTTGGTGAGCTGGTGGGTGACGTTGTCCCCCTTCACACTCTCTTTGGAACTGAAGGAGGCACGGCGAGGCCTACACCAGGGGAGGGACAGAGGCGGAGGAAACATCAGAGGCAACATCAGAGGCCCTGTGCCGTCTAAACCGCAGCAGCACCTCCCACTCTCGACACAGCGCTGTTTACCCACGGTCAATGTCTCATGTTTATTCATCAGCATGCAAATGCGATAAAGTGATAAAGCCGCCCAGGCGGGCTGCAGAGGCCCTGACTGAAGCGTCAGAGAAGGTGGGTGTGCGTGTGGAGACTCTGGAGGACCTGGGGGGGGGGGGTCTCCTACCTCCCACAGGACAGCGCTTTGGTGGGGGAAGTAACGTCGGGGTCCTGCTGGAGGAAGCGCTGGCTGTGTCCAAAGTCCAAGAAGCGGCGCGCGAGCAGCGGATGGGTGTCCTCCTCCAGGGGCAGGGGTACCATGCGCCCCGCCAGGGGCGAGAGCTGCGCCTCGCCCGACTCACTCTCCTCCTGCCACGACTTGAAGGCGGGCACAGGGTCTGGAGGGGGCACAGACAGACAAACAGCGCTGGGTTACACCACAGGGTCTGTGCAGGTGAGTCAGCCCTCATCGAGCCACCCCCAGCTCCAGCTCAACTCTGGAGGAAGGTGTTACCACAGCGCTGGGTTGCTTAGAGACACGGTAGGAGCCGGACAGTGCACACAACCCCCCCATATACACACACACACACACACACACACACACACCCACCCAACCCCCCTGCCCCTCCCAAAACAAAAAAAAAAAACACACACACACACAATCAAACAAAAAACAACACAGGAGAGTAAGAGTCCACAATAGGAAGCCATGTAACTCCACAGGGTTGAAGACGGATGGAGGGGAGGGGGTGTTTGGGGTCCAGTGAGTTGTGAGTGAGGGCGGAGAAAGAATACTACATACTGAATGCCTTCAGAGTTAGACAGAAAACAGAGAGGTCCGCACTACATAAGAAGCCGGCAAGTGGATCTTTACAAAGCACTAAGCACAGGTGCACCTCTCTGAGCAGGACACTGTCTGAAGCAGGCACTCTTATTGATACGATTCATTTCATCTGGGCTTCAGGGTTTGATCAAACTGCAACTGTGTGGTACACCCAGCAATTAAATGTTGTGCTCTACTACTTAACTGGATTCAGTGCTTAGTAAGGCCCAACTTGCCCATTATTAGTAGAGCAGTGGCAATTTACTGATACAGCTAAGCATCCCAGTCTTCCAATTTTTTGTTAGTATTGTTTGAGTGACCCCTGGATATCCTCAAAATAGAATGTACACACTGACATGCCATATACGGTTATATGTCATATTTAAAGTCAATACAACATGTGGATTTTATTTTCTGGACAAGAACTGTCTACTGAGCTCATCACAAAAACACCCTTTCTAATCCCCATCCTGGCAGCAGATACTACATGCACATTTTCAACAGCAGAAGCGAGCATTGCAATAGGCTTCACACTGTGAGCACTGTGTTGTGGCCCTTGTGCTGCGATGCCTATTGGACCATGAGGAAGACGCAGAAGCATCCATGAGTAATCACGGGTTAAATCCAGGTGGGGGTCAGCTCTGATCCTGCTGTGCCACAGGTGTTTCTGTTTTGGATCCATCCGCGCTCTTAATTCCATAATTGGATCAGCGGTTATACTGTGTTGTTGCCGGTGAGCGTGTGCTTAAAAAACGCTGAGTGTCTGAGTAAGCACACGGCCCCTCCATCTTAATTTAGCATCATAATTGATCCAATTATGTAATCAAAAGCTCGGGCGGAATGAAAAGCGGAGATGTTTGCGACAGAGTGCGGGACAGCAGCCGCCGGGCCCTGCGTTGGAGGGGAGATTCGCTCACTGGCACGCCTGCGGAAAGAGGCTGTGGACAGAGAGAGAGGTCTCTGTCTGTGTGCCGCTCGCTCTATGAAACCACAGTAAGGAGCTGTGTGTGACTGTGTGGGCCTCGGCTTTGGGGACACGTGGGAGGCCGTCGGTAAAGCGCGGCGGACACCTCCAGCGGCACAGCCACTCAGGTAAAGTGCCAGAGAGACAGCTGGGCAGGTGTCACTGGGAAGATTAGAGCTGCGCAGCGCTCATCTGATATCGTCCATTTACAGATGGCGAAATGCACACCCGGCATGTGCATTTCAGTGGGTGAAGACAAGGACAGAGAGGGACGAAGAGGGACGAGACACACTATTACTGCCGACAGCAGCTGACACCCAGCCCTTTTCCCTGACGTCCAAAGCAAAGCCTGAGAAACAGGCATGCTCGCATACTGTTCAAATAATCACTTCGACGGTATTACTAACCATCAGCTTATTAACACTGCCTAGATGCACTGAGCAAAGCAGGGGACTGGGGGATGCTGGAGGCAGTAATACAAGCCAGTGATTAAAGTGATGAGAGTCCTGCTGTGGCCTGGAAAGAGTGGTTAAAAAGGTGGACACTGACTGAAGGGGAGAGAGAGAGAGAGAAAGAGAGCAAGAGAGGGGGCAAAGCCCTGGCCCCTGGCCCCTGATACTGCTGGTTCAAGGCAGCTGGGAGGCCAGGGGCAGGGCTGAGAAGGGCAACTTCATCTAGGCTGTGGGAGAGGGGCCACACTCTGTGTGCGTGCTCCCTCCGGGGCCTACCACTGGCACGCCACTGCAGTGCTTCCATCTCTGTCAGCCTCTAGACGCTCGCTGTTAATTAACAGAATCTCGCTGTTGTCGCTGATGCCGTCATTAAAACCATGAGAGTCAGCCTGCCTTAATGGAGTGCCCTTGGGGTTCAGCTACACTGGATTAGTTTGGCAGGGAAAGAGGTGGGGTGGGGGGGGGGGGGCACTTGGAACAGACACTTTTTTTCAGAAGCCCCCCGTTTTCACAGGGCTGAGGGTAAGTAGCTAGAGTGTGGAGCATCAGTGTATACTTACCCTGCCCTTCTCTCTGAAGATGCATACATGAGAAGTCTATGTGGGGGAAAGTGTTGGGGCGTGGCGCTGGCCAAGTGAGGGAGGGGGGAGGGGGGGAGAGATGGCAGAGAAGACTGTGGTGAGCACACAGCAATGTCCAGTCCAAACGCACGCACGCACGCGCACGCACACGCACACACACACGCACGCACACACGCACGCACACACACACACACACACACACACACACACACACACACACACGCGCGCACACACGCGCACACACACGCACACACACACACACGCACGCACGCACGCACGCACGCACACACACATACACACGCACACGCGCACGCACACGCGCACGCACACGCGCACACACACGCGCACACACACGCGCACACACACGCGCACACACACGCGCACACACACACACACACACACACACACGCACGGCCTCTGCACATTCGAGCTGAGCAATGTTCAGTCTTCACACATTCGCACTCACTTCAAATGTCAGAGTAATGTCCAGTCCACACATGCACACTCACTTCCTGCAAAGTCCAGTTTACCAATACTACTGCTGATGCCAATGTCAGAGCTGAACTGAGTCGCCAGACACACTCACGCACAGGACAGTGTGGCCAGGAGCCAACACAGATGTCCGCCAGGGCTGCTACCCTCCCGCTGAGCTGATTTACAGTAGTTGATTCAGCTGAGTGTGTATTAGACTACTTGCGTTGGGTTTATGGTTACCAAATGAAAATTTGCATGTTCATCCTCAGACTGGGTCTGCAGTTATTTGCATACTTCCTTTTACGTGCGGAATGGAATCCTGGCCTGCACTCTCCGCTTGAACACGTGCAAACATGCATGCATGCACACTCCGTAGCACAGAGAGGATCGCAGGAGGGTTACCTTCCCACTCCCCGTCGGGAAAGATGTGGCGCAGGTCCAGGCGAGGGGCGCTGGCCGGTGGGTTGGGACAGTCCCTGGACTCCGAGTTGGCGTTCAGGTCACACGCTCCCTCGCTGGTCCTCTGAGAAGAATGAGGACGGGGAGAGACGGTAAAACACCCCGCACACACTCCGCCTGAGCGCAACGGTTACCCCAATGACAGGGGAACGAGGAGAAATGTTTTAACTTACACAGGTGATAAGATCTGTTCTATCCATCTTCTCACACACCTGGCAGCTTTCCTGTCTGCAAAGACGAAACAGACCACATCAGACCGGCTGGGGTGCGCAGCTGCACGCAGAACCTTACTGGTAACGTTTGTAGCATACATCTTCATGGATATCACAAGGCCTGTTGGCCGTGGCACATTATTGCCGACTAAAACAATCACTGGCTATGCTTCTGGAACATGAGACCATTACCAACGCATATCTCTGGGTAAACAGGCTGGTGGCTTCTGCAGTGTACAAAGAGGGTATTTGCACAGCGATATGCAGAACGTAACGAACTGTGATGAACTGTGACTAAATAAACTGCATCGCTGACAAGCCCAGACACCGCAGAAGATAGCGGTACAGATCGAGAGTTAGCAACATTAACAGGGGTATGTGCCATGGAGCTCTTCCAGTGACTTCAGGAGAAATTGTTACAGCCTCACAAATGTACGAACAGGCAACACTAAGCGGTTCCACATAAGGACACAGGGCAAGATGTAATCCAACTTTACACCACCTGCTTATCGGAAATAAATTCCATGTGAACAGTGCATGTATTGTTTCTCCCTTTTTCCGCCTCTTAAGGTGTGAAACTACTGTTAATTGTGCCAGGTTTAGATTTAGGGGATTAGCATGTAATTAGCTGTTTGACCAAAATCCAGCCGTTTTTCACACAGAGGTATACTGTTCAAAAGTAAATATGGTAATCTGCCATTTTGAAACATTTTAAGAACCCAACCTTGCTGTGTTGATGTTATTTTCAGCATCTACCAGAGCTTCCGTGTCAAGCTCCATTCTAGAAGGTTCCTCTAGGGTGGCGCAGTGGGACGGGGAACCTTGGACATCCTGGAGATAGGAAGACATTTGACACAGCTGTGAAGGCAAAACCACCTTTTCCTTACTTGCAAATATACATTTGGAAACATCATTTCCCTGGTGATTTAGCCTTAGGAGCCATGTGAACAGAGCAGTGGCAACACAGACACATCCAAATTAGCCACAGGTGCAAGGCAAATCCAGAAAAACCAGCAGACAGTGTTTTCAGCATCCTGGGCTCTGTCAGGAGAAGTGCAGCTGACTTTTTTCTACCCTGTCATGGATGACTGAACTGCAAGCTGTTAACTGTTATATTTCAACTGCAAATGAAAATAAAGGGCAAAATAATAACTGTAAACATATCAATTATAAATTAATAGTAAACTGAATTTACATATTGTCATTGCTTAAACATGTATTATACTGTACTGTATTCAGTATCACTATATAATTGATGGACCTCCCCTAGGTTGTATCTGTTCTGCTCAATAAATATCCTTTTAGGGGCAACTTCAATGCATGAGTATTATTCATGTTCTCTTTAGAGCTACATGAACCATGTACTCTGGCATTTCCACGCTTCAATAAAGCCAACGCATAAGTAAGATCAATATTTTTAGAAGAGACAACATCAACTATGAAATATATGTATTGAACCCTTAAGCGCCGTATATGGTGATGAGACGAGCTTTTTGGCATGTTTACGGTTTGCGCTGTTTTGAAGGATGTACTCTGAAAAGTCGGCCGCCGGTTCTGACTGGCTGGATCCGTGGTAATAAGGGGGCCCGTCTGCGGTTTGCAGGTGTTGCTGTCATTCGTAGGCCGGCTATTAAAAGAGCATGACCCATTTTAAGGGCCCGTTAAAGCACTGGTGGGGGGGGTGCTGTTTTGCCAGATCTGTATCCAGTCCCCAGCACGGGTAGCACAAGGCCTGCCGATGGCCCATTTCTCTCTCCTGAGGGGCTCGCACTCCATCCCCACAGCGCATGGAAACAGCTGGTGGCTCACGGTCCCACGGCATGCGCTGTAAACGGCTGTCTGGATGGCATCTCTCTCTCTCTCTCAACAGCGCATGGGAATGGGATTTATCCACAGTGTCTTCTCTAGCATGCTGATCACTAAAGCCAGGACTGTTTGTACCTCCCAAGAACAGAACAGGGTCTGTTATCTGACAAGCCATCCCCTTGTTTTCCCCCCCCATCTCCCAGGACTGAGCGGGCCCCAGTGAATGATGATCTTTGTTGTGCGTTAAAATGACAGGGCCCTGCTGATAACAAGCCTGGTCCTTGTAATGGAGAGTCTCCGGCCAATATGTAACAGCGCTCAATATTGTCAGCATTCTCCAGACATGCCTAGTCAACAGGGCTGTTTGTCCTGCCCACATTCTGCTCTGCAAGCTGGCTCTGTGGAGGGACACCAACCTGCTGCTCCCCTTCCGTGGGCCCTGAACACTGGTCCATCTCTGTGACAGGCTGGAGGGCGCTGCTGTGGGCATCCTCGCTTTGGGAGCTGGTCAAATTGCCATGTTCGCCTGTTTCAGTGGTCACTGCCTCTTCAGCAGGGTCCTCTCTGAGGATCCAACCAGGACACACACACACACACACACACACACACACACACACACAGACAGGATACAGGAAATCTATTAGCACTGCATTTCGATAAGGTAGTTCTGACTAAACTCTCTCTCTTCCATGTAAGCAGCAAAAGCAGCGGTTTGATAAGCATCTGTGTGCGTTGCTCTCACCCCTGGCCTTCATAGCTGCTGATCTCCTGGTCGATGGAGCTCTGTAGATCTAAGAAGTGCTGCTCCACTGCAGATCGGATGGCCCTCTCGATGATACTGTGGACACACAAACCGCAGTGCTTGTTAGCGGCATCAGCAGATGTCAGATGGCTTTAACACAGTGGGGTTGCCTTGTTTCCATCTCTATATACCTGCTTCTGAACACACTGTACACTTCCATGACCCACTTAACGCACACAGCTGGGTTTAACTGGAGCAATCCAGGCATCTGTGCTACACCGAGCAGTAACAAGTAGCTAAGGGACCAGAACCCAGAACCCACAGCACAGAGCCCTGAGGCCTGCTTGCTTACTGCTCCTCCACACCACCCCCCGGCTCTGTGTGATTCAGGTCCAGTGATGGGGGGTGAATGCAGGGCCATCTAAGGGCAATGGCCATGCAGCGGTGTGGGTGGGGGTGCGGAGCCGTACAGCTCTGCCTGGCAGGTCTCCTGCTTGCTGAACGCACTGCCGCCTCCCACATTTCCCAGGCCTCCGGCAGCTGCTGGGAACATGTGCCCAGCTCGCTGCGCTGAGCTCCGCAAGGTTACAGTGCAGAGCATCATTACCCACGTCAGGAGGGGGGCGGGGGCGTTCTGAGTATCCGTGCTGTGGGCACTGTTTGCTGTTCTTACTGCTACTGCAGTCACAACATATGAGAGATCTGCTGACCAAGCCTGAAGGTGAAGAGCAATCAGCTCACAGTGACACTAAGTCAGTCGAGACTCAATTCAGCCAAAGAGTGTCAGATAGATACTGCCTGAAAAGTCATCTGCTGCCAATAATCTGGTGTCCCTCGCTGTGCGGCTCAGGTCACGGCTCCTCTATCCCCTCGGTCGTCTGGCCAGGGCAGCTGCCTCTCACTCGATGGCACATCAGACAGACCTTGCCTTGGCCCTGGACCATAATCTCATTTGTTTCTGCTCTTAGAATTTGCCTCCAATACATTAAACCAAACAAAAGCACCGACCTGCTTTCTGAGGCTTTTAAGACCTGTGTCACATGTAGCTGTGTTTGCCCCCAGGGCACACGCATAATAAAAGCGGCCGTTTGATGGAGGCGCCAAAGCGGTTTTGAAAGGAGCTTCGACCTTTGTGTTTTAACGACGACCACAGATTACATTGTTTACTACTCGTAAGTGTCATTATTGTTAAGGCACCTGCGTTAGAATACTTTTGCATATGTATGCATTTTTGTGTTTTTTAGGGAGTTGTCTAGCTAGTGATAATAGGATGGCCATATTTAGGACATCAACAAAAAGATTCTGCTCAATGTGAGTCACCTTCTGACACTAACCAGTGCTTTCTTTAAAATTGATCTTCTATCAACGTATGAAAAAAAAAATGTAAAGAGAAAATCTATAGTAGCAGCAGGCATATATTGACCCAGTGTTCCCATCAGGCATTTCCCCTGTAGTGCTACTGGGCATGCTCCTGACGAGCCAGGAGCAGCTCAGACCCTGCCCTCTGTGAGAATGTGTCATCTGCTTTCAGCTAACAGAGGCGGCTTTACTTACTCTGCAGATCCTGGCAGGATGCTGATGGATGAGATGTGCGAACTGGAAGAGAGGAAGGAGAGAGGCACCGTTAGACACATGACGCCAGCTGAGAGGTCCATGGCGTTCGCTTCCCCCCCCAGGGTGGGAAAGTACCGCGGGGCGGTGGAGGGCAGGACGGCCCCCGGGTCTCGGCCTTGGCTGACCCGGGCTTTAATCCAGACGAGTTACTTGATAGTGCCAGGGCTGGACGCTGCAGACCACAGGGAATGCCATCGCAGGACACCTTCTGCTCAGTGCTACTCACCTTTCCCAGCTGCTCCCAGCATGCACTTCTCTGCTCGGTGGCACCACAAAAGCAGCAGGAGAAGCCTGTTTATTCCTTACCTCCTTGCGACATAAAAACAGCCGCATACAAAACAGGGTTCCCTATGATCCTGGCTAAATGTCAAACAAGATGCTACACTGGTCAGCACTGTGACAGCTGACAGGAAGTCAGGGTTGATTCAGCAGTCCTCCCCTGCTCATAAACAAACCCAGGCACGCCAGAAATGTCAGCTTACATAACGGCCTGTGCGACTTCGCTGCCGGTGTCAGATGCGAGGACCCCCCCCGGCGGGTGGCAACAGCAGCATGAAAGAGGAGGAGCGACCTAAACATCTGATGTGGGCTGGGTGGGTTCCAGAGGAATGCCTATGCAAATTCACCATCTCAAAACTATTAAGTGAATCTGTTTATGGGACAGGCTGTGCTCGGCGCTATTCTTTTCATGTACAAGCATCTGACAGGCGATTTCCTGCGTTCTCTTCATCAATCACAACGTCTGTCATCTCTTGTGTTTCACTTAGAAGCCTCAGTTTACTAGACCATCCTCTGCCCTAATGAAAAGAAATGGACCCGAATCTCTCCGGTGTGATGCTGGCTGGTGGTAGTCCTGACAGGTTAAATGTAACAATCACACCTCTGAGCAGGGGCAGAAATACAATCAATGCCTTTTAATTATTAAGGCTTGCATGGCTCCCTGTTCCCCCTCTGTGGGGGGGAAAGATGAGCAGTGTCTGCCATTGCCACACTGTCCTTGAGAGCTGCCCGGTGCCTGACGGGAGGAGAGAAGCAGGTCAGGGCAGACCGGCACCTGTTGCATAAATGCAGGGCAACAGCTTCTAATTCTGACCCGCCCCTTGGAGAGAAGGTAGGCAAATTCAAAATACTGCCAGTATTGAACCCTTGGACAAAGGAAAGCAGAGGATCTCCCACAAAGGCTGAGGGGTGTCCTGGTCCAAATTCGAGCAAACATACAGAAAAGCCCCAAGTACCTCAAGCACAGCTCCCCTGTCTTGGAAGAGGCATGGGATTGTCTGAACTAGACCAGTCTTACGAAAGAAATGTGCTTCTGTCCAAGTAATGAACAATGGCAGTACTGTTGAATTCATGTGGTAAACACCCAGCCATAAGCAAGAGTTTTGTGCTGCAATATTAATTATGGTAACTCTTCCACTCAAACCAAGTTATTTAGCAAGACTTAAACCGGATGGCAGAGAGGTGATTACTGCACCTCTGCCCCCGCATCTGGGAAAGCAAAACCTGTCACGCTCACTACACTCCAACAGCAAGCATAGAGCCAATGACTAAAGCTCACCTTTCTTAGCTTCTACAAAATCTGAAGGTGTTTACATAATCTGTACACACATACAATTTTGGTAATGGTATGATTTTGCTGGCTGTGTCATTAATTACACACAGATTCCTGGAGTCTGCCTGACTCACGCAGGTTTTTGAACTTTGTGTCTATCTATAGACTAATAAACAGCAGTGCCATCTGAGTGGTCTTCAGGGAAGTTCACCTCCGCACTCCTCTCCTACCCGTCCTGCCCCAGCAGTGATTTACCTCTCACATTCTCCCCCTTACAGTTAATAGGAGAGCTTTCTCACCCTAGTCATCATCTGTTGCTATGACAGATTACAAACATGCTCCATTTAAATCACAGACAGATGAAGGGCGAGAAGCCGATACATATTACTTGTACTAAGATGGGAAATACAGCCATGACAGGCATAAGAGAGGAAGATCGAATTATCTGCTGTTAGAGCCAAATGACCACTCAGTGGGATCTTCTGGCTCATCAAAGGATCAGATGCCGTTGATGGCCGGGAGGCTGTACAGGGGTCTGGCTCAGCTTGGCTGACGTGTGCGCACACGCACGTACACAGACCGGTGCCTGGGATGTGCGGAGACGCGGCGTTCAGGCGGGAGCCGGGCACCGGCTGTGATTCAGCAGGGCTGCGGTGCTCAGCACTGCCTCTCTGCTGCTCGCTGCTTCTCAGCACGGGGCTGTACATTCTGCGTTTCAGCTGGAACCTTCACGAAAGCCGCACATGCCCAACACCCCCCCCCCGTATACCCCCAGCAGCGCAGAAAGGCTCATCTGACATCCTTTGAAATGCGTCATATTGTCCCGTGAGAGCTGGGGCAGAGCTGACTTATTAGCCACAATGTCACGCTGCAGTCTCCTCCGTTGAGAGCTGTCGGGTTAAAGTCCCCAGGCAGTGCCTCAACAGAGAAGAGAAGGAGGTATACAATACATCACCCCCACAGACCGTCACAAATTGAGAAGTCTAACAGATTAACAGTCACACGAAAACCAGTAATTCAGTTAATACTCTGGTGTGCCACATGCCTGAAACCTACAACATACGCCTCACTACTGAGACACCTTACCTCCTTCCCTTAACCCCTCCCCCCTTCACTTTACCTGTGAAGCAGAATCTCACAAGCCATTTTCATTTATCTGTGGTTTGGCTCTGCCCGTTCCTTTTTCCTGGGCGTCTGGTTATCCGGACTGAGCGCTTTGCGGCGATAAAGTCTGTATCAGTAAGTCGAGGAGTGCGCACAGACCGCCGGGGTACATGTTGCGGTGTCCTGGACCTGCTGGCTGCCTTGGTGCAGGGCTCGGCACTCTCAGCTGAAAAGTGCTGCAGTAAAGAATCCGGACCCCTGCTCAAATACAGGGCTGACTGATGCAATGGTGCAGTCTGGCTGGCCAGCCAATCACAGACCTCCTCATTAGCTACCCCTCCCACCCCCATTCACCATGCCCCCCCCGCCCCCAACACCCTCACAAACACATGCACCCTGACACTCGTCATCCTGCCAACTTTGTCTTTTATATAACCTGTGCAGTATTCCAAGATCCACTTGGCAGTGGGACACCTCGCTGCTGGGACAGGCTTCATTTATAGCCCTGACACAATCGGGCCCAGGGGGATGGTGGGCCGGAGCGGTGTTAGCTCGGACAGTCCATTTTAAGCTTTCCCCATTTTGTCCGTCACCCCAATGAGGAACACTGAACTATTACACCCTCACACTCCTCCTTATGTCAAGGTCTTGTCAGAGCCGCGAGTGGGAAGTCCAGAAAGCTTAAGAGTGTTCCCAGAACTGTTCACTGTTTAGACCAGCTGGAAAAAAAAACACTGGCTTACTGTAAGCATTACAGATCCCTCAGATATTTGCTGTGACCCACTCATCCGTATATCTGTACCACTGTAACACACCAGACCACTGTTCATGGGTAGCACACATTCATTCTACAGAAGAGAAAATGAAAAAGACAGAGACAAGACAGATATGTCAGGCCTGTTGCGGAATATTATTTCTAAGGTAGAATTCTGTCTTGCAGACATTGGGTAAGCACCACAGAGCAACACTCTGAGGTCCATGCAACCTTATCTGTATTTACTGGAACGTCATATTCCTGCTTGTGCCTGTGTTCTCTAACCCCGACATAACTGACTAGCGACCCAAAAGGAGGGACAAAGCATGATGCTGGGAAAGACTAGCTGAGATGATTCATCTGCGATTCTAAATTAAGCAGAGAGGTACAACAGCGGGGGCAAGCATGCAACCTCAACAAAACAGAGTTTCAACTTTTAAGGTTGCTTCAAAGGAGCACCAGTGCTCAAGGAGTGAGGTGTTAACCGCACAGCCACATATGCCAGCTTAAAGTATCACATGTCGCATAACCCCTTGCATGAAAGATGGCTTTTCCTTGCCTGTTGACAAAGATAAGATGGGAGGTTGGTGTCCGTGTCAAGCTGTGGTCCAGCCACCTTCATATATAATGTCTTCAGCTCCTCAGCCTTGGAACAAGACCACGCTCGTTTTCCTTGGCTCCCCCGTGACTTGTTGTGGGTAAAGCCTAGTGGCTGTTGTGGTGTAGACATTGATGGGGGATGGGATTGGGGTGGGTGCCCCCCCACACCCCCCCAACCCCCAGACGGTCCCTGCGTGCAAACAGCTGTTCACACATTCTGTTGCTGTGACCTCTGCCAGCAGTGTCTCAAGAATGACATTCCTCGCCACTGCCATTTATGTCAGTGCCCCATGAAAAATACTTTCCATGTCGGGGCGAAATGGATATGTATCCGGGGTAAATTTAGCTTTAAGACACGCAGTCGGTGTCTGACTCTGTTGAAGCAAACAGGGATGGCTTCAATAGCTCCCAGCCTCTTGACACAAACAAGTCAACAATATTCTATAGCCAATTGTCTCTCCAAGATTACGGTAGGCTAGATAACCTATATTTTGAGGTTACGAGTGAATATCAACATTGTGCTTAAAGCAGTGGTTTATATCTAAATAAAAGTTGCGTGGACAGACACTATCCTTTAAGTTGAATTTTAATGAGATGTACTGTGTACAGTCAAAAGCTCCATTCTTCTGTCCCCAACTCTGGAGATTTCCACCCTACTCGCTGTGCCACATGGAATTGGGAGGTAAGCTCTGATATAAATAGTCTGCTGATTTGTGCTTTAATGATAACACAAAACTCCTAAAGGAGCTCTGTTTCATGCATCTTTGTCAGCCCAGTAGCTATGGGCTGGTGTACAGACTATTTAGAAACAACATTACACTAGTTAGAGCTCAGAAAACCAAGCAAAATCACATGAAAGACTAAAAAAAATTACCAATTTTCTCAAGATGAAAAACACAAAAAGCTACACAAGTAAAACATGCAAATGGAAACAAAATAAGCTATTCATAAGGTAGAACAGTACTTACGCTTATTGGCGAATTTTAATGACAAGTGCTTTGAGTTGCATAATAATGCTAAGGAGGAACATACAAATCACACATTTTCATGCGTGAAGCCCCTCAGGCATGTGTCTGGGGCAGCTACTTCAGAGAGACGGCGACATTGCGGCGTCACTTAGCCAACGAGCCCATTCTCAGTTTCTCCTCCTGAGCATGCAGATGGCACACTTCTGCTTCAAACAAAAACCAAAGCTAGCCATCCAGTGGGTGTAGTGCCCAGCCCCCACGGCTGCTTTTTAGCTCCCTAATGGGCTTGTTTCTCCCCCGCTCTGTCCATCAGGATCAATTAAGGCAGTTTCCGCAGGCCGCGTGAGTCCGCCTGGGCCCTAATACTGCTGCTGCTGCTGCTTAAAACAGCTTCTGGGTTAAAGAGAATGTCAAACCGCTGCACATCCTCTGATGTCTGGCCACTGCTGAAATCTCCCATCTGGTGAGAGCCTAAAAATCGCAGGGTCCCAATATTAAAGAATCCTATCTCCTTAGGGGAGTGATTGGTGATTTTTGGGGACTAAGGGGGGAATCTGTTGGCCAAGAGGAGGCTGATATGTGTGTGTGGATGACCGTGTCAACACTACTGAGGATATAAAGTGTATGTGGAGACAACTGTAGCATTTGCATCCATTAAATGCCTCAAGCAAGTCTGCTGACGCCAACACTAAGATTTACCCATAATACCCGATGTATTGCGCTGTCCAAAATACATAGAGAATGAGGACAAGAGTGTTCAATGATAGCAAAAGCCACAAATTGGAAGTAAAAAAATGCCCTTGGAATGAAGAAGGGGTTCTTCTTGTCCTGCCTCGGTGCACATGTTTGTCTGTTTCTGTGGATTAAGGATTAATGCATTTAATCACCTTAAAATACGGAGTAAGTGGGCCAAAGGACGGCCATCATGGCCCTCTGTGATACGAGACCTGGAGTAGGACTACAGCCAAAGCTTGTTGTATTTTTTTTTCTCATCTCAATCATAAGGTAGAACCAAAACCAAACTGTGCAATCAGCAATTAAGAGGGACTGGCCACCAATGGCATGGACAACCACTACAGGTGACAAGATACTGGCTGAAGGAATTATTGGCTGGTCTGAAATGTTTACGCTTCACATCCAGTCCAGCTTTCTTGCATGCTTGTTTTGCATGTTTTGAAGACATCTCAATCTGTTGCCAAGCTTAAACAGAGCCACAGGACACCAACACTAATAAATACTATTCTGTTTGCCCTTGACAGACACCTTCAACGGCATGTTCAAAATGTGGAGCACGGTTATAAAATCAATCATGCAAAAGGTAGAGGCCACATTCTTCTCACAGACATGGCTTTAAAGTGGGAACCTGGCATTTAGGAGCCAGGGCTCTGCTGGAGTCGGCACAGGAGAACACAAAGAGAGGTTCATGTGTGACTCTCTCAGGTCTGGACCTCTGCTCTCATCCCTGCTCAGTTCAAAGACAGCTCTCATCCTTTTAGCACTACAGGGATCCACAGGATCACAGGAACCAGGGCGCTGAGAAAGGCCTCAGTAGCACCAGGGCCGCCGGCTAGTCATTTACCTCCAACGTTCGGGAAACGTCACAGGTATATTTTAACTCTAAGACTCGCGCAACATTTAACTGAAAACCAGCTCTGTCAGGAGCTTACTGACTCCACATTATGCAACAGGCCCAGCACAGCTCAGACTGATGAAGACCATGACAGTGCTGACATGAGCAGTGTGTTTGGAATGTGACATACATATGGAGGAATGTTGTTACAGAGTGTGAGCGTGTCCGTAGACACGCCGTTTCAGTGCTTATGTGGATACTGATTTCACAGATCTGAAACCCGACGCCCAGCTGCTCTGGGGCCAGATGTCCATGGGGCAGTTAAAAAGGTGTGTGGGGAGGGGACGTGATGAAAGCGTGGGTGGGAAGTCCATCTCACCTGGAGGAGGGGGTGACCTGGGTGATTTTGGGGGCGTCCGATGGGGAGCCATCCACTGGGCTGTCTTCTCGGTCCTGGGGCAGCTCCTCGCATGCCTCCAGCTTTTCGTCATCCAGCAGCTCAGTGATCTGGAGGGGAGGAGGGGGCAGACATTTTAGAAGGCGCTCCAGCAATCATTCAGCTGCCATCTCAGAGAGAGAATCAAAGAAAGCAAATTACATCCCAATTTTTCAGTGTACCCAGACTACTCTCCCCCCCTGTCAGGTGGGATCTAAGCTGAACGAAAAAGGAGTGCTTCCATTGGGTCATTAGTATGACCAGCATCAACACGCCAGCATGTGACTCCACCTCAGAGCTGGTACAAGAGGTAGCATTCCTAAGCCGCCCTGCCAGCTGGCAAAGGTGAGGTGCATTTAACAACCACCTGGCAGGGCCACACAAAAGCCTTACTATCAATCAGGGGCATGTTTTCCACAAGGATTAAGAGCACACAGACAGATGAACAGCTTCAGTGCTCGTGTCATGATGTTAAACAGTGGATTGTTGTTTCAGAGAATGCACTGACTATCCAAAAGCTACTTTGTTTATCAAAGCAAGCTTCTGCGTTTATCACATAAACTTTTGCAACATGATCTCCTGGCCACACCTGCATAGTAAATGAGTTATAAGCACGTACTGCGCAACTGCACCATGCTATGCGAGTGCGAGCGCTCAGCATTATGCAAAATGGACAAAAATACTGAGACACGGGGACAACTCAAAACCATGGGAGAGCATAGAACTAGGTCAGCCCCAGTGTGAGATCCCTACTGCTGTGTATAGTTGAATCTGTGCTCCGCACCTAACTGAAAGAGATATGCACGTTACACTCAAGATATACTGTTATAGACTTACCATTCTCTTGAGCCAACACACGTGGATATGAAACATACACTATATGGCCAAAAGTATGTGGACACCTGACCATCACACCTATATGAGCTTATTGGACATCCCATTCCAAAACCATAGGCATTAATATGGAGTTGCCCCCCCTTTGCAGCTATAACAGCCTCCGCTCTTCTGGGAAGGCTTTCCACAAGATTTTGGAGTGTGTCTGTGGGAATTTGTGCCCATTCAGCCAAAAGAGCATTTGTGAGGTCAGGCACTGATGTTGGACGAGAAGGCCTGGCTCACAATCGGCGTTCTAATTCATCCCAAAGGCGTTCAATGGGGTTAAGGTCAGGGCTCTGTGCAGGCCACTGGAGTTCTACACACCAAACTCGTCAAACCATGTCTTTATGGACTTTGCTTTGTGCACAGGGGCACAGTCATTTTGCAACAGGAAAGGGCCTTCCCAAAACTGTCGCCACTAAGTTGGAAGCATACAATTGTCTAAAATGTCTTTGTATGCAGCAACTTTACAGTAGGCATTGTACATTCCGGTAGGTAGCGCTCTCCTGGCATCTGCCAAACCCAGATTCGTCCATCAGACTGCCAGATAGTGAAGCGTGATTCGTTACTCCAGAAAAGGTGTTTCCACTGGCGTTTCCAGTGGTGGCATGCTTTGCACCACTCCAGCTGTCACTTGGCATTGCGCAGTGATGTTGGGCTTGTGTGCAGCTGCCGCCCATGGAAACCCATTTCTTGAAGCTCCCGACACACACTTCTTGTTTTGTAAGTACAATAGATTGAGAACAAAAGATTCTCAATTCAAAGTGCTCTGTATCTGCTATGTAAAACAGGTGTTCTATGTACACTTAATATGGCATTTTCCCTCCAACATCTGGAAGCCTCTACCCATAACGGCCGCTGTTTCTGCTGCGGAATCATGGCTGCTAGTCTCCATGGCAACCGCTCTCTTTGCACCTCATTGGATTAAGGAGCTCCAACCTCATCATGTATGCAGACCGATATGGCTCTTGTGCAGTGTGATAATGGTGGCATTTGCTGGGTACAGCACCACTTCAGTGGCGTAGTCTGCCCTTCCAGTGACAGCGGGACATCAAAACTACATGTTCTCTGTAGGTTATTTATTCTGGGAACCAAAATGATTACTCACAGTTTGCTAATGATCCTTATTTTTTGTGTGGATGGTACAAAACCCTCACTCTTACACATTCTTCAAATTTCACACCTTTAGCAAGAATGAACTCATCCTATAGGCAGTGAGGCAAATAACTAGCGCAACTAAGGCTTCACATGAATGGGTTTGAACTGATGTTCAACAGCACATACAGTAACGAGCCTACAGCCCAGAATGGTCACTGCAGATACAAAAGAACACAGAACACTCAACACAAAAAATACAGAAATAAAATCTGTGGGCGCCGTTTACTCGAAACATTCTCTCTTGCCCAAATGCTTCTCAAAATAACATCTGCTGACCAATGCTAATGTGGTGTGATTTAATGGTAATCTGATTTAGATAGGTGAATGAATGCACCGAAGACTCCCGTCCAAGGCAGTTCTGCCGATTACATAAGAGTTCTCTCACAAGTTCAGACACACAGCCTGGAGGTGAAAGAGAAGTACGTGTCAGCAGGGGGGTGTGTAGCACATGTGCACTGTCTTCTGCATTTTTAGGTCAACTGTGAAACTACACGCCGCTATGAAACATGTGACAACGCACCAATTACTGATGACCAGATGCCGGCCTTCTCGGTTAGGCCGCAAACAGAAAAACGATGCTTAAGAGAAATGCTTGATTATGTAACACAATCTCCGTTGCTCAGACAGAAAAAAATAAACTGGATATGAACTACATTCTTGTGTTACAGCACTCCACCCTTATAAAACACAATTGGAAT
Organism: Megalops cyprinoides; assembly: GCF_013368585.1. Lineage (NCBI taxonomy): Eukaryota > Metazoa > Chordata > Actinopteri > Elopiformes > Megalopidae > Megalops > Megalops cyprinoides. The sequence goes on along the minus strand of NC_050598.1, from coordinate 20,962,448 downwards.
AAACTTGGGAGAGATGCTGCAGACATGAAATCGTCTAGTAGAAACAAGCCCAAATGAGAAGCCACCCATTTTGACTTAAGGCACATCTGCGTGTCAGGCCAAGCACTCGCCAGTCAGACAACTCTAATACAACTCAAGACTACATTTTCCGCCAAAACAGAAATGGAAAAACAGGTTCCTGTTCTGAGACCACAGAGTTTCAGCTGCGTTCACAGATGACATCGTTTCAAAAATTGTGTGCGTGGTGCGGTCAGGTTCACCCGTGATGCGGCGAGTAGGCAGAGGCAAGAATGTGAGGAACGAGAGGGCATGGGCGCTGTCTGGTGCCCGAGTCGAGGGGGGGGGGGTGGACACTCAACAACTGCAGTTACTGAAGAATCCTGGAGGAGTGCGACACACGGGGGTGAGGGGGGCATTAACAATTAACCACTGTGTGCGAGTTGTCAGACTTCCTTGTCAGCGTTCAGAGTTTTAACAGCTGAACCACAATGCTCTCTCTCCTGCTAACTGCATATATCCAGCCTGCAGGATCAAGTTACTGTAAATGAAATTGGAAAAAAGGAAATGGAGGGAAATCCCACTTCTAATCATCGAGCATTATCTCACTCCCCTTGTCCTTTAAATCAGACATGAAGCAACCTTCACACAGCTTCAGCTGACCTACTGACTCAACAGCCTGAAGGTGCCACTTCCCTTAAATGGCAATGGAAAACAACCTGAGGCCGGAACTGTGAGGGCCATCCTGGTTCAAGCAGTCCAGTGTATAAGGGGTATACAAGAACTGCCCAAAGGTTCAGTGGAGGGAGTGTATGACTCCTACCTGTAAAATGCACTGACACCCTATTAGGATAACATTTCCTTGCTGTCAACAATGGTTTGACACAGTTATTTGAACAATTCAAGACAGTATCAAATATAAAGAAATCATTAAATCAAAAAGATAAAAAACCTGAGCAGCAGTGAGGATCCAGCAGACCTTCCCAAGAATACTGAGCATGTGGGGGCAGTGAGACAGGGGTGTTCCCGACATAAAAAGGTTCACCCCTACTGGAATAGCAAAAGCTGAGTGGGACAAATGAATGATTTAAGATGATATTAATTACAGACCCTAATGAGGTGGTATGTGCTCCTCCAAGTGTCTGGCCTGCCTCCATCTGGGGTAACTGGCACCCCACACCCCTTCACCTAGCTCTGGCTGCCCCAGTGCATAGTTCTCCGAAATCAAATGCACTAAACTCCAGTGTCTCATTCCTCAGAGGAGGAGGAATTAGCTAGAGGGGTTGTCGTTTACCCCAGTAACAGCCCTGTTATGGGATGTTATGGGGAGGTCCACTGCTAGCTGACCCAAAACATTTTCATGAGGTTGCTGTGACGTTGACGGTACAGCAGTACAATAGGACCATAGGTTTAATTTAGCCAGCGTGCAAAGATGAAAAGACCGCATTCACAGAGGCAGCATGGGTTCCTGGTCACGCACATCTACTGTGCTGAGTCTGGCACACTGAAAGCAGCACGTGCCTCACTGCAAATGCTGCGGACCCATTTGGGCTTCTGCCTTCTGTCTAATGGGTATGCAGCTGTGTTGTCTGCTTGCTGTACTGGTCAGAGTGCATAAGCTTTCAGTCAATACCACCCTGGCTCCTAAAACAAAGGTCTAATGTAATTTAATACATCTATGGTTAAGACTGTCTGATTCAGAGAGAAGCTTTAGACTAGTGGGAGTCTGCTGAAATTAGCACACACCGATATGGGTGGAGCCCCATATGGGGTGGGGGGATTTGGGAACCGTTTATACTTTCCCCTGCTTTGATTCGTTCCAAACACAGTGAAGCTGAGAACCTGTGGGTTTAACTGCCAGGAAAAGGAGCAGAGATGGAATGATACACACAATAAGAGGATACAGAAATGTAATCCTGGCTTTAATTTGAGGTTTACTGTTCCGCTTTTATGTACCTAGACTCAATATTCCACCACTGCAGCACAAGGGAAATGGAGAATCAGCGCTATGTAGCAGGACCATGTTGTTATTCATAGTGACATTCAAATGAAACGGCCTCTAAATGATATCAAGATTTGTCCTGAATGCCACCAACCCTGCGCATAATCACAGCGCCATCAAACTGTAGACTGGAGTTCCAGCAACACACTCTAATCCCTGCCAAAGTTCAGGCCAATTATGCACTGATTTTGGCTGCATGCTTTCCATTTGTCCGGCTTGAGGAGTGACATAATTCTAAAATACTGTGATGAAAAGGAGAGGTCTCCAGGGACTGATGCAGGTGTCTGTTCCAAAGTTACATCATGCTGTTATGTAAGTCAGCGGTTACTTATTATTTCATACAGACAGCCATTCTTGAACCTCTCCTTAAGATTTTTAGGCACGATACAGGAAAGAAAAAAAAATCACTGGGGAGAAAATTTATAGCTTCTCATCTCCTTCCTGTGTAAGAGACTGCCCAGCCCTGGAATTCAAGCAGTTTTCAACAGAGGATTAGGCTGAGATTTAGGATAGGCCCGCTCCTCTCCTGTGGCTCCCCAGACTGATAACTAATGCAAACTTAAAGGCAGGGGGATGGGAATTCGAACGAGATTTTAATCTTTCCAATCCAGCCTATGACTCTGTAGAATGCACAAACAGGCAGGGTGTCGAGCCGTCGTCACCTCTCAAAGGGGATGGCACCGAGCGTCCGCTGTCATAAACAAACACACCATTCACAGCCCGCCACTTCACACTGGGAGGGTGAATGCCTGACACAGGCGTGCCTCTTGGTGGCACCAGGTGCAAGACACCCAATTACAAGACAATGTCAACATTAAAAACATCTCGGTGCTTTTTTAGAACACCTGATAGACTCACAGCTCCACATCATCTAATTCTGAGAATAATTATCGCTTTGACTTCAAACAAAAACTATGCCTTTTATCCTCCCCCCAGGGACTGGCCTTGCCCAGCTTGAGCACGGTGTAATGCCTATGCACTCTTCCAATACACTATTTTTAACACTCAGACCCACGGTATACTACAGGAGAGCCAGGGCCAACAGGAGGAGCTGTGTACCTTTCACTGCCTGTCACAGCCAGTAAACTACTGTGGGCTGGTGAGACGCTAGGAGGTGCTAACAGGGCCCTGGCCAATTTAAGGCCACCAGACCCTAAGCAGAATAAAGACAATTGTGTCCTGCTGTTCCGGACTCTGGCTGCTGGCTGCTCTGGGCGCAGTCAGCTAATGACATGCCCAGACTTGAGCTGGCAACGTCTGGGCTGTAGGGCTCACTGTGTACTTGGAGGGAGCACCTTTTGTGACTGAGCCACAAAACTATGACATTTTTTTGTGCACTTGAATAAATAATGCTGCTTGTCCTCCTCTACTTCATTTCTGTGGCCGTTTTCCGCACTCTGAAAGATTCCAGACCTTTAAAATGACTCATCTCTACAATTGACCAAAGACTGAAAGCATCTGTGGATTCCAGACAGGTTACAAATGGGGAAATTGGACTTACTCTTGTTCAACATGTATCATCTCACTAGGACATCCACAGGTCAAAAGAATATTTCTGTTTCAAAGATCAGTCAGGACAGATGTATGCTTTCCATTCATATGGGTTACTGTTATTTGTAACCCAGTGAAGACACACATTTGATAAAAAAAACCACTCCTCTCTATATGTGATCCTCAAAGGCTGTAAATAACATAGATGTGCCCCGTCTCTCAGCAACTGCCCACTGATACTCATCCAGAGACAAACTGGAAGCTGGAAAAGCTAAATCAGGATGCAGCCTAGCTGACGGCCAGGAGCGTGTGAGTGTGAGTCAGAGGGAGATGAGGAGGACAGGGGCCTTACTTGCTCATTGATGGAGCTGTAGTCATTGGTCGTGGAGACGTCATCGTCATCCGAATCGAAGAACTCCTCCTGGTTCTCCAGCAGCTCAGCCAGGATGCGGCTCACCGACTCCTGCTCCTTGAGGTCCTCCACGTCAGTGTCCAGGCTGCCATAGAGAAGATGGAGGGTATGTTGTAGGTGAGATTGTGTGCTAAATCATTATACCGCCGGGGAGACTGTAGATTCTTTTCAGACGGTTACTGGCTTTAAGAATACGGAACATATGGAGCAGCCATTTCAAAACTCTCATCCCTCGATTACCAGGTCAACTCCCTTGACTCTAGACAGCACTCAACTACCCCAGACAATCAACGTCAATGTAAAACTCATCAACAGCTTCCCTTCAGTATAACAGCTTCTAATTTATCACACTTTATAAAGTTTTAACTCTTACAATATTTAGCCAGCTGGCTACCAATTGTTACAGATTGAGGATGGCCATGTAGAGTGGAGATCCTCCATCCCTCACTCATGGAAGGTCTCTACTGTACTTTCCAACACTGACACACACATTTTTTGCGAATCTCGTCACAGTTACTGGAGCACAGTTACATTCCAGGATTACAGTTGCGCAGCTGCGTTTCGGATAAACCTCGAGGCGAGTCTTACTGGAAGACGTCCGGGCCGAAGACGGCGGCGAGGGCTCCCGTGCTCCAGCTCTCCTCCTGAAGCGACGCCACACTGGACAGGAAGCGGCACAGGAAGCGCAGCAGGCTGTAGTTGACCTGAGGCAGCTGCTGCAGGAAGTACTTCATATTTCTGGCCAGCTCCTCTTCGCTGCTGTAGTCTGGAGATTTTTTGGGGTGTCGGGGTAAGAAAATAAACAAAATAAAGAGTTAAACTAAAGATCATACCGAAGAGGAGCTTTAATGAATTGGGTTTCAAAGGGTGAAGGACAGAGCATAAAGAGAAGAGGGGACGGCGGTGTAGCACAGTGGTAAGGAGCAGGACTCCTAACCGAAAAGCGATTGAGGGTTCGATTCCCCAATGGGACACTGCTGTTGTGCCCTTGGGCAAGGCACTTAACCCATAATTGCCTCAATAAATATCCAGCTGTATAAATGGGTAACATGTACAACTGTCACTAAGTCACCATGGATGAAAGTGTCTGCTAAATGACAATAAATTAATGTACTGTAATGTATCTGATGTGGTTTGGACGTGAACAACATTGTTTTCATGACCATGTCCAGAGGTACACAGGTGTGCACTTCTCACAATGGACTTAAAAGCACTATTTCCATCCTTTCTTGAGAAACGTACCCGACTCTCTCATACCAGCCACTGTGTGCTATAAGAGCATCTGCTAAATGCCAGTAACATAATGTGATGTAATGTAATGGGACAGGCAGGAGGAGGAGGACGGGGGCGGACACCTTGGTACAGCTGCAGGATGTGCGCCTGCATGCTGGCGGGGATGACGGGCTCCGGGAGCTCCTGCAGGAAGAGGCGCAGCAGGCTGACGGCCGAGGCCAGGTCGGCCTCCTTCTCCAGGTCCACCTCCTCGCCGCTGTCGTAACGCTGCCGCAGCCACTCCACGCGCTCCGCGTTCCCGTTCACCAAGAACAGGCCCTCCAGGTCCAGACCCCCTGGGAGAAAGGAGAGGAGACACCACTCAGCAAAGCCCCGAAGAACAGGCCCTAGAGGTCCAGACCCTCAGAGAGAATGGAGAAGAGACACCACTCATCAAGGCCCCAAAGAACAGGCCCTCCAGGTCTAGACTTCCCGAGATAAGAGAGGAGATACCACTTCCTGGGCTGTAAATGTACACTCTGGGACATTCATTGACCATGCCATTTATATGACATTTGTTTCATAATGTTTGCATCACTTAAATGTCCAGTGCGACAAGTATCTTGTAGCGACTGATTATCATGGCCAGAGGACTGCATATTCATCTGTGTTAGCTTGTTTTAAAAAAAAACAACAAAGTTTTTTTAATAAATGGCTGATTATTTTAGCAAAGATTAATGCATTACTAATGGGTGCACTTTATCTCACGTTTATGTTTGTTTAATCTCAGGTCTGAACTCGGGCAGAAGGGGAAACTGACATCAAAAACTCACTGCTCTGTGAACAGAATCCCATTCAAAACTGTTGTTCTGTGGCTTCCCCCAAAGCTCCGATGTAGCGAGCAGATAACCTTGTGGCTGTCTGTTTAATTAATTACCCACTGTTGACGCTCTCCCCTCGTCCAGGGAGTGGAAAGACCCCATCTCCCTCTGTTATGTTTAAACTCACGCCACATGAGAACTTTTTTAATTCCCCTCATTTCCAGCGCAATGCATGATGGGAGATGGCACCGAACTGCGCTTAGAGAGAGCCGGTGCTGGGAAACAAGGACTGCATGGCAGACTGCACTGGTATGCGCCCCTTCCGTGCCAACCTCCATTCCGGCTCCAGCTGACTGGCTTCGGCTGAGAGCACTCTTACTGAATCACAGTCATGGCAGCCAGTTTGAGTGCAAACAGACAGATTAAAGTATTTTCACTGGCTGATTAGCTTTTGGGGTACTTTAGTACGCTAGACTGCGCAATCATTAATACTGCGGTGGCGTGAAAGGAGGAAAAAGCGAATCTTGTTGTGTAATGCGTCTAATTCTACCTAATTTCACACACTAATTATTGTGACTGAAAAGTCATCCAGAGTTAAGTCCAGCTAAACACAACAAACAAAGAGCTTGGTAGGAAACTTTAATCATTTCATTCTACTGAGAGGAAAATATGGCCGAAATAATGTCAAGAGTAGCTCAGACGACTGCGGCCTACATGCAAACGAGCCTGCTTCGTTTCTGCATCTGAACGACCCACATACCCGAAAATATAACCCTTAAACCTTGTTTCTCTGGCTTCTTATCCTTACATACTAACATAGCTATAAAAAAGTAAGTTGGCACAAACTTACATTACAAAGGAAGCCCATCTATTTGATCACAGGGCGTTGCAAGTTCAGCTTATCACTTGATCTTCGTAAACATTTTTGGTATGACAGTTCTACAGCAACCCAAGATAAACGCATTGTACATTTTGTTATGAGGGGTGCTGTGTTAACCCCAGATACAACTTATGCGTGCAGCTTTCACAAACCGTAGACTACGACGTTTTAAAAAATTAACACTGTACTGTTCAGTTTGGTTCCTCTGGGTTTATGTGAAGTAGGGGGGGGGAAGGTAATTGTTACTCACCAAAGTCTCACTTTATGTGGAGTAGGGGGGAAGGTTAAGGGAAGGTAATTGTTACTCACCAAAGTCCCACTTGCAACAATGACTGACAAACATTTATTTCAAGTATGAGTTACCTGGGGGCTTCCCAGGTCAAGCTGTGGCGACATGAAACTTGAAAAAGAATTTCAGACTTTCAGTGGTTCTCCCAGCACAAACAAAGAAATGCACACAGAATCAGTGCAGCAGTGAAGCATTACGAAACCCAACCCTGACCACTATGCCACAAGAGACCGCAATGACAGTCAAAGAACGTGTGCATTCCCTTCCTGGTGAGAGGTGCCTTCTCTCTTTGCTCTCACAACCCCATTCGTGGTAAAAACCCGTTGAGCCGAGCTAAGGCCTCACCGTGCTCCTCGATGTACTCCACGATGTGCTTGACCAGCAGGGGGACCCCTTGCCCGGGCTGCCCGCTCTGCTGCACCTCCTCCAGGGGGATCCCGAAAACCCTCGCCGTGCTGAGGGAGTCGCTGAGGGAAGGAGAGAGGCTCTTCCTCATCGCTTCCACAGCCGGGCTGCTTGCTTCGGTCTGTGGGCGGGACAAGGGACACACTGAGATTCGCCCTCACCCCTGCACTGTCCCTCTGACAGAACACCCCCCCCCCCCACACACACACACACCTCAGCCCCGGCCCCTGTCACTGCAACAGGAGAGGAAGGCCGTGCTGTTAGAAACACGAGGGGAAAAAGAGCCAGCCGGGCGGAATACAGAGCCGACCCCTCCCAGTCTGTCATCTCCAGCTCTTATCAGGCCCCCACCCCCGCGTCCCACACCATGCAGCGGGCGGTTATGCAAGCCCAGCGAGAGTCATGTGCAAGTCTCTGACAAAGATCAGTACAAGCACACTGACAGGGCTAATGGGAGCAGGTGCCTGGGCGGTGACAGCCCTTGGCGGCCTGACGGCTGTGTGACAGACACTCTTCCGCAGCGCTGCCCTGACCCAGACACGTATCCCCCCTCCACCAACACACGCTGTGGGGTCGGCGGCCGAGCCAAATAAGGCTGGCCCTGCATACATCACACTAAACATGTCTGCCTGGATTATCTGTTGCTTCATTGCTTTACTACAAAAAGGCACTAATGGCCTCACATGGAATACACATGAGTGTATGAGATTCCATTTTTAAACATTTTCATTACATATGTTCTTTATTTTTATAAATGTAACTTCCCTCTTTTATATTTATTAAAAATTCACAAAAACCATTCAAAAAGTCTTACCTTTGAGCACGTAAACACCCAGAAGTTCACCTTATCTCCTGCTCCACTCACTCTCAGTGAATCCAATGGTCATCTATGGCTGCTTCAGGTTGTGGCAAAAGATGAGCCTGTAGTTCCTCATTGACAGACCGCAAATCCTCTTCAGGACTTCAGTAGTTAAACTGCAGGGAAAGAGGAGGGAAAGGCGTCTCGAATCCTTCCTGCTGCAATATGAGCCAACTTATAATTACCTCACATTTAAGTTTAACCGGCAAAGAAATGCTAACTGGCCAGAACCGGCAATAAAAACTAGACGAACAAAGAAAACACGAAAAACAAATGCACCTGCATTGTTTTGCACATGACCCTTGACCCCAAGATTCAAAAAAAAAAAAAAAAACACCATCAGTTCCACTCTAACCAGCATTCCACACATAACATCACACGCAGACTATGCAGACAACACTGCTGGAGGAATTTTAATCCAAAAGGTATCTGTGTGTGACAGCTGCCGTGTTTAGCATTAGAAAGGGCCCTTGCCACCCCCTGATGGGACAGAAACCGCACAGGCTTTTATCCATCAGCAGCAATTCGGGGAGAGTGAATCATAATGGTCTAATGGTGTCAAGCGGATTCATCTTCAAGTCTACTGTACCGGAGAAACGAATTCTTTCCCCAATTGCAGCAAGTTCCTTTACAAGGGAGAATAAGTCATCTTAAAAACACCATTATCTGTAGAGCTCTTTCCACCAGCGCTGTTCCCCCAGCAACTGATCAACATCAAGCACAAGAAAGACTGTTCCATTGAAGAACAGGCCTCCAGCTGGGCACTATGTCCCGGAATGTTCCATGTTGGAAGGCAGAGCAACATTTTCTTTACAAGGTATTTTGTTTATACAAATCACATAATTAGCCCGGTTAAAGTTAATAAAGACTTGTATCTGCCGTCACCTGTAATTTCCAATGTCCTTGTCCTGTTCCGGCGATGTGATTACAGAGCTTGGCTGTATTCTACTGGTCACAACGTTTCATGGCCAGCCATTCTCTGCCAGCTCCTTCTCTTGCAGCACAGCATCAAAGCAAATTTCCATACAAAAACAAATCAAAGAGTGGCCCTTGGACATCTCTGGGCCCTCTGGGACCCCTCTTTCTTCCCTACAGCGCTGCTCAAAATCAAAATAATATTAAATAGGGAAGCGCAGCCTGTGGGTTGCCGGGACAAAATGTTCTCTACGTGTCTCTGAGAGGACTACACCAGGAACCTTGACTGTAAATATCTTGTGGCACAGGAAAATAAATTGTGGGCTTGTCATTGTATTAATCCCACACGTCACGTGCCTTGCCCTTTCGAGCCACAATGTCCTCCTTTGTTAGAGGAGAAGCAGAAGAAGGTGGGGACGGCGGACTTCTGCGGAGCAACATACCCGATTTTTTGGCTGTCACACAAACTCGCCGGCACGCGGGCCCTGTGGGACTGAGGCATCCTGCTTGTCGAGGTCCTTCAACAGCAATCCCAAACTTGCAGCCTTCCGTTTTTCTCTTCCTACCTCCACAATTAAACAGGCACTCTTTCACAAACTAACATGCCATTTTATCCCTAGGCCCTGAAGCTTTTTGATGCCTGGCATTTATAACCACTCACCACTCTACTGATGTATGTAATTAGTGCCTTGAACAGGTAATTTTATCAAATATTCCCCTTGTTCTACAATGTTGACTGATCTTTCCATGCTGCAGGTACCCCCCCCCCCTCCACTTTGATTTGGACATTTTAAAAGTGACCAGATGGCAGTGGATGGAACTGTAATGGTGGCTAAAAAAATGGCAAGAAAAATGGCACAGAATTGTGCAGCTTCAGATGTTTATAAGTGAGGGACGCAAAACTATTAGCACTGGGTCTACATTTTTAGTCTTCCATTTTAACACTGTTTGATACTCCCCAGTGAATCTTTTTGTTGCAGCAGAACAACATGCAGACCTTCAACGGTATCTGTCAGGTGACTGCATCAAAAGGCACCACAGGTATAAACTGACATGGCCTCTCATTAGGTCTTAGTGATGCACGGCCAAGAACAGAAAGCTGACAGCCGACCAAAGAAAGTGAATACATTTGGCTAAAAACGTCCACAGTGATTCTGGAGTTACACTCATGTGCTAAAAAAGCTGGCAAGGACAATGGGAAGCTAGACCAGTCAACCTCTACAAAGTTCCCTCTTCATAAAATGGCTGCATAGACAGAAGACAGTTGTGGCATTACAGCAAAATACAGCAACGTTACGCTGCCGAGCCAAAACCAAGGGTTCAATCATGAAAAATGATCACAGCTGACCATTGTATCATATGGTAGATACATACTTTTCTCCAAGACAAGGTCTCTATGCAGATTCATTTGACCCCTAGTTAATGAAATCAACATTGTTTTGTTTGTTTGTATTGATACATAAACATGCTCTTGTCATGATACATAAATCCTGCTCATCAAATGCATGCTCTTGTTTTCAACCCATGAGTCTGAAAAAAATATGATTAAACCCAGTTGCTGGTGGAGGCCCAGCCACTATGACAGTGTGACATTGACAAATTATGCAGTTAGCAAAGACAGGCCGAGTGACAGAGAGAGCACCGAGTACTACCCTTGACACAGTAATTGAGCTTCGCCCCATGGCATTTACTAATTAATAACCCAAACTCTGTGGGGGACAGCCTAGAGAAGATAGTGTTATTTAACTAAGAAGGGCAGAAGGGGTCTACGTGTTCCTTTCAGTACTGGGTAAATGGAACTGAGAGTGGTTCACTACTTCTTTGATCTTGGGCATGAGCAGAGCAATTGTTTTGAGCTTGAAGAGATAACCACTGTGGCCTAATGACTTACAAATGATTTTAAATATGACTGAGGAGAATGAATTATGTTTTAAAGACACTGACCAACTCTGCAGCATCGCTGTTAGTGTGTTTACCAGACTTCACAAACCTCTTCACTATAGGGACTTGGCTATGAACCCTTAGCTTACTAGCTGTGTGGCTAGCAAATTAGTCCTGTAGAGAAGGTACAGTTTTCTAATACAAAGGATTTGAGAAGCATTAATTATTTGCTTTGATATATTGTCAAAATTAACATAAAAAAATATATCTTTACAACCAGTTTGTATCTGAAAAACATGTCCTGAATGACAAACACCAGTAGAAACAGCAGCATGTGCAAAGGGCAGGTTAGCAATGTCTCATATGAACTCATCACCTCTGACCCCTTGCTGGAAGAAATGCGATGGTTCCAGGTCACGTAGACACCCCTATTGGAATTTCTTTCTCCTGTATCTATGTCACCGGCAATAATGGAATGCTCGAAACCCAACACAACGAGAGGACCTGGGGGATTCTTCACAGGGTTTCGTAACTCTGCTGGGTCATTTTTCACTTCAAGCAGACCTCTGCCAGGTCACAGCTTGAAGAGAATATTTCTTGAAAAACATAAAGGACTAGCAGTTCTGATCTCAGCAGGCCAAAGCTCCTTCAGGTGAATTTTTCTAGCAAAAACGAGAGACGGTCTGGCAACCGTTCTAGTTCGGTTGCCATGGAATGACCCAGCTGTTCGCTCAACCTTCCTGTTTCTGCACAGCGAGTTAGTCTGCATTTGGCACAGACAGAAATGAAAATATGCTCCGATCCACATAAAAAGTAAGACTGCCTGGAGGGTTCCTCCCAGGGCAAAGAAAAAGATTCAGAAAGTCTGCCGAATGATTGCATTTAAGCACACATTTCCCAGGCCTTGTCTGGGGAGGAAAAAAGAATCACAGAGATTTCTTCTCTCCTTGTAAATATGAGGTTGGAAATTGTCTGGTGGCACCTGACCTAAAAAGCAGGTCTTCGTGAACAAACACATTCCATCATCTTTGCATCACAGTCTCAGTGAATGGCTGCCACTTGCCAAAAGGCCAAAACGCAGCAAAACGTGCCCGTTCATGACATTACATTACCATACACGCATTTGGCAGGCGCTCTTATCCAGAGCGGCTTCCATCACAATGTTCGTCCATCACACTCCGTACAAGTTTCACTGCAACATGACCGTCCATTTCAAATCCAAGTGGAATAATTGTGAGGGAGCTGGAGAGCAATAATGGCAGACCTGCTACTGAAGCAAATGAGTTTAGGGTGGTTTTTAAAGGCGTCACATTCAAGCACAACATTAGTTTGACTCAGCTGTTAACATAAATTGACTTTTTTATACCTAACTGATCTGTTAGTTCTGCTTCTTCAAACATGGTAAACAACACAGAGATGACATGTTTAACACTGAGGGCTGCCATTTTGCAGAAATGAACAAATACCATCTTCACAGTTTGTTCAGACCTGGCCCATTTTCTGTTGACCGCTGATGAGCGCAGTCATTAAAGCTGTTTTCAACCTTGGTCCATTTTGCTGGTCCGAACTCGGGTGCGATTATTCCACCGCTGGTCTCCTTTCACACTACATTTTTTGGCTGCAAACCCTCGTCCGTTTACGTCATCAGCACGTAACGAACATGCAGCTTTTATTTACCAATGTCGCTAGGCAACGATACAAAAAGGGAGGCAAAATGGAAAGCCGCACTATATTTGTTTTCTTATTCATCTTTTTGTTAATATGGTGTCAGCACCAATATAACCGTGTTTGGCATTTTCACTATGCCATAAATGCGTCCCGCTGTCTGAGAGTGTTGCGAGCTGCTCGGATAAGGAGGTTTGTGAGGAGACAGGCGGCAATGCGAAATGAATTTGCAGCTTTGCTTGCAGAGCATACACGCATACCCTCAAGGTGAGCGAATGGTGTGGCTATCTGCACTTATTTCCCTAATAGTTTTAGATGCGACGAGCGTGAATTGCCACATAGTGTTTACGACTGGTTTTAGATAGGACAGCTTTCACACCAAATGCGAACCACACTGGAGTTGAGGTGAACCGTACCCCAGACCCCCGTTGTCTGGAGGACTCGGGTGCGGTCCCTTGATGCGCACACGAGTTCGGAAAACAGCTTTCACATCAACAAAAGGAACCGAACTAATGGCTCAAGCGGACTCGGGTCTGTACCAAAAGCACTAGTGTGAAAGCACCCTTAGTGGTCAAACACAAAGTACCAAAAAAAAAAAAAACCCCCAAAAAACAGGTAAAGCAAATACAAATTACAAAGCAAGAACACCACGTCTTGGCAAATTTCAAAAGCCAATATCTCTGTAAGACTTGGCATACAGATTACCGATTCAGAATTTTTTCATCAACTCTGCAGCAAATGGAAATTTCCACAAGGCTGCTCAAACCCCCTGAGGTAAGATTTTGCCTTATTGTCCTGAACTCTATTTACAGTACAATGATCCTTGACCCAAGGAACACTTTCCCCCGAATTAATTTGCCCTCCAAATGGAAACTGCAGTTCAGCTACCTTGGCAGTGACATGCAGTTTCACTGTATATGAAACTGAAAATGGGAAGTACTAGTCAGCACGACAGAGTGTGAAGACAGATGACATCTTATGCACTTACATGGCCTTTAACAATTTGAACATTTTAGACTGTGCTAGACAAAGTATATCTGGTGTGTCTTGTGCCCCTTTGAAAACTCTTGGTTTTGACACATCCAATCCAGAATGAAGACAAAGTAAGCCAGCACAGCGTACAAGTGGAGCTGCAGAGGAGGATGACAGGTAGCCGCGCTTTATCGCTACCCAGAGGACTTGCTGCGCTGCTGTATTTCCTATGACCTCTCACCCAGAGCTCTTGTTTACGGAGGGAAACTGAGCCTGCAGCAAAAGGGCTCCGCCCCCATTCTCACAAACTCTTCTGATCATAAAGGGAAAACTCACCCTGCTCCTGCTGCATCTCTCACTTACGGTGTATTAAAGGATCCTGCACGGCCCATGCGGTCACAGTCAGCCGTAACACCAGACGACAAAAATACTTTCTGAAAAGCCTGTCTGAGGTACTTCCCCAAGTCTAACCAAATACTAACACGTAATTCCATATAAACGTAGCTGTGATACTTTTGGTACACTTTGTGAATTGGGAGCCAATTACATGAGAGAAATGGTGTGCAAATCCGGCATTCGGAGAAGGGGGCATGGTCCAAAGCCAGCGGGCGGAGGGGGAAATCTCCTGGAGGACAGCTGGCGCGAGCGGTAATCTGAACAGCACACATTCAGCATGTTTAAAGGGCAGGACATCTTCTCAAACCATATGCTTTAGGCATTGAGAGGGGATATACATCCGGGATGCTGCGCGGGACATCAGGTTATCCGAGCGCCGGCAGTTCTGTTTTGGGAATCTGTGAGCAGGCTAGTTTCACGCTGCTGTGAAGGCGTTGGTTTGTCTTGTCTTTCGGACGTTCTGTCCTTGGCTCTTCGGGGGTCCGCCATGTTTGGTTTTGCTTGGCCGGCGGGGATTAAAAACAACAGCGTTTCTCAACAATCGCACCCTGTGGGGGGCTGAGGGCTTTGGGACTTCCTATATTCCATTTCGTGACATTCTAACCATTAAAAACTGAAACTTCACTGGAAAAAATCCACAACTAAAACAAAAACAGGACTTTCAATCTCCTCCCCCCCAAAAAAATTCTCTAAATATTTCATATTTAAAGTTGGAATAATAAGTAATAACTGTTATTCATACATGTTTGCTCTTTTAGATTTTAACTTCCTATTTTCCCATATCTCCCCCTTCCCAAAAATATCTTGAGAGGAGCAGATGAGGGGACTTTCAAACTTGGATACACCTCCGACAGCGTATTTACTTTGAGATGACGTTCTACCCTGAAACTTCTGAAGGAGGCAAATGAAGGCAGGAAGCTATCCTTACACAGTTCAAGTAAAAAGGCAAAGGCCGTGTGGGGGTGTATTTGCTGCTCACAGGAGGCCTGGTCCTCTTGTGCTTGGTGACTGGCTGCCATCTCGGAACGGGCTAATGGGAACCTGAGCGTCCAGCCAAATGCCCGCCACACAACACAAGCCTGGCCCGATGTACACAACCAGGAGCATTCTGCTCAAGGTCCACCGCAGGGCAGTGTTAGAGAAGAGCCAGGGAAACCTGAGAATGCCAGCCTTTCACTGTTCGCAGACACACGCGTGCTTGTGCTTTTTCACCCACACTCTTGGCTTCATTTTACTGCAGTGCCATGGTGAAATAATGAGCAAGATGTTACAAATCCAGCGTGAGCTACAGACTCAGGATCATATTTTCCCTAAAATGTCCACTACACTTGTCTTTCCTTTAAACAAAACAGATGTTTTAAGTTATGACAAATAATGATAAAAATTAACCAGAATTTGATCCTAACTTATCAAGCCAGTTTCAGCCATGTCGCCAAATTCACCTCGTAACAGATATAATGGTTGAAACTAGCTCCATCTCCTCCAAGCCTGCAATTACTGTTAACTCTATGTTAACTTTTCCCATACCAAAAAAATTTAATCTAACAATTACCATATAGGTATATAGGTCTAACTTACTGTAGACGTTTTAAGGCATAAGATGATATATGCATCATTAGAACATAATATAAACAAATCTACATAAGTATCCAATTCAGTGCAAATACGTGAAGAAGAAAACGACTGCAATTCACAACTCTGAGCTCACCTCACGTGGTTCGCCTATTCTGCCGCCATTCTCTGGCACATACATTTGTTACCAGCCAAACATCCATTAGTCTCTAGGTCCCTCCTGCTGCATTGTGATCTTAGACATTTAGTTATGTTTAATGAGCAACCCTGGCATTAACGGAATGCTTAATATTCTTAAGAGAAGAAATGGGAAAAGTGACCTTCATTGCTCCGCCATCTGTATTAATGTAACCCTCGACCTTTTCGGATTCTTCGGTCTATTTATAGGAACACGTTCTTCTGACCTGCATGCTCCTTTGGGCCCTTGTTTGGAAGTCCAACCCTTTGTTCTCTGACTTATGTGTAAAACACTTCTCTGGTGTTTTTCTAGTCGTTCGTTCTTAAGACAACCGCCACACGTGACTTGCAAGATTTAATGGCTCATTGGGAGAAATGTTACCTGTACCCGCGAAGCTGAAAACATACTTGTCACTCAACCTCACTGCAGCAGGGAGTGACAGAGAGCCTCCTCAGAAGGTTCCTCCAGGAAAAAATAAAGTGTTCATCAATATGGGTGAATGACAAAAACCAAGAAACAGCACAGCGAACAGCACTTGACCCACACAGGAATTGTCGCTGGATGAAATATGTTTCCAATTGTATTTCAAGGATGAGCTACAGCTCTGTACGCAGGTAGTGCAATGGAAAAACAACTGTCCCACATACGGGCAGCCAACATTAGCACCAGCTCATCATAGACTGGCTCCAGTTCAACAGATGAAAAAACATACAGTCCAAGTGGCCACTGCAACCCTTTAACTCTCTTTAACTGGGACAGCAATGAGCAAAGAATGCAGGGTCTTGGTTGAGATTTACAATTTCTTGCTGCAGTGTCCTCAGATACCATCAAAAGCCAAATAGCTTTACAGCCCGAACACAATTCACTAGGATAGTGACTATATGCTCCCTAACAACTGTGTGAAGACCACTCTCCTCTGCAGATCCACTACCTGTCCCATTTTCCTGTCATTTCCTCAACAACAAGGTGTTACTGTTCAGACTGTGGACACTACTTCAATAAGATGGAAATGAAAAAACAGGTCACTGCTCAAATGTCATGCCAATATATTTTTATATACATACATACATATGTATTTATTTATATGTTTTACGTTTGCACAGAATTTAACTATTTTTTTTCCTAAAATTAAGCACCACCAAACTACATTCCCACCCAGTGTAATGTAGCAACATTGCACTTACCCAGGCACATGCAGCACATACTGTAATGTATATCTCCTGATAGGGGCTGTGTTTCAACTTTATACAAGACAAGATATACTGGTGCAAGAAAAGAGCATGGGATATGTGTTCTTAAAACAAAAACACAGTGGCTGGCCACAGAAACATAGATACTTGGTGTATGAAGCATTAAGGCTGCAAAAACAATGTGGCAGTTTTGCTCTTGGCAACTGTCTTTCAAAGCCACTGCCTGGATGCTTCTTAAAAATCTGAAATGCCTGCTTTTGTCTGCCATACCATTAGAGAAGTGATTCAAACCTCTTTAGAATGTGCAATCACCAATTATTAACTACTAGTTAGGTCTATGTGACAAACATGGCATAAACCGTTTGATCCTATCTTGTAAAGCAGATAAGGAATTTCTTTACACAATTAAAAAGGCAGATTCCACAAGACTATACCGAGAGTATGTTCTAAAGCCTAAAACCCTTGTACCCTCAAGTGGTAGCCTGGTACAACACACAGAACACACACACACACCCTCTTGTATCATCGCTGTCGAAGCAAAACTGTTTTGCAAACAAGGACTTTTTAAAATGCATGGCAAATCGAACTTTGCTACAACATGTTTTCATTCCCGGCTGTAACCAAATCGAACTGTTTTCACGTTTACATAACAGAGTGTTACCCACTTAAGACACGTGGGTCATGGGACATTGAAGCGCCCTGTTTCCATTGTAAACTGGTTCACTGGGCACAAATTACAACGATCACGACAATAAAACACCGATACATAATATAGTGTTTACTAACAACAATTAAAAAACGTGGCATGACGTATCGAGAACCGATATCGAAGAATGTAAAGTTGCCCACTAGATTGTAATACTACATATGAACGCTGAACAAACAGAATACCCCCGAAACATATTCATTTATATGCCCCAGTTATGCCACGGGATATTAATATCCTGTCTGCAAAAATGGAGCAACTATTGCCTTTTCGGAGACAACTTCACATCCTGTAGCGTTATGGCTATTATCTGACCAGATTTCGACACGACAAAAAAATGAAAATAACTAGCCTACTTAATATATTTGTGAGCACTTCTTTGAAGGGATTTTCAAACCTCAGTGCTACATATGGCTGCTTTTTTGATCTGAGCAAACCTTCGCCCAGTCCTCTCCACACAAAAATGTCTATTACACAATCATCTGGCGTATCTGTCTGCTAGAAAGCAGCCTTCATGTGTTGCTCGCTAACCACTGTACCGCATTCATCAGCGTACAGCCACCAATTTGCTTCCATCAATCGGATAGTGCGCCCCCACATATGACAAGACATGCCACACGTAACGTTAATTGCCAAACGAAAAACAACTAGGCGGCCAGCTACTTAAATTTACACTTCCGTAATGCAGTGCTTTTGCCTTCCTCCATAAACTATCAGCTTCGATATCAAGTGTACCTAGAATGCTAGGATGCTATCTAACGTTAACTAGCTAATCAAACATGGCTAACAAGCAGCTGCATATCTAGCTAACATCTTCTCGTCTTCTGATTCATATTTGTATCCTTACGTACGTGTCTTATGTAAATTTTGTACGCTCGCTGACTAGCTATATTGTTTAGTGAGCATTCAATGGTACATTTCTAGGTACGTTACAATAACTGTTTCGTTAACAATTTAGCTAGCTAACGACCTCTTGACATCCTTTGCCAGCGTTGCTAGCTCACAAGCTAAATGACTCGCTCTCAGCTACCTTGCTAGATGGCTAGGTAATACATACGTAACAAGCACATTAGCTACAAGATAGCTCGCCATCTAGATAACTACAAACTTCAATCCTTGTGATGAAATGAAAGAGATAACCGGCCCCGCGGGATTACAAATGAAATTCACATGGTTAGCTGCAAGTTTCGTTTACGTTATGATTCCATAGCTTGGCTGTACGAAACCGAAATTAAAACGGCAAATTACTAGACTAGTTGGCTAACGTTAACGATTCGTTAGCTCAACGAACAATAATAAGCAGTTAGTGTCTAAAACAATTACCTGCAGGTCAATTGACAGAGTTCGATGTAACTAGACATTTAACTAGGGTCGTAAGATTGTAGAGAAATCGATTGCTAACAATTATAAAAAGTAATACTCGCATGCAATTTCAAATTAAACGGGAATAACGTTAAAGCATCAAGATGGGTAACGTTAGCTAAATGTAGCGAATCAAAAGAGCCAGTGCACCTACCAGGTCAAATCCAAGAGGAATCGTGAACAAGCAACATAAAAGTATTGCTTTTTCACAATTTAGCAATATTCGACAACGTATTTTCTTAAAATAAAGAACAATGATGGTGTAAACAATCTACTGAGGACATAATCGAGCGAACTGCATCGGTTCCTTGTTAGTCCAATTCGAGATGCCGTTTACAGCTCGTCGCAAAAAGGTCTCACACCCACTAGGAGGAGAAAGAGCTGCCAAATTCTGTCCCCGCCTCTCTCTGCACATGCGCACTGTAGCAGCAGTCGGTAGACTTCCTCACGCAAGGATCGCCGTCACCACCCAATAAGGCCACCAGAATAGCAAGGTAATGAGGAGCAACGGAATGGCCGATAACACCCTCTGCATGCACTCACTTTTTCCAGAACATTCGTTGCGCCTCGTCATCTGTTGGTTTGAGTAAAATAAGACACATCGGAATACTGTATACATATATATGTACATTTAAATGTTTTTTTCGGGTATATGTATGTACATACATATATATGTAGCCTATATATACACACATTATATATTATACTGTAAACGTTTTGGCGTTGTGTATGTATACACGCTTTTTTAATCAGCAGTGGCATTGCATTTTCAAGTACATATCACGTTAGGAACATATCTTTGTCGTTATATCGAAGAACCTTCACCTGTCCCCCAGAACTGTTCATCGTTTAATCGTTAGTTGTTTGTTAAATTAACTTGCCAAGTGTCTTGAGGATTTTTATCTTTCAGATTGATAATTTGTCAATAACTGAGCTCATTTTTTGTTACAAACATCTAACCAGTTAATTGTTTCATTGTTACAGGTTGGTTTGTAATTGTCTGTGTAAGCCAGTCATTGATTAACAAACCTCACCTGGCTAATCAAGCTTATTAAATACAGGTGTGAGGGTGCAGTGGCACGCGATTGAGTTGGTTTGGCTGTAGGCTATGCTTAGGCTGGTTCCTGTTTTGTTTGTGGGTTTTAAAAATAAATCCTTTTTGTGTAAGTTTGCTTCTTTCTGTTTCAGAAATCTAAACAGTTAAAGTTATGCTTTGACAATGGTTAGGCTATGCATTATTATGCCATGAATTGCTAGTAAGATAAAAAAAATATATATATGTATAATGATATGATACTGGGCAACTGTGTGACGTTTCACAATAGTGACATAAAGTCGCTCAGGGCCGCCGGGGCTCATGGTTACAACAAACACAATGAGAGTAATGGTTTTATGTATCACCATGTATTACTTAGGCAAATGATCTTGACCATACCGTCACTGTCCTTGGCAGCAACGTGTGTTTATTCTTCACAATGAGGAATATTATCATGTATTGCTAATAAAAAATATTTTCAAAAACCTACTAAATTTTGCGGTTCCTGTGCATCTTAGCTTTTGACGCCAATGGCGCCGTATAAATGATATCTTCTAGCAACCAGACGATAAGCAATCTTTCGGAATCACGTGACTTTTGGGTGTTGTATGGGATGAAGGCTAGACTCTGGCAGCATCCATTCCTTATCAAACGAATGAATATTTGATAGCACAACGCAGACCTTTGTGAAGAACATCTAGTATGTAGACACGACAATCATCATCATTTGTGACATGCGCAATTTAGATTCAAATAGCTTTTAACCAGCCCACATTATGTAAATTTATTCACCACATATTACAGTTGACATACAGTTACGGGAGGGAGGAGGAACTGTATTTAAAATCTCAACGTAGGAGCTACACATAGTTCAGTGAAAGACTGTGAATGCCACCTACTGGCTAAACTCGTTTTCTTGGCTGCACATTTTCACAATTCATTGCTAAGCCAAACACAGAATATTACTAAAAATCAAAGATAGTAATGTCAATAAATATACCTACGGGATTGACATAAGTGGTCTACAAATAAGTATCTAGCAAGTGCGCCGATGATGTGTACTGTCCTCTACATATACACATGCTTGTGTATGTTTCTTATGTAACATGCATTATAGTAAGCTATTTGGCTAGTAAGCTAGAAATTTCAAGTATTTCAAGTATTAATGTATTTCAAGCTACAAAAAACATTTTTAAAAAATCAACAGAACCACACATATGAATCTCTCTTGCCAACAAGCCATATATAAACTACATAATAATGAGAAAGCTGTCTCAGTGTTGGTGATATGAAATAAATTCAAAGACAGTTGCAGAGAACAAAACATTGGTCAGAAAAAAAATATGAATTGCAGCAGTACAAGATGAACCTGCTAAACATCTCAGACACACAGCCAAAATGGATCATCGGGCAACTCAGATATTGGGCATCTTCAATACGCATGCGCAAGTGCGTTTTACCTGCCCCTAAGCAGTAGGGAAACTGTAAAATATCGGAAATGGCGACGACGTCTTTTTGCATGTCTTCAAAGCAGGTAGCAAGGGAAATGGACGAAAGTGGTGGTGCAATGCTTAATCTACCGTCTCGATACCTGGTCGCTAATTTCACTCTGAGTGCGAGCAGCTGTATCTTCATTGACAGTGAAGGCTAATATTACAAACCCTGTCAATCGCGGATAAATTCTTACACTTCCTCACTTGAAGTTCAGATGAGGCAGTGACGCATATGTTTATTGTTTTGTGTAATTATATCGTCACACAAAGGACCGTACAGACATGTTAGAAATGCAGTCACCTCCTCCGACAGCCTCGAACTCATCTGAACCCTAATATTAAAAATTCCGGCCATCCCATTTCATTATAGTATAGCGTTACGAGCATGATTCAAAACCACAAGCTATCGTATCAATTTTAAATAAGGACGTGTGACTTATCTGCCATTTTCTTCGAGTAGAATGTGTAGCTACATTGTTACAGGGCTGTGATTTGAAATAATAATGATCACATTTAATTGAATATGAGTGAACGTGCATTGAAGCTAAAACCTTTTCACACAAATAGGACATAAGATATGATTTATTAGATAATGCATACGTAATGCAGTAGTAGTGGGGTTTGATTTTCTTTTTTTTTTTTGGATCAATGCTGCATGGGCTCTCCAAATATCAATAGAGCTGCTGATCTAAACCAGCTCATGGTCTATTTCTCAGACGATCCATAGAATAAGCTTTAATTCGAATAACCCGGTGTATTATAGTAGGTCTACGTGAACACCATTGTTGTAAAAGAACGACACCTAGTGACGTGTCAGCACATGGCAATTCCGGGCTCTCCATATTGTTATAGCATTCATGTTTATAATTACTGAAGCAGTACTTGTTTCGATAAATTTGTTTAAAAGAAAACACTCTGAAACCAAACAATGAAAAATAATGAACACTGAAATAAAACAACATGGGGCTCCGTTTCAAACCATTTTATTGCTTGGTCATTACGTACACTCCTTGGAATTTCTTGGAAAGATGTGTTGGGTGGGTGAGCCCCAACGCAGAAACGCGAATATTTCTGTTATTGAACATTTAAATAGCAAAACGATAACTCAGTAATACAATACATTACACTAAGATATCATAAATGAATTTGATTTTCTGTAACATAGGCTACTGGTGTATTTACAAGCTGCTTATTTATATATATATTTATATATAGTATATAAAACAAGTAGAATGCACAGTTTTAGCAAAGAATAGAGTATTAGACATAACATTCAGTTTGGTGGAAATGCAAATGGCATCATATCAAAGATTAATAAAAAATAACAGTTTATAAAATAATTATACCCCTTAATGAAATAATCTCATTGAATGGGTGGACACAAGTAACCATCATTTGAAATCGCCTTGGGTCGTATTGGACATTCACAAATTAGCTGTGCAGTCCATCACAAAACACTTTTCATCACAGAATATCAGAATGATGACCAGCTTGTTAATCAATGGCTGTACGTATGCAATATGATACTGTGAGTGATAAAGTAATCTGTTCCCTTTTTGTTTATGTATATGTACAATGGAACCACTTTAATCAACACCAGTGCCATTCAAACAGTGAGCATGTATAACCGAAAGGGCAGGAGTGGAGCACTATTGAATAAGGTTATCAGTCGTAGATGTTAAGTGCTTATCTGACAGGCAATTGGGGAATCTTCCATTACACTTACAGGTCTGATACATTTTAAATTAAAACTCTCAGTGGATAACCATGGAAGCATGTAAATAAATGTGAATGTAAATGTAAATCACAGGTATGTTCCTGGCTGCATTTCTCCACATCCCAAGCCGATGAGGCACATAGGACAGTCTTCTGGAGCATCGCTCCAGCCCCATGCATGTTACCCTTCACCAAGATGACCAGGACGAAATCATGTTTCAGTTGAAAGAACAGTTTCTTAGAATAATAGTGTAATCTTAACAGACATGCCTTCCAAGTTATTTTTATAATCCTTTGTAATGCATGTTTGCAAATGAAAATAATAAGATAGGGACTATGATGCTGTGCCTTACAGTAAAAATAAATACATATATTATAAAACTGCCAAAAACAGAGAAAAAAAGAATTTTAAAAAGACAACCCCTTTATCTGTTTCACTACACACATATACTATATTTGTTCTACATTTCTGGAAAGCACACTAAGACAACAGTGTAAATCCCAGGGGATACAACAGTAAAAACCACTGGATCCCAGCGCATGCTCCAAGACACTGACATAGTCCTGGAACATATGTATATATATATATATATATAGGTTTAGGGGCTCAATGTTTTCTATCCAAACACACTATGGACCAGAATTATCAAGGACCTTTCCCACAGCATTGCAGGTTAATGCTGAAATTGGTAAATAGTCTTTAATATATACATACAGGACATGCTACTATGAACTGTAATTACGACTGAGAAATACTTAAGTCAGTAATACTATCATGCCTTACTTGACTTCATTCTTTTAAAAATGGCACCAGTGGATTATAAATTGTATGTCCTTGGTAAATCTTACCCTACTTTATATCTGAGGAAGCCATAAGTGTTTTGGGATATGTCTTGTGCTTTCGAAAAACAGTCTGATCTGTCTGGATGTTTTTTTTCCCCACTCTTTTGCATCCACTTGGGTCTTAGGCCTCATATACCCTACAGGAGAAGAAAGAGAGGAAAGGGGAATTCAGGAGAACGTTAGTATTAATCTCCACGCTTCTTCTGCACAGGAATAAAGCATGGCATGGGGGTGCCCAGCACCGTGACTGGTTTCATCATCATCGTTCTGCTCAGCTGTGCTGTAACGTGAACGGACAGCAGGTGGGGCACTTCCATAAAACATGGCCATTTGTGAATTGACAGTTTGGTATAGCCCTGAAGCGCAATACAATATGTGAAAACAGTCCATGCGTGTGCCTTTTATCTTGCAGAAGTGTTTTCATTGAAATGAACATCCTAGGGTTCATTCGAGGCACTACACCGGCATCTGAAGTGGCTCACCTGTGCTTGTCCTTCCAGATCCTGAACCATTTTACCAGGTTCTTGGTACTCTGCAGTTTAGGGTGCAGGCAGTACTCCTGCCCTTTGAAGCGAGACACATTCTCCATGGTAACACTGAACAAAAACAGAAAAAAAGACATTTATGTAAGACATTTATGTAAATGTAAGTGATATATCTCCCTGTATGTGCTCACCACCTGTAATCAGCTGCTACCTTAGACTCCACCATTTTCAACAAACAAGCTTTGGAAAAGTAAAGTGGGTCTGGCCTGAGCTGGTATTATGCCTCAGGTCTGCAGTGTTTCAGTCCAAAAGCATTGAAGAGCCAAGCCAAATGACTTGTCTGGCATGTTACAATGGCAGATGTCTTCACAAAAGCGCTGAATGTGTAGGATTATAAAGGAAACATGTATTAATCAAATCACCAGAAATCAGTCATTTTCAAAAAGAGTAACAGTGATAATTACTTCAGGAAACCACTAAGGCTATGAAACCATAATTGCCATAACCTCCTTTATCATCTCTTTTCCTGTTGAGCAGAGGGTACAGTACAGTAGATAGTTTCCTGGTGCAGAAGAAAAATCACGGTGAGTCAGAGTAAATATATACATATAAGAAAGGAGAGGGAGAACACAGGGGCTGTCTTTTTCTGTGCCCGAATTCACTGCCTGTATGAGCAACAGCAGTAGTTAGTACAGCCACAAAAAGAGCTGCGCGCTTGCCCAGAGCCTTTCATTAGGGTTGCTCAAATTCACATCCTGCTATCGCGTGTCCCCTCTAATTATTCACCTGTACAGCCAAGGGAAGCTCCCATCCAGTCCCAACACTTCCTTAGAACTGGAGAAAGCAAGGGGAGGAGTCGCAGCAGGAGAGGTAGCCCCTGAATGTTAATCTGGTATGGGATCTAAACCCATGCCAGCAAATGGGAAGAGTGGGGCCATGCTTTCCGGAACCTGCTGGGAGCTTGTTTTCACTAGCACCAGTGCCCACCTTGTTATGCAAATAGCCTTGCTAATTGTTTAGCACATAATTAATCCTAGCGTCTAACCCAACAATCAGTGGACTAACCCAAGGATTCAGAGTCGGGTCAAAATCTGGCAGGAAAAGGTATGAGAACAATGATGGGCCATCCTAACAGCTATCTGCTACTGAATGTGTAGAGTCTGATAGAGAATCATTTTGCACCAAATCATCTTTCACTGTTTTTAATATCACTGTCAGTAATATCAAAGTCATTCACTTTTCAAAGAACAAACGTATTTTTTTTCATTGACAATAATTCTGAATTTCCTAGTAAATTAAGAAAAATATCATACAACAAACAAGCTTTGTTTAGAAAATGCAACTAAACTGTTCAGCACAATGATATGAGTTCCAAGTGCTGAGCAATGGATTACTGCTAATGATTTTCCTGTGCGATTCCTAAAGTTGCTTTCCTGCACTACTTCAGGTGAACAGCAGATGGACACAGAGTACCTGTTAAACATGAGGTAGGTAACAAAGCTAATGCAATCCCTTTTGGAAATCTTCAAAACCCATACTTTAACCGCTATCTGTACTTCACTGTCTGATGCAGTAAAACCCTAAATTTCAGGTGATGGATCTTTCAGTGTGTTTGAACAGGAAGACTCGGTTATATGAGGAAACGACAATGGGCTCTTGATAGAAGACCACAATGGAGCAGGACTGTGTGCAACTGCTTAGAAGCAGGCAGACATGTGCTCTCATCTGGAGTGTGGGGCCCTTATCAGCCACAAGGCCTCTCAGCCTGACAACAATAGCCATCTGTGCAACTGCTCGAGTGGACAAGGGGGGCTTTGAGAACGAGAGATCAAATGGGCAAATGGGGCAAAAATGAGCACCAAAAAAAAAAAAAAGTGAAGACAGCACCAGCAGGATAACTGGAACCTACTACAGGGCATGAGGTTCATCTCCGCAGAGCCAGGTGTAAAAGTCCTGACATCGCTGGACAATCCTACAGAAGCTGCCTGAACCAGCATGTGTAATCTGCAAAAGTCAGCCGGATAGAGAGGACTGGACACAGCCTCCTCGCATGACAAAACATTCAAAGTGCTGAGGCCACTTGTCATAAACCTTATGCCAGACTCACTTCTTGAACTCTGCCCTCTCCTAGTCATCCTTCAGGTTTGTTCAGCTGTCAGTTATCAAGCTTCAATTGAGAGTCCATTTGAGAAAGACCTGAAGGCTTGTGGGAAGGTCAGGCATTCGTTTTTTATCGCAGCTGGCTTCAGAACACAAAGCTAAGCATAGATTCGTTTGACTTGGAGTGGCCCAACACACATAAACACTACTGTGGAACTGGCAGGCGGCTCTTATTTATTTCCCTTGGCACTCTATCTCAAACAAATCTCAAAAAAAATGTTGAGATGTATGTAACAGTTGACTTTATCGCATACTTCAAACTAGGCTTCTGAGATCTACTGTTTCAAAAGAGCTAAAACAAAACTGGCACCCACTATGAGGCATAATCAGTGGTGCTGATGCACGCATGGTTTTAAAGCCTCTAGGCTCTGCAGCCTAATTTGAATTCACTGGAACAACTGACCTGTTTAAGTAGCACTTGATTTCCTTGTTCAAAAGCTACAGTACAGATGGCCCATGTTACTGTATAACATCCCCCTGTTTGATTTTGAATTCAGATTGAGTGACACAAAAATAATAAGACAAATGGGTGGAGTAAGGAGCCCCTTCAGTTTCAGGATGGGATCTGAAGTATACATGGATGGCTGAGAGGAACAGAGAGAAAGGAGATGAAACGACAAAAGAAAACCTGTAAGGCTTACAAGATCATCTTCTCCTGGCAGAAGGGGTGTTTAGGTTTTATCTCCAGTTTCTGCACATCCTTGTACCGGATCTTTGGTCCCTTGCGTGTGCACCTGCACTTGTAAGCTGCAAGACAAAGGTTCATATTTAGACACAGTAATATAGCCAGGCTACCAAGGCGAACAGCAAGGTAATTAGCTAGAGCCGTTATCATCACCATTTCGCTGAAACTGCTTTTGCATCTAACAGTCTGCCATGAAATCAAATTCCAAATTTTTATAGGGCATGCCAGTAATGATTCCAGCTAGAGATGTCTGACACAATAGTTTTTTGTGATCATGAAGTGATACAATCCATCTCGGTGTTGTCTTTAAAGAGAGTGTTTTCTTTAAGGAGACTTGATTTTACAGAACTATCATGCCCAATTCAGCAGCTGTGTAGAAATCCGCATTAAGCTGTCCACGAAACCGAGAGCTAAATCTCGTTAAACATGCACACCACTACAAAGCTGACCCCTCCTCTGGCTGAACGAACTTAAAATGCTGACACAAAGTTTATCCCACTCAAAGTTAAAAATATTCTTGATCTTGACCTAAAACTCTCGAGTTTTTTCCTCTCATAGTCCACAGTCGGTGGTGAACAGCTGTTTATTTTCCTGTCTGAGGGAGCGCATGACCTACATCCTTTACTTCATCAATCTTCTCCGCTCCCCAAAGCTGAGCACCGTCTCTTACAAACCTTGGAAGAAAGAAGCCAACGCCAACTAATCAGGTTAGCCAAAGAGCAAGGAAAACACATAAAAACTCGATGGTTATGGGAAAAATAAATTACCCATGTAGCCTACGTCGTACAGTTTTTGGGTCATTCAAAGTTTCAGTTCTAAGTCCGGGATACGCGCGGTGCGTATGCTTGTCATCTAGCTTGCTCGCTGTCATTGATGTCGTAACACAGCAAATCAGAAACATACTAACAACCTGTCAGTGACCTCTTTGCAAGTCTAGACGCTTAGTATTTATTGTATTTAGTATTTAATGTCATGCTGCTTTCGTATCCTAAGAATTCGGAAGGGAAATGGTGGAGTTGCGGCAGGACACAATACTTCAAATGTTGCAGCCGGCCAGTGACTTGTAAATGCAAACCGTAAATACCACACTAATGCCATATCACTTCGAACAGGTGTCTTGGCACATACGATTTAATCAGATGTGCTGCAAAATCAGTTTAATCCTGTTAGAAATTGTGAATTTTGGATTAGTTCTTTTTAACATTGTGAAACACTTGTTCAAAATGTTATTAGAAGTCATTCCAATGAGAAAGGCAGAGCGCATTGTAAAAATACGTTAAGGTTCAAACCGTTTGAACATGTATAATTTAGAAAAGGCTTGATTTATCTGACGATGAAGGATCATTTTGTGGACGTGCTAGGCAGCATTTGGCAGTATGTACACATGTTAGTGTCGTAGCTGCACCATTTGCTTTTAAACAATGATCGGTCAGTTATCGGATTAATTGTTTCAAAATACAAACAGAACTTTTCTATTTAGCCTACCATAACAATATCTTAGAATGATTAATTGCGACGACCAATTAGCCATAGAACAAGCTCATCAAAATAGAAAAAACTTAATTGGGACGTCAACAAAATCAAATCAGCTTGCTCAGTCGTTATGATAAATGCAGGTTATATCCCTCGATATGTAATATGTCAACGAATATCATTACTGTGAATACATACGTCTCCACTTCTCAGAAAGCATTTGTATTCAAAGGATTGGTTTATTGCAAAAAAATGAGTAGCATGGCTAAGTGACAGCAAGATAAGATTTGTAAGCTACATAGATAACATTAAAAAAGAAAATTGGGAAATATTTACCTTCTACGTTGAGAAAATATATAGCAATAACCAGCAAAATTAACGCAGCTGTGCAGCGATTCATCTTGTCTGGAAGACAACCTCCTCAATTTTTTTTGGCTTTGTCAGGCTATATTCTGTGCCGAATGTTGGTTACGTAAATATTTCACTCCTGTTCACACTGATACTTTTTAGAAATTGTTGTCGCCGACGATAATTTCTCCTCTTCTTTTAATCAATATAGAAGCCTTGCGCTCTGTAAAGTGCTCGCGAACTCCGCGGACTAGACGCGCTCTGACGAAATGTCACTTGCGCTGCGCGGCGTTCCTTTTTGCCATCTGATTGTACGCTTTTGAGCACCCGCTTTTAAAAACAGCCCACTCCTGTCCTCATTAATATGCACGGCAGGCCGACGAATCAGTCACATCTATAAGGCAAGTGGAATACAGAAAGGAAGAAAGAAAGAAGGAGAAGAACAAAAAAGACGCCTGGCTGGTGAAAACAGAGATAATTGCATTTGATTGGGCTCTAGGTTTATTCACAGGGGAACGATTCATAGCTGTTTCTCTTAGAAAAACGCGAATTGGGGAAATGTCACGTATATTTGGCAGACGCTTCAGTCTCTTGAGGTCGCACGAGTCAACATTACCTAATTGAGATATTTGATCCGCGTGCACTACGAATGAGCTTAGAGTGAAGGTTATTGAGATAACTTGAAACAATCATCTTTTTTGGTACATAAAATAGTTGAAAGTTTTTGGAAGAGTATATACTATGCGGGCTATCAAAACAAAGCAAACTTAGTAAATCAGTACAATTTCATTATGTATCTCTCCTTGCCATTCCCAGAATTTCAGAGCTTTCCAGAAAAGTCAAGAAATTATCTCGTTGTTCACTTCCAGCAAACAGGGGTGTGTGCACACGGGTTTTTGGGGAAAAATATATGAGGTGCAGTATTATCTCAACAAAACAGTAAAGTACACATTATTTCCAGATCAGAAAAATGTTACGGATTTACTAAAAGGCAACACAAATAAATAATCAACATATTAGATATCTGCTAGAAGTCTGACATTCCATTTGGATAAGCAAGATTTTCAAATCAATGACAATACAGTGTCCATATCTAACATTCAGATTGGCCATCCCTGTGGATGCCTTGTACTCAGCTTCTACACGACTGTCATTAAATCAATAAAATGTCAGTGTCTGTCCAGGAATGCAATGCCTGTTCCCAGAAATTCAGAGCTTTGAAGATGTTTCCAGAAATCAAGAAATGTTCTCCTTGTTCATTCCTAGTAAACTTGGGAGTGCACACACACATCTTGATCTAATTAGATGACTGCAGAAGATTATACTTTGAAATGGAGATTTATTAGAAGAAATGTGTTCTCCCTGTCCCCTGATTGTTGTACATTGTGCAACAGCTGCTCAGATCCTTCATAAAATCAGTTTGACCTTGTCTGTGATCTGCCATTTGTGTTGCTATGTTCACTTTCTCCCTCAAAAATAATACCTTGGAAATTTGTGGACACAATTACACCTCTAATATTTACCTGCAAAAATATGAGAGCAATGAGACATTAGCCCTAAGGATGTTGCCTATGGGTTAATGAGAAGGTTTCATGGCAACACCTTGAAATGTCAGTTTGCTTTCCTTTATATCCCACATACCGCTGAAATTAGCTTACCATTCACAAAGAGCACCCCAGCCTACACCGTCACCGCATGGTCACCATTGTGCTAAAATCACAGTAATCTCCTCCCTTGCGTTTAATCATCATTTTCTTTTGTTATCCATTTTTAATTCATGGGGTTCTAATTGCTATGACGACAGAGGCAATAAAGGCCTACTGTACCTTTCCAAATGGCATCTTTTCACAATGCCACTGATCAAAGTTTCTGACAATGTTTAATAAAAAATAACATATGTGGAATGAAAGGATATTCAAAGAATTTCCTACTTTTTCTTGGAGTAGTGTGAGGAGCGTGAGACATGGTACAATTGATAGGAACAAATGTCTGTTTTGCGCACTGAAGAACAATGTAGAGGAGAAAAAATCATATATTTAAAACACAAGACAAAAGGATTACAGAGAATAAAGAAAACATTTCTGAACTTTCCTTTGTTCTTCAGTTGAGCCTACAAAAGCTGTCTCCTTATACATAGAGGAGAATAAGCTGTTTCAATGGGGCTGTTTATTTTAACGAGAGGGGCAAAACTGACATTAATATCCACACATTCATCTTCTGTTTTGTCATTTTGAATGAACACATTTGAATTGCAAAGGGCAATTAAATAATTAGGATGGGCTGGGAACAAGTGGTCCTTTTGTTTACCTGAAAACCACAATGTCAAGTGTTTGTGTATGCAGTGGACCTGTAATGGATAGCCATGAGAAGAACATTCTTCCCCCCTCACTCAAGTTTAGCTCATTCATGGAACAGAAAGCACATCATCAGAATATACAGTTCCCCAAGTCGTATCTTCAGCCAGACCTGTCATCATTCATACCACAGCCATGTGATTTCTGTCTGCAGCCCATCAGATTCTCCAGGTAAACTGATAGTGATAAGTATGCATATTAAATGGTAATTTACCTTTTTTAAGAAAACCTGTCCTCACCAGCCGAGCTCACCAAGTATTTGTTCTGTAAGCAATACAAAAATACCTGTACGAGAAGGTAATGATGGTTCACTTCAGCTCGTATTTATCAATGTATTGTAGTCTATTAGAAACAGCTTCTAAGTTGCATAAGAGGGTGCTTCCTCCACTCAAAACTGACAGTGATGGGACCGTAAAGTGACACTGTGTGTCATAAATTGATATGTTGTATAATATGTATGGAACTATGTTGAAGATTGATGAGGATGCTTTCAAAGCATAGCTGGCCTAGAGCCAAATGCCCTTCCCAGCTTTGGTTGACGTCACTGTAGCCTACTGTAGGAAGCTCCAAGTGCAAAGTAATTGGAAGAAATCTGTTTTCTCAGAGAGCTGGTTTTTGATGTTGAAAGACACAAATCAACTCTGGACCAACTTTGCTTTGAGACAATGATATTTAACATGTCTGTATTTATTTAACATATTCATGTATATACAAGAGCTGTCAATTGATCAAAAATGTATCGATTAATTATTTCCTATTAGTTAGTTACAAAGTTAGTTATAAAGGTTTGCATTTCTGTAAATGTGGACATTCTAAAGTCTATTGTTGTTTGGAACTTACATTTTGAAGGGTACATGTATTCAATTCTTAGTTCACATTGCAATAATTAGTTGTTGACTAAAGTTTTAGTTGATTAATAAGGATTAAGCCTTTCACAATTGGCACATGAAGTAGAACAGAATTAAACCCTGTGGCCCTGGAAGACTGGTGTTCCACTCCTGGCTCATATTTAGTCACTGGATGCTAAGTAGTTGCCTGGTGCCTGTTTTTGTGACCAAGGCAGGCAGAGACATTATGGGATGGCTATAATGCAGTGTGTGTGTATTAGTGTGATGTAGTTGTGGTACAGAGAGGTGAGAGATGATTCTCTTGTGGAGCGTGAGTTGGCCATGTCAGAAGAGAAGACCCAGGAGGATGGGCTATGTACTGAGGAAAGTTTAAACTTGCCGAGGAAATTATGCCCTCTGAGATCACCAAAAATCGGCACCGTGCTGTGCTGCTGTTGACACTGGCACTCACATAAAGACACTGTGGCCCCCTTTTAATTGGCCAGGGCCAGGGGAACCATAGATCATCCTGTCTGGTAATTAGAGAACAGTCCCGCTATTCTGTATGATAGCCATATTCTCCCAGTTGAGATGGCACATCACTCTGGTGTCCAACAGAACCCCATCTTCTGTCTGCATTACTTCATTTCCCATTATATGTAATGTGCAACGAGGATGAAAACTGTCACCATAACTAAAATGATGTATGAATTTTTGAAATTGGGGATAAAAACAACCACAGATGTTTTAATGGATGATAGACTTGACCGCTGCCAGGGAGCTTGCAGCTTACCTGTGTTCAGTCTCTGTGCCGATATGACAGTTGGCAATGACAGACTAAACATCCAGGGTCCACAGACCACCGACACAGGTTCAGGGAACATTTACCTCCGTGTCAGGCTGAGTCTGATTTGTCCTCACTTGGATTTATAACCCAAGGGACTGTGTCATTACTCAGTGTCGAGCCAAGCTGCACCAACTGACAAAATACCACCTGCACTCTAGCTGGAGATATTTATGCAGGGAAAAACCTAAACAGATCGGTTGACATAGGCTTCCAGGGCTGCAATTAGCTGGACAGCTAAATATGGATGGCAACTCGCACACAAAGTCAACACAGTCTTCCAGGCCTGGGGAGCAGTGAGACTACTGGGGAGGGGGGATCTTATCAACATCACTCCCTTCCAGTGAAGGTGCTAATTAATCAGATCTGCAGTCCATCCGGCTCACAACTCACTGACCACAGAGTACTCTACGCCACATCCATTATGTTGAATGCACAGGGACACATTCTCCGCAGCTGGAAGACCAAATCCTAGGTCCACCTTGCTGTGACAACAATCTCAAAATTACAGAAGAAGGTGTTACATGTCTATCTGTGCATCAGATACAAGCCTGTATTTTATGACTGGGGACATCTAAGCACCATACTAACAACTGACATTAAAACTAAGCTTCATGTTACACTGTTACCAAAGCTGCCAATAAAAAAGTAAGCAATCTCATTTTCATCTGGTACACCATCCGAGTTAACCTCCTATACAAAGAATTAATCAATTCATTAGGAGATGATGAAGAGCAGATGATAAATTTAACTTATTTTTTAATTATTTGAATGTATTTTTTTCTGAACCCCTCAAATGGATTGATAAGCTTTACGTATGTGTTAACCCCCCAAAAAGCCCATGTAAAACCATAAAATAACTGAAAATCAAAAGCCGAGATGTCATAAATTACTGTTACAACTTTACAATATGTGCGCAGATGGAATTTTACAACTTTTAAAAATGCCCAGTTCTACATGAATAAATAAACATTAATCAGAATCAGAAGTAATCAAAACAATAGCTCATGTTTTCCAGGTAAAGATGTTCTAAGCTTAAAATTATCCTGTTTAAGCTTTTAGAGCTCTTGAATCTTCATCCAATTCAGCTGGTCCCGCTAGCCTTAGGTCTGTTTTCATGATTCTGCTGCCACCACTCGTATTATCTAAACCATTTATTATGGAATGAATAACACTGTAAGCCAAAGGAAACCATAGTCTGAACAGTTTGATTTCTACAGAGCTCTCATTTGCTGAAATTTATTTATACATCAAAAGGTGAGGGATGATATAAGTCTGTATCATCTTAGACAGTATTTGGGCTTTTCAAGGTGAATCAAAACTGCTCCTCGGTCCTCAGCTCCAAAATGAAACCAAGGGGTGTTTGTATCACTTAGGGTCATGTCAGTCAATCAAGCTAAAATCCCTCACTTCAAAGGGCTAACGGGATTGCCCAGTGGCTTAGATAATGGACGTGCCTGTACAGGATGTTATGGCAGGCAGGTCCTGGGAGTTAACTGCCAGTAATAGTTTCGGCTCAGGTGAGTCAGCGGCTCCTGGGCTTGTGCTGATGAGCGTCAGATACTCTTGTGTTCACTTGTTTTCCAGCACCTGCTTGGATGGCGAGCTATATTTTTGCCTCTGAAGAACAGAGCAATTGATCTTTGTCTCCCTTGTTCTGCCCAGCCTCTTGTCTTAGAATCCCAGGGCAGCACTGGGGTGAGGGAGCCAATTGGTCTTATTGACTTTTCACAAAAAAGAGGAAAAACAAACAGAAAAGTCCTGTGGGCTTTTGTCTTCATCGTGAAATTACACTGCAGTCGCAAACCAATGTGTTGAGGCTTGTTTATTTCACAGATCCGCGAGAGGTATCATTTAAACCTGGGTTTCAAACAAAGTGTCAATCAATTTTACACATGCACAGAGGAAAACTAGACTATGGCAGAGCACAGAGAAGGGAGCATAGCAGAAGTCATTTAAGATCCACAATATTCATAGGCTTGACTTTACCCAGAAGACATTTATACACATGGCACTTTATACTTCTCCCTCTGTCTGGAAGCTGTTTGTTTTGTTTTGTTTCTCCATATGGGCAAAGCACCCACTTCCATAGTAACAAGGGATTTAAGAAAATAAATCAGCCTGAAGGAGAAAGCCATTATTATTATTTATTTTTTTCCTTTCCTCAAAAGGCTGATTTTATAATGTGTCAGGACTGGATAACACCCTTCTCACTTATAATTGTTACAAAAAGTTCACCCTTCATCTTTGAAATAATTGTCTGGAGGGTTTTTAGTATGGTAGAACATAATTATTGTGGAGCCCTTTGGCTGTACACAAATAAAATGTGTACAGAGGACATGATCTAACATGACATATCTTTGCTAAGTATCAACAACCTCACAATGGAGACTTCACTGCTGACTGACAACTGCAAAGGTGCAGAAATTATTCTCTTACCTTTAATTACCTTTATCACCTGTTCTGTGTATGTGTCTGCCACTCCGTCTGAACAGCAGGACCAAAAAACTTGGATGGAAAAAAAAAACAAAACAGACGTATTGAAATACTGAAGCTTTCAATTTCAGGCAGAAGAGAGTATACACAGTAAGTAGTATAGACTATACACAGACCATGAAACTGTAATTGAGTACAGAAGAATTTCAAAAGAACTATTGTCAACATGCAGCATACATACTTTGTTACAACAGTATTCTACAGCATGAAACCAGAAGCACAACAAAAGTATTAAGGAGGCAGTGGTAAAAATGTGCAATGCCTTAGTTTGGCTGCACTTCAGCTTTGGTCAGTGTGTTACCTAAAATATGCAGAAGCATTTGACAAGGGACAGAGAAGGGCAACAAGGAAGGTCCAAGGTCTTAAACAAAGAGAAGAAGAGAAAAATAACGTGGTTAAGTGGTTAATATCTATAGTTAAATAAAAGGAGGGTCAGGGATGATTTGATTGACATATTTGAAATGATAAAAGGGATTAATGAGGTTGGCCATAGATAGTATGTCACCCAAAATGAAAAATAAATGGAAGTGAGGTCATTTAAGCAAATTTCATACTGATATTTTAAAGTGTTTCTTCACACAAAAAGAATATTTTACTAGGCATGGTAATAGAGACAGAGGCTTGAGAATCTTGCAGAACAAACCAGGACACACTGTTTCACTCTAGCTGTGCAGAAATTTTTATTTTTGTTAAACAGTATTTTTGTTCATTCATTCATTCATTTTTATGTTTTCATTTTATTATTTTAATTGCCTTTGGCTGCGTTGAATACGATTCCAAATCAAATTTTCTATTTACTGCGCCTACATTTATTGTTCCTGTTTTAATCATTTTTCATTCATAAGTGCCATTAATAAAATGTACTGTCATTATTTTAGATAATGAGGAGCTGTAATGAGGGCTGAATAGCCTGTTCTCATCAGTACAATGTTCTTAAAGGTGGGAAAACGATTGCTTTTGGGAGAGAAAAGAAATGTTTCAATTTTAGGGTTTCTACAGCTAAGGGTGGCAGAGGCCTGCACTCCAGTTTTAGCTAGTAATATTTAGATTGCTTTAAACCAAATGTTCCAATGTCTACTTTTACACATAAACAGAAGGAGCATTAGCACATACCAAGAACCCAGTGTTTATCTGTGATATGTAAAGCATGTTACACCAGACGAGAGACTATGCACGGCCTGCCAAGTTTCCTTATGCCTCAGTGTATTTATATAATTAATTTGCACCGCATTAATATCTGTGGCTTTTGGTGAGTGGGTTAAAGTGTGATAAGGACACTTACCACAGATGATGTTGCATAATCCGGGCTTTAGCTGTTCTGGACGTCAGTGGCACATTTCAGTTGTGGATTTGTTCTATTTTAAGGTATTTTTTTCATGCTATTCAAAAGCGGTCTGTTGTTACTGTTATGTAAGATGCCTCGTTGAAGAGTACCTCTGGAAATTCTGAAGAACACTTAGAATATCTGCTTTTAATGCATATATGAAATAAGAGAACGTAAGACATACAAAAAACCCCAGTTCAAATGGTTGAATTAAACGCTCTTGAATAAGTACAACAGTGAATGTGACATTATTGAAGTAAGGCAGAATTTTAAAACCCAACCTCAATGCAAAGCTGTATTTTACAGTGACATTCCTATTATACACTTAACCACTATCTACCAGTGTTGTTTTATATACATAATTGTTTTTTATGATAAGAGATAACTCAACTCTTTAAAATGCTCTTAAACATTCTCCTTAGTAATTTGGTGCAGTACAATAGAAATATTCAGTAAGACTGTGTGAATGCCATATCTAGCCGGGCCATTGACTCTGGGGGGGGTTCACAGTAAATGGCTTTCATCAGATCCCAGGTTGGCTGTGATTAGGAAAGGAATGTCATGCACAGGCCATATATTTCCATAATGACCACCTCTCCATGTCTGTGATATTACCCGATTTCTTTCCTCTTGTCGGGGCTGGCAGTAGCTGCAGGCAGAGGTGAATGCTGACTAAATGTTCTTGTGGAAAAACAGAGTGGGTGTCTGGTATGTAAAGAGGGATTTTTCAGTAAGGCCATGCTGCTCTTTTTTGTGATATTCCTTACCCATACCTGGCGTTTAGATGGTAAAAACAAAATTTGAAAATGAGGCTTGTCATCCTTGTAAACATTCCATATGTCATGCTAAATGCTGATCTATGCTAGAACCCCAGTCAGTCTGTGTCTGCTAAATAGAAACAATGTAAGCAAAGAAAGGTATTTTATTTCTCTAATCCATGATGGAGAACTTTTAAAAGTGTTAATGTACTTCTAAAGAAAATGGCAAATGCTGTTCAGAGGAGACATTTCCCTCTCCCGCTTCCTGAAGATGATTAATATGTAATTATTTGTGCCCAGCTAGATTTATTTGAACAGTGTGGGAGTGATGTAATCCACTGGTGTGATAAACCCATCCAGAGTGGAAATCTTCTGTTTAAACAAAAAGCTCCGCGCTCATCAGAAAGGGAAACCGCCGAAGCAAAAGGATGAACGAACGTACAGAGCTGATCGGGGGAATGGGGGGGTTGGGGGGGGGGGGGGGCAAGAGCCAGCGCGGGAAGAACGGGAGCAAGGGTTTTTTTTTTTCTGGAGCGCAGCCGACAGTAATCCACATCGCATGTGTCATGGGATTAGTGCGACTCGTGGGAAAATAAACCCCTGCAGGTCTCAGCTGTCAGAGAGGAGGCCCAGAACATCATCCCCTTACAGTGTAAATAAACAGCGTTTAAATAACCTGATTAATCCCGTGAGGGCGTCCGTTTCCCGCCATTATCTCCGCCCGAGTCCCTCCAGCTGGCGGTTTCACGCCCGCTGGCCCGAGCAAGGCGTTCTGCGCTCGACGGGACCCATGTTTGCGTAGAGGCGTGTCTTTGGGGTTAAAAAGTTGGTTTTTTGTTATTCTTCAATAAAAGGAGGACAGATGGAGAATTTCCTGTGCACATTCAATAAACTCCTCCTTTCTTTCAAAATAGCCAGCTGTGTAAACAACTCTTGATGCTGTCAGGTGCACGTGATACACTCTTCTGTCCTAGTTTAAAAGCCTGATGAATTGGTTACATCAGCAGGCTGCTTGCACACGCTCACATTGATCAGCTATGATCTGTGGTTTTTGGTTTGACCTTTTCGAGCTTCCTCCCTCCCTCCAAAGAAAGGTAGAAGGAACAACTGCTATATTGTTTTTAGTAGCTTTGCAGATAAAGGCCTTTCGCTTTACAAGACATCACAATATTTGCTACATTTCTGTTGTTGCGCTTGAGTGAAGCCATGAGAAAGAGGACAAAGGCTTTAAGAGGCTGTGGTGTGTCTGTCCCAAACATCCACCCCAGCACAATCCTCCTTTCCTTTCCAGTTTGGACAGCTAATACCACAGCGTGACACCTATGATAAGCTGATGAGGCCCCTTGAAACCTAAAGCCTTCCTTTTTCCTGTGGTCACTGCCTGACTCTGGACCCGCATGCAGCAATTACTATAATGTTGCTTATGGAATTACCCTAAACATACACTTTTACCAATTACCAATGTAATTAGGGTAAAGCACTAGGTTAAATGAACTTGAATTGAACAGAGACATTTGAGGCGTCTTGCTTGTGGAAACAGTGACTGTGAGCAACAGGGTTGGGCCTAAGTGGTTAGGAATCACCCCATGGGGAGATCCTAATGATAAGCCATGCATACCAGAGGAAAACTGTTGAACTGCACACTAATCCAAACAATGCCAATAATCCCAGAAAGTGAAGTGTGCGCATGGATTGCTCAACGTGTTTTGCGGAGTGTGTTTCATGTTGTGTACACGAGTGTGCAGTGCAAAATGCTACAGTGTGCTGTCATTAAGTTATTCAGGCATATGTGCTGTATTTGATGGCATATCAAAAACTTTTATTTCTAAATGAATTTAATCTCACGAACTGAAGAACGACTGTTTATGTTTTCGTGTAACATGATGGTAAGGTGAGCATTTGAGTGCGCACGTTACTGTCATTGTGCTATTTCCTTTAAAGCCAGCATACGTCAGAAGAACAGTAATGTGACTAAAGTCATAAAGAATTAAAGAGACACGTAAGGGATATCGCAAAGCGGTCTCACGCTCCATAGATGTAGTGTCCAGAACGTGCACGTTTAGACATAAATACGCAACAGTTCCAAGTTACACCTGATTTAGATGATTGCCATGGAATATTAATGAACGCATTGCATTTTTAAATAGTTTCCCCTTCTCCATACATTCATACCTTAAGGCAACCGCATTAAGGCACCTTATTCATTAGAAAGACTATCAGATGGCCTCTTGAACTAAGTCACCTGAATCCTCCTGCTAGTCTGATAACTGCCCCATATTGCCTGACCTGGAACTGCTATCCCCATGGAAATATACGCTAAGCTAAGATTAATTTGTAGTCATTGTTGGTCACTGTAACTGTGCTAACTGTATGCACATAGTGGCTTTGTGAGAACAAGAAAGGTTCAAGCAGGTTCAAAAGGTTCAGCTTCACAAAGGAGGGCCCTCTAAACGCTCAACATATGGAACAGAAAAAACAAACAAAGGTAAGTAGATATGCACTGCCATTACAGTAGCCCTCAGAGAAAAAAAGACAAACCAGGATATCACCACTAATAAAACAAACCAGGATTATGTAAAAAGCAGGTTTTTGCCGGCACGGGAAAAAAGTGCCACCTTCCCTTTTTGGGTAAAGGACAAGCTTGGCTACAAAATCTGCTGGCGATGTGCAACAAACCCAGCATCTAAGCAACTGCTATTGACCTGCTGCGGAAACTATTTGTGAATGAGACACAGGGTCTAATACAAGCTTGCACCCAGTGGGTAGGGTAGTTTTTCATTGGCCATAATGGCTGCTTTGTGCCCACATTATCAGCAAGCATAGGGGCCCTAATTGGAATGGCAGGCACGGGGGTAAGCAGATGCCCACTGGTGTGGCTGCACCAACAGTGGCATGCAGTGGTCTCGCATGGTACACGTCTGCTGAAGGAGCCGCAAGCGCGTTTTCACATTTTAATGCCAAGCACCTGGCCCTTGTTTCCAGTGTATGTTCTGCCATTAAATGAATCACAAACTACAGAACCGCTTCCTCTATGACAGAAATGGCACGGGAGCAGTGACAGTGGTATTTCACTGATGTATGAAACACCCCATTGTCATTTTTATCTTACGTTATGACTCATGAGACAAATATATAGCTTGAAGCCGTGGTGAAGAACATCAATTGTGAGATCGTCATGTTTGCTAGACTCATTGTTCCCCTCCTACATGAAATCATTTTGTTTTAAAAGAAAAACAGAACAAAGGAATATCAAACAAAGGGCGCATTTTCTTGGCCCTTCTTCAGAAGGAGAGTGACGTGTTCAGAATGGCGGGGTATCTCACTCCTTATGCAAATCTTCGCATGATGCATAACTTTCAGACCTCATAGGATGCAAATGAATTTCTCATGCCTGCGTCACAGACCCGACCGCAATAAATATCTGAATGTCAGTGATCTTGGAATTCTTCACGATAAGGCGGCAGAAGGAAATCTTCCCACAGGGTCTTTCTGTGGTGTGCCACAATGGGATTTGCTGATTCACTGTGATGAATGGTCCTGGCCTTTGATAAGTGAACCGGAAAGGTACTCATGCAGGGACCTGCAGGTATTCACACAGGTTAAGTCAATTACCTTAACTTGCTGTAATCTTCTCAGCAGAGGGATCAGGATTACGAGGAATGTGCAGAGGTTTTGTATCTGGGATGAAGGAAACACCAGGCCACTGCCAGCAGAGCACTGGAACAGTTAGGTAACTGTAATCAAACCCTGCAAATGACAAACTTATACTGGAATATGCATTTTCCATTTCTGTGATATATTCGGAACTGGAAGAATAATTTAGCCTGGGTTACAAAAATAGGGTGAACATTAATATCCTGCTTTATAGCCACCTCATAATAATTCTGGGCAATAAATGATGCAGAAACACTTGCAGAATCTTATTTTGGAGAGTCTTACAGTGAATGTGCGTCATAGTTTAAACGGAAACCCTGAAGCATACAACTTCAAAGCGCCATAAACAGAAGCACATCTTATGTAAATCCGCATTGAACTTCAGCTGGATTGGGCTTTGGTGCCAGAGGGGTTGGAATATTTTCATGGTCTTTGAAACAATACAACATAAACAAAAACAATAATAAAAATCATTCTTTTGACTGTGCACATATAAACCTTTCTAAATAATGATTGGAGGTTATACCTACACAGTCACCTGTTTTGCCACACGGTGACCTCTTAGGAGGTTTGTGCTGTAGAACCTGTGACACATATGAATCACATTTACTTTCCAGGTAAATCAGACAATGTACAGAAGATTACATTTTCCACTAACCTATTTTCTATACTGATCATAAAAACACGCCAGAAAAATGCAGGGTGTTGCTCTATATCTATTAGCTATCGCTTTCAATCCGTTCTGTCAATAGACACATTGCAAAACATTAGCCACACCCAAAAAATCAACAACAGAACGTTTAACCTTTTGCAACCAATGTCAACAAAGGCACGTTATTTGGGAGCAGAAATCAATAAAAGAAACACGTAGAAGCCAATATTGTTGTGTCCGGAGCAGCTGTACTGATGGACAGTCTACGCCGCTGCTTGACTTTATAAAGATCTTATTACAACACTGGACAGTCGCATTGTTCGAAGGAACTCGGGCACACAGTGGAAAATTTTCCATTCTCATCTGACAAAGGGACAGGTGGAGGAGTCTCTGGAAATGGGCCAAACAATTTGCCACATTGTGAAAAGGCTAGCTGTATTTTTCCCTGCCCTTCAACTGGAACCACCTAATAAGAAAATAATTCTCCACACCGACATTGTTTCTCAGTAGTGAGTCACACTCATTCCCCCCCACATACATGCTGAAAAGAGAAAGGGCACAAGCACAGCTAGATTTCTCAGACCAAAAGCGTGTTTACTATCTGGTTGCACAACTGAGCTGTTCCTTCCAAGTTTTTTTTTTGGGATAAAATAAACCAAAGCTATAAAACTGAGGCTACAAAGGAAACCAGGAGCCATGGTTTTAAACTTTGCCTATAATCCCCGTAATTTGGTGTACTTAGTGGAAATCAGTCCAGCATGGGATTTATACAGCTACTGCTGTTTACACGGCAGTCAAATTACACTTTGAAGCCTCTGTCCTGAGAACCTGTATTCTCTCCATAAAAAAGACCTTTCACAAACTCATAATTATCTTGCCCTTCTATTTACCTTAAGTAACCTGGCCTTTACACAGCAGCTGTTAAACAATGTAAAATTTATGACACCCAATGAGACCCATTTAAGTGAAATAAACAAACTGCCTTGCAAAAGTAAGCTACCAAGCAAAGCTGT
This sequence comes from Megalops cyprinoides, assembly GCF_013368585.1. Classification (NCBI taxonomy): domain Eukaryota; kingdom Metazoa; phylum Chordata; class Actinopteri; order Elopiformes; family Megalopidae; genus Megalops; species Megalops cyprinoides. The sequence continues at coordinate 20,919,082 of NC_050598.1, read as the reverse complement.
ATTTTTAGTCAAAATGGAATGGCATTGGTAAAGCAAACCCTACGTTTGGGCTAGACTATCTTCCACTGGGGTAGATCTGATGAACTCTCTCTGCCCGCGCTCCCCCTACACACTGCGTGTTGGTTTGTTCTAATCTGTCCTCAGTGGGACAGTAATCACTCTCCCTCCAGGGCTTGGAGTGGGGGGTATGAGGGAACCTCCACCAGCTCTGAAGGCAGGGGAGGACAGCGAGGCAGCGGTGGTGACAGAAGCTCCAGGTTGACGTGTCCTCTCATGAGCCCCATCTCTGCTGCAGCAGACGCAGTATCAATAAACACCCCATCGCCTTTCCTTAGTACAAGCAGGCTTTGTTCCTTTTATTTTGAATGGATTCATACTATGATGAAGATGAGGCTGATTCTGACATCATAGATTTTTATTGAATATCCACTGATATACCTGACCCTGGATCCATTCTGGCAGCATCAGAGGTCGACTGCCTCTCACTCTTGCCTTTACATGCCAGCTGTTAATGCAGCATGACATCAATTGACTGGACAGAATGTACTGTACAGAATCTGAATTAACAAAGGCGACTTAGGTCCAGATTCCACAAACTGCAATGTATTTTGTCTTCTACATTGAACAATGAATTTTAGCAAGCATTAACATTTTTTACTAATTTACTTCCACAACATAACAAACTTGAAACTTGCTAAAAAAATTCTGTCACATGTTGTCATTGTCAATATAATATGGTGTCATAATAGGTTGGTTTTTCAAGGATGAATTATTCTGGCCTCCTTAAACCTAGTTATGCAAGACCGCATACCAGTAAGGACACTGTCATCAACTTGTTTACTAAATAATTACTCAGCGACTCTGTCTTGGTACTTCAGCACAAAAGGCTTTGACAGAGAACAGTGTACTGTCAGTCTGTAGCCTGAAGGTGATAGGATGTCACATTTGCCTCTTGAAACAAGGAACACAAAGAATAATAAATGACACTTAAGCTTTTGCGATTACATGTTTGACTGGCAAGCGTATGACAGAGGCCATCTGCATAGTGACTTGTCTTATTTCCAGTTCTCAAGAGAAAATGAAAGTAGTTCACTACAGTCAGAGGTAGTTGGACCACATGCTTTGGTAGATGATCACAAGACCACAGATCAGGAAGATAGCATTGCTGAGCACTGTTACAAGTCTGAGGTTATTATAACACATTTCTTGTTGTCCTTAGCTATGAATTTCAGCATTTTAAATTTAGCTGTGGGCCCAGTCAGCTGATAGTGTTGTCTAACTAATTAACAACAATGCAATTTCTGATTCAAAGTTAGACACGTGCTGAAATATGTTGGACTGTGCACAGACCAAAGTGTTTTCTTGCTCTGGATAAAGATATACAGAGTGAGATCATGTGATCACACTTTACGCTGATGAGGAATTAACATATAGTCCCCCAAAGGTTGCCATCAAACAGTGTGCATTGAGCAACAGTGGCAAAATTACAGCAGGAACAGAAATTCTCACTTTGGTCACTAGTTGTCGCTGTTTCAAAAATGTCATTCTTCCATGACCAGAGTCATTTTTCCAGAAGTGGAAGTGGACATCAGAGTTTTCTTCGTGTGGAAACACGCTCTCTGTGGAAAAGGGGAAGCCTCGACGTTTAGAGGCTAATAAAATGTCAGAACGTGAGGCCATAGAGGCTGAGAGACCAGGCACAAGGTCTACAGTGTCATTACAGGTGGGAAGAGGTTGGGACGGTGGGGGTGATTGTTTGCTCAGTGCTCCTGAGTTATCAGAAGTACTCGTGAAGCACAGAAAAGGCAGCTGTTTGCTTAAGACTGGTGCTGAATCAGGCGGTGATGGGAAAATGTTGCTATGGCAGGGACTGAGGCAGAAGGTCACAGAGACCCCCCTCCGCGGTATGGAACTCGCACTACCTCGTTAGCACTCCACGTTGGCCTCCCTCAGGTATGCATGACATTTGCAGAAGTACACCACACAACATGGAGACTGGCACATTCCTCCCTAAGCTCCCCGCGCTGAGGCAAATCGTGTCTCCGAGCTTGGGGGAATCTTCGGGGCACCGGAGTAGATCAAAACTCACATTCCTGCTCTGCATGTGAAAATACAAGATGCCTCTCATGAAAAGACGAAATGATTAGCCCGTTCTTGCTTATGGGCTTTTAAGAACTTGAGATGTGGTCCTGCGTCAAACGAAGCCAGATTTTTCTGGAAATAAATATGGTCCAAATTATGTCAAGAAACTGGCATATGGCAATGACAAAAGGCACGTTTGGATTGACTGAGACCACAAAAAGTGTCCTGCAACATACTGAAACATGATCTACAGGCGTTGAGAAAAAATATCTTAATACATCTGAAAAGACATTTTGTTTTAGCTTCAATTTAGCTATTCTGCAGTGATGGTGCTCTGTATCAAATTATATCATGACCCACTTTTTCTGCGCCATAGGGGTCTGTTTACAAAAAAAGTACTAAACTGCCAATTTGGCCTGGGTGGTAAACCAAGGTAACATAAATAAACATTGCCTAGCATTTCCATTGAAAGATATATCCATGCGATAAGGGGGTATGACCACTTTTCTGGTAACAAAATATTCTACTGTGGTAGCATTTGGCTTTTTCAGAAATTATAAATTGTTACAAATTAATTTAAAAACTATCCCTTAAAAGAGACCAAACACGACCCCAGTATGCTGGAAGCAAACCACTTTTTAATTAAGTAAACAGCAGTTCTTCGCACCACCTGGATAGCTCCATTAATTAAGGACCTGGTGAAAGAAGTGATGCTGCTTGCCAGACCAGTCCGCTAAATTATTAAGACTGAATCAGAGGGAAAGTAAGCATTTAAGGACTGGCGCTGATCGATTACAGACCTCTACTGCAACATGCTACAAGCAAACTCAACTTCTAATTCTTTCTAATATATCTAGTGTTGTAGCAAAGACTGATGTGAAAATATGCAGGTTCGGTGAAAAGTGTATTGGTGCCTGGCTGCACCGAGTAACTCGTTGTCTGCAGCACAGAGGCATTATGGGACGAATCTGAGGATCGGTGTGAGAGTTACGTAAATCGATTCGAGAATGAAGTGTTGCCGCATCCAGCAGAGCTGTCAGTGCATCATACCTCTTACCTCTCCACTCGTCCGCCACTCTGGCTGCGATGTGACGGAGACACGTGTTCCCTGGAGCTCTCCACAGCACGTATAGTCATCACGCAATCTCATCCACATGCACAGTGCCTACTACTCCAAAGCTCTCTTGTCCCACAACCTGCTCACCTCCGGATAATGATACCCTTCCCCCTTAAAACATTCCATTATTCACTCACCTTTCCCTTTGATTTCCTTCTTGTTGCAAAATGTTCTGCAGTTCAGGTCCCAAACAGACTATAATTATTTCTGAACTACAGGGGCAAGAAGTAGTTATTGCGCTCGGAAGGCATATCATCTGAACACCTTCTCTAAGCCTAAATGAATGCCCTCTGCTCTGTCATTTATGAGGAGGAAGCATCATGAGGGCCTTGTCCAGCATTAGTCAACCTCACAGGAACAAACTGGATAAAATCATTAATGCATTAACAGCTCAAAAAATACAGTATTTGATTTCCTAAAGAAATACCTCTGCTGACAGGCAGATTGAGAGGGAAAAGATACAGTTTTTGGAAATCAATGCTGGGCTAAAGTGGCTGAAGCCACTGAAGTAGTGGCTGCAAGTGCACTATGACCCTGCTGAAAATCCCACAAGAGTCACTGGTTTGTAGCATAATTTGACAGATGGCGATCATTGCAAAGAGCACCCAGGAACAGATGCCAAAAAAACCAACAGTAATCGAATAAAAATAACATAAAAACCCACTTTAAATACAAACATAATCTCTTTGGTTGCCTTATCCTGTCTTATTGAGTGATAAATCTCACTTTATAAAAATAAAGAGTGACTAAACCAAATAAGCACACAGGCAATCGAACAAACACGTGCACACACACACATACACACACACGGACACACAAACACACACGCGCACATGCACACACACAAAAACGTGCTAAAATCAATTGCCCACATAAACCCCGCGTCCACATTTATAAGGGGTAGTGCATTCTCTAACACTCTTTCTCGCTTTGTGGTTAACATTCTTGTCTCGGTTTTGGACAAATTCCTGACTACCAGGCAGTTCCTGTTTTGTAAGTAGAACAAATGGTCCTTCTTTGACATTAATCTGGTCTCGTTTAGAGTTCTCGCCTTGCTAATTATCCTCTGGTATGGAGTTTATTAGGTGCTTTGTGCTCAGTATGCTCGGCTGATAAATGCACAGGAGTGGGTTTCAGCGGCCTGGCCAGATGGCATGGCCCGGGGGCTGTGAGAGACTGCTGTGCATCGCCCTTTACTCCAGCTCTGGGCTAGCAGCGACGGCGCCTCCCTGTACCAGCCTGGAGGTGCCGAATATACACACGGGCCAGCAGCTCACTCCCAAGGATTCTGCCTCTTCTCTGCACTCGCTGCTTGCGAGGAGTACAACCTTTATTCCCCTTTGTACACTTACAAAGGCGTGATGGGTAAAGCTGAGGTTGTGCACACAGGCGTGGGCGAGCACTCCGGGAATCCTGGGTGTTCCTAGATGGTGCACAGCTCTCCACCTCCAACCTGGCGCCTTTACTCCATTTCGGGCTCGGCCTCTTATCAGTGTTACACAGTTCTGAAAGCACAACTTTGTGTTCAAAAGACAAATGAAGTGCATGTGAGGTGACACTGAATGGCGATGCATGCACTCACCCTTTAGGCTCTCTAGGCTATGCCTATGGCAGACTGGCAATGGACGAGGGAGACCAGTACTCACATCGACTTAAACACAAACGCCACAGGTATAATTAAATGCATACAGCCAGAGGTCAGAGACAAAATGTTGTGATATTTAATTTAGCAAAATCAAAAAATGATAAAACAATCAAATTAGCTTTTGACTTACATTAAAACTGGAAGGAATGTAACGCACATTTTTCCCCCAAAAAAATGTCAGACTAATTTTTACTTGCTTTACTTGTTCTGTCAATTACACCTCTTGAATGCTGTTTGCATTCAAACTGCTATTCAAACTGCTTCTTACTAACAGCACCACCACATGATGCCATATTTCAGCAGTACAGTAGAATGGCAAGCTGCTCTGACAACATCAAGATAGAAAAGTCTGAATCCACATTGGTGTTTTTTTTGTATTTTACCAAGTACTTCAGACTAAGATTGAAATTGTACTGCCACTACTCATTTTACTCAATTTCATATATGCATAAAGAAAAAAAGAAAGTTTGTTCCGTAATGTGGATTTTTGCTTGTCAGCATACACTGAGACTAGCTCATGGCTCCATAAAGGTATCTATATTGAGAATTAACTGTTTGAAGACTAAAATCTTTCATAGTGACTGATGTATGGTGGCATGCTTGGGTTCCCTTGTCTAGTCAGGTTGCATAAGTTAGGGCAGGGCTCACACTCACTGGTCTGGGAGTGTTGTTAGCCTGCTCTGACATTGTTGCTCATTTAACTCAAATGGATACCCTTCTTCTATTGTGCTGGAAGTCGCTCTGGAGAAGAGTGTCTGTTAAATGGATGTAATATAATGCAACGATTTCTACAGTCTACAAGATGTTTGGCAAATAAATGGGGTGATCCATACTATAATGCATTTCTGACCCAAGGCTCAGCTTTCCAGTACTTTAATCACTACTTTAAAAATGTGTGACATAAACTGAAGTCTTCTCATTCTCTTGCCTAACAGCATGTGCTACTATGCAAGCAAGGGCAGCTGGGTTGGAATGAGGTGCCTGAACATTTTGCAAAGTAATGTCTTAAGTAACTAGTCTAGATGAAGAATGCCGTTTGAGGTATTCATCCTCAGTCATGTCGCTACATGTCTGTTTTAATAATCTGCAGTTACCACACCTTATTGCAGCTTTCCTTAAGAGCAGAACATTCAGAGGTAGTATGGTCCTTGGTCCACAGGTTCAAAATTTCTGTTTATATCTCTGTCTGTAGTATATAGATGAGTGTGCAAGCAGTATTTTTGCACAAATAAAAATGTGTTAAAATTGTAATGCTGCCAACACGGCACAAAGACACAGTCTCTTATTTACAGCACATTTGCATCTGTTTGTGTATTTATGTATCAGGTTTTATCTTCATGTAATTGCCCTTCCTCCTCCCCCGCCTCAAAAATGAAACCTTTGTTGGCAAGGCAATTTTATTTTTCCATTTCAAGCTTTTCCCCCCCACACAAGTTGTTTTGTACTCATTAAGCATCTTTGCCTGCGGGGTCTTTCTACAAAACAGGGGAAAACTATACTTAATTAGTACCTGCCTCGCATTTTGGGCATAGCTATTTTTATGGACTTCTTGGAAGGAAGACATTAAGAAAACAGTGCAATCTACGTAGGTGAAATCACTGTAATTTACATATAAGGTAGAGATCCGAGAAGAGCAGCCGAATGTCAGCCGAAAGACTTCGGAAACTCCCGCGTTCGCTGCTCCTGCGCTGTCCCCTGTGGGTGGTAATGAGGGGTTACGCTTGGCTTGGAGGTGTTAGTCTCCTTCATGAATGGAAGGAAACCCACCTGGTCTCCCTGAGCTGAGACGGCACCCCCCTGGGAGGAGGAGTGGAGGCATTTAAGGCACGCGACGCTCTCTGAGCACCCCGTTCAAGCGAGGGCAGGAGGGCCGCGTGATGACTCATCAAACTGGCGTGACGGTAATGAAGCTCCCCGGGCACGGCAAGATGACACGGCACCTACAGCACCTGCCTCTGACGGGGACGGCCGCGTTTACTCAGCTCAAATCTGATCGGTGACGCGTGCTGTCCCGTGAGCTCTCCATAAATAAAAGCATAGTATAACCACTGGTGTTGAGATCCTCAGTTGTAGAGGTGGGAAACTGCTGTGGTGTATGTGTTCCATAAGCACTCAGACAGGCATTACAGGCATGCAGAGAACCCGTCTCAGTGTAAGGTCTATTACAGCAAGCTCACTTGCCAGACCATTCTCAGTGTTGAAATGTTTACAGGTTTCCTGGAATAAGGAAGAGGCACGACAGGGTTTGGGTCCACACCTTTGTTTTTCACTTCTAGCCTCAATTCAGATTACTACTTTGGTATCTAATAATCATAGGCTAGCAGAGGAAATGACAAGCGTTAGAATGGAAAAAACCAATGTAACCATATAATCCCCGATTAAGATCAACAATGAATAGAAACTGTAACAGCAGTAGCAGTGAATAGATTTCTTGAACAAGTACAGGAACACTATTGAGAGGGAGTTAAGCAGACAGTATTAAAAATCTCATGTCAGGTTGAAAGGTTGAAAATTTTATGGTCCTCCGGCAAAATCCCATTGAAAGAAATAAAAAAAAAAAAACAGATAAGGCATACTGCTTGGCCACACATTCTGACTGTGTTTTCTGTTTGTGACATATTCATTCATAACAACAAAAAATTCCACCATTTAGCATTTCATTTTCCTGAATGTGAAGAAATGCTATGAAAACCATATGAGATCTCAGTCAAAGGACTATGGGAAACCTGTAATGTGAATGAAAGTCATAAAGTAGTCATATGCTATAGCTCCACATACCCAGGGCAAATACCCTAAAATCTCTTTGGATGGAATGAACTGGTTGCTCTCACTGAAAAAAAAAAATTAACCAGTCCACATTTAGCACAGGCATTTGCTACTAATGCTTGCAATAATCCAGATGCTCAGAGTACTCTGAGCCAAACGCATCTTTCACTCTTAAAACTAATGCACATTCAGGCGCAACACAAAGTGGCTCTCAACAGCCATTTACTGAAGGTGATTTGACTCGGAACAGCGCAGTGTGTGTCTGAAGTTCAGGGCCATCTATTTAGCCCGATTTCCCGCAGCAGTGTGTGTTTGGAACACCACGGAAAGGACGACGTGAGCCAAGGACAGGTTTGTGTGTCAGCCTCTCCACCATATGAACATGGCTGTACCTTCACCCCATCCTGGACTGGCATCGGCATGGAATATGGTAAAATGTCAGGCTTGACTTAACATGCCTCTCTCCTACGTGCCAATCCTTTTCGCCTTTTGGCACCTGTAAGCAGATCAAGGTGAGTACGCAGACAGACAGCAGTGGCCCCGCGATACTCATTTGATTGAATGACCCCCTGCGATAATATGTTTGATCGTGTTTGTGGTTGCAGTTGGCGCTGTGAAATTAAGTTGGCACGGGGCGAAATCAGTCTCGGCTGCAATTAGCCCGAATGACACCTACACAACTGCTCATTAAAGAGAGTTCTGCTTCTGTTCTGATCGAAAGCCAACCACTCTTTAAGTGTGAGCCAGTCATGTCCAGAGGCTTTTGCCCTGCTACTTTGACCTAAATCAATCACTTATTTATTAATTACATGCCTACTCCTTGCTTAATTATTAGTTTAGTGAAGAAGTTAAGTTTAGTCAAGTCTTCCAGAAATCAGGCCCACAGCACTGGCAAATTTATCACATCTCATTTGAAATATGTTTTTGCACATTTCCCCCTCCCCCCAGTGACCCAATCCCCGCTTCATATCATTTTTGTGGACAGCCTGTCCTGTTCCAGTTACCGAGTTCTCAACGTGCACATGTTCACACAGCCGTGATTTCAGTGGGGCTTGAACAGCTTCCAAACGCAAATGCCCTTCAAAGAGCACCAAGGTAGAGTGAAAATAGAACAGGTTTGTTTCTCTGCAAAAGCGGAAAAAAAGAAAACAGAGCCAGGGCCAGGCGAACAAGGCACGCTGCTGTACGCGGATGAAAACGGCGGGGTTGGGGGGGGGGGTGGACGGGGGGTGGAGAGAGGCGCTCCGGTCCCTCCTCTTCCCCCCCGGGGGTCTCGTTCACCCTGGCTGCACCTTCGCAATTCACATGGTAAATGATCTCTTTTAATGGAGGTTTAATAGCTGCCTTCTTCATCTCTGCAAGCAGCTGGCCGGAAGGCAGGCGCTCGTCCCAGGGGATTAGCGGATAAATCAGACAGACAGAGACGGGGGGCCAATGACCTGCAAGGGGAGGTGTGTGCATCGAAATCGGGGAGGCAGAAAGGGCGCCCCGTCCTTGAGTGGGCGCTGTAACCATCAAGGGCCCCACATACTGTCCTCAGGACCCTTCACATCTTTTTTTTTTTTTCTGTAGTAGCAGTCCCATAAAAGAGAAATAGAATGGAACATATTAGTCTCCCCATGCACACAGCCGTACACATTTGCTGTGAAATCTCACCAGCCACCATTTGGCTGTTTCATCTTTACATATCTCACAAAAAAATCTCACGCACATCTCATTATCTCATTATTTACAGACTCATGCAACTTTCATACCTTGCTTAGCACAGCGTTGTCTGCTACGTTAAGAGCTAGAGAGAAAAATAATGGGAGAACAACGTCGGTTGAGCTTCACATGAGCGCGCCTACCCACGTCCCCTGCTTACTGTAGCCTTGGCACACTGTGATACACCCTTTAAACTTTCCCACATTTCCTCTTGGACCTCTCCCCTGAAGCCGCTCACCTGTACAAAGACGGGTATTGAAATCTGAGCGTCTGGGCTCTCGGCTCACAGGCCCGCTGGCATCTGCGGCGGAGATGCCACATCCTCGGCCCCCCTTGGAGTTAATCTCACAGACCCTTATCTGAGGGCCGCAGCGCCTGCCTCTTGGCAGCTGAGATTATTCGACACGGTGCAGGGATTATAAAGCGCATAAAGACGGTGCTTTAGATGGGCGATAAGGACAGCGGTCCACCGGGGGAAACACCGCTCACGTGCCAGCGCGAATGAAGATGGCGGCGAGGAGGGGGGCAGGGGGCTGTAAAATCACTGGCAACCATGATGCCTCAGTTTGGATATGCTGGAATGACATTGGTGGGCTTAATGGATTGTTTCATTACAGTTAACACCGCAGAATGAGTAGCAGGCAGCAGCTGCGATGTGCTCGCTATGTAAGGCAAGCGTGCTGGATTTGATGATTCACTTTTTTAATGGTTTTTGCTATGGGGCACGACCACTGTAACCCAAAGCATGTTCAGCAAGATGGGTTGGAAAACATTTCCTTGATCTGGCAACATTTCCTTGATCTGACAATTAGATGGTCATGTCATTAACCGACATCTATTACTGATGGTTAGGTTCAGGTAAAAGCTTTTGGCAGCTGGTGTTTGCAGGTAGCACACATGCAAACAAGGGCAGCTTTTCAGCACCATGTCAGTCACAGATTACACCTGCTTCACTGTAACAGAAAGGAAAAAAACCACTCTGTTTGCCTCTGAGAGCTATTGCCAACAATAATAAATTAGCAGCAGTTATGACAGCTCTGTCAGTGTTGTGTAAATCATCATACACCCCACCTTCTCCAGGTTGACATATCGGTGGTTCTGCCTAATCTCTGAGCTGGCTGTGTCTAACACACTGAGGTCACTGCGTCTAGCACACTAGACTGCACTGTGTGATGCGACAAACCGTCTGGTGTCTGGTGTCTCACACACTAAAGGTGTGCAATACCAGAACCGACTGGTTATATAAACCAGGCTGGCTGTGCCTTTCACTCTGAGATGTGAGTAACATTCATAATCGACTGGTTACATAAACTGGGTTGGCTTTGTCTTACACACTGATCTGTGACTGACATTCAGGCTGGTCCCATACACTGGCCTGTGTCGTACACACTGAGGTGTGTGTATCACCCAGAAGGGGCTGGTCATGTACGCTGGGCAGACAGGTGTGGCCACAGAGGAAGGCCCCTGACCACAGCTGTGACTGGCCACCTGATGTCTGCCCGTTATGAAGATTAATGACGTTCACTCCACAGGGTGCGGGTCTCCGCTGCTCGTCTCCTACAGACTCTTCCCAAGGTCACGCCGTGTGAGGCTCTGTTGGAATGCATGTGGGGATGAATGTATAGCTGATGTGGGCTAACCTGGCCTTGAGTATAATGGAAATGATGGCAATATAGCTTGCAAAGGTAACAGCCTCACTGAAAATTTATTTTGTTTTTTCCTACAAATCTATGTATCATCCAATAAAATATACCAGCATATCCAAGTAGCAGCCATTCATTCAAAGGGAATGTATATGTATTATGTACACAATTACATGTGCAAATGTAATTATTCAGTGGTTCATAAAAAACTTGTTTGTTACACGGCATTAAATCTACAAGCATAACAATACTGTAGTTTTGATATTTTGTACTATGCTATTGAAACACTTTTGCTTTGAATATGAAATTTCATTCATTCTTAAAACAGAAATATGCTCAAAATCTGATTAATTACATATTGTGCACAGTATGCTTTAAGGACAGCCAGGATCAGGTGCTGGCTGGAATTAATGGCAAGCTCCAGAGCCAAATATCTCCCATTAATTCTTTAATATTAATACATATTTATGGTGTCCCTATTACTAATGGTGACCTTAGTAATGGTCACTGAGTTAACTTGTCTCTTTCAGACTCTTTCAGTCTACTGCAGACATATTATTCTAGACTTTCAAAAGTCAAACTATAGTTGACCAACATTACCTCTGCCACATTTACTGATACTTTAAAATCCAGATCTGTTAAACGACCTTACTTCTTTAAACCCTTCAGAAATACAAGTGAATTGCCTAATTAAAAAAAAACTATACACATAAAAACACTGAACGCATTTCAAAGGACATTTTTCCAGAGTGCCCCTTTACAGTAATTATCAATAATCGGGCCATCTGCGAACACTTCAGACTGCAGTACAAGTGCTTTTTGCACAAAGCTATGCCTCTCTGCTTGATAGACGCCCTGGCATTCCATGTACCCACTTGACCGTGGGACTCTGACCTGCAACAATAAGACCAAAGAGCGCCAACTTTGCCTTCATGCTCACCTTTCGACCTTCCATTCTGTAAGCCTTTATCCCCTACTTCAAAGTTCTCCTCTTTCATAACCCCTACCTTTACAGAAAACAAGAATTAAGATAATTCATAGTATATAACTGCTCCCTGTTGGTTTCCAGAAAAATGTTAGCACTCTGACAAAATGCAATGAAACAGCCCATTGCTATTTTTTTACTTTATGACCAAGTGAAAAGGGTTGCTGCTATACGTTTGATAAATGATGGTTATGCAAGCGAAGCAATCTACCTTTGTTTGCTGAACACTGTCATTACATGGTTCTCTGAATCTGTCATCTTCAGGGCTGGAGAGGATCACTACTGGGGCAGCCTGACTGGGAGGAACAGATGGCATCTGATGGAGGTGTGATTCCCTGGCTTCACAGAAATAACACACACACACACACAGGAATACACACACACACACATTCGAATACACACACTCACACACAGGAATACATACACACACATTCGAATACACACACGCACAGGAATACACACACACACACACAGGAATACACACACACACACAGGAATACACACACACACACACACACACTCGAATACACACACACACACACACACACGGACAGACGGATACACACACGAATACACGAACACATGAATACATAAACACACACACACACACACACACACACACACACACACAGACACACACAGAGACACACACACACACACACACACACATACACACACACACGAATACACACACACACACACACACGAATACACACACACACACACACACACACAGACACACACACACACACACACACACACAGGAATACACACACACACACACTCGAATACACACACACACACACACACACACACACGAATACACACACACACACAGAGACACACACACACACACACACACACACACACACACACGAATACACACACACGGACAGACGGATACACACACGAATACACAAACACATGAATACATAAACACACACACACACACACGAATACACACACACACACACACACATACACACACGGACAGACGGATACACACACAAATACACGAACACATGAACACATAAACACACACACACACACACACACACACAGAGAGACACACACAGAGACACACACACACACACACACAGACACACACACACACACACACGGATACACACACACACACACACACACACACACACGGACAGACGGATACACACGAATACACGAACACATGAATACATAAACACACACACGAATACACACACACACACAGACACAGACACACACACACACACGGATAGACGGATACACACACAAATACACGAACACATGAATACACACACAGACACACACGGATAGACGGATGCACACAGACACAGACACACACACGCACACACACACACACACACACACACACACACACACACACACACACACACACATGGATAGACGGATACACACAGACACACACAGACACGGATACACACCGACACACACACACACACACACACACACACACACACACACACACACACACGGCTAGATGGATACACACAGACACAGACACACACACACGGATAGACGGATACACAAAGACACACACAGACACACACACACACGGATAGATGGATACACACAGACACACACACACATATACACAGACACACACATGCACACGCCTGCTGGGCATTTCAAAAGCATTCATCGACAAAGTTTCAGAATTAATGCACAAACTCTTTTCTGAATATTTAAAACACTGCAGCTGAAAGTGCCGCTGAGTATAATAGAACAAACTTCTAATACAGTAAACTTCTACTAAACCCCACGGGGAAAATAGTTTGTCAACAACACCACAGACACAAGAAGACAAGCACACTGTATGAGTCCAGGCACTTCGCTGAAGGGATTTTTGGCCATTCATTCTAGCTGCTGTTTCCCAGTTCCTGATTCTATAGATTTCTTGTTTTTGGCTTGTGCAGCCCTTTCCTGAGTTTGCACTAAAAATTATGCAGAAGTGAGGAGGTCACAGATTGCACTGGCCTGTTTAGAACATTGGTTTTGTGTTCACTTCAGTGCAGACTTGGATCTGAGCTTTGGCTCATTATCATGCTGAAATGTCCATGAAACAGCTTGCGCTTCTTAGCCGAGGGAGCCAGGTTCTTAGAAAAAATGTCTCAGTACATATTTGCATCCATCTTTCCCTCATGTCTAATGAGGGCACCAGTGCCAGAAGGTTTCATACAGCCCCAAATGAAAATGGAACCACCTCCATATTTCACAGAGGGATGACGTTGTTCTCAACATGAGCTTCACCTTTTCGGTGCCAAACATACTGCTGATAAGCGTGTCTGTGAAGCTCAGTTTTCAAAAATGCATCCAAAGATAGATGAGTCACCTCTCTGGTTTTGTCCTTATCCAGATTTATGGGTCTTGTATCCATGGCTATGCAGGGATTGTTCTGTGCAAAATATCATACACTTTTATGAGGTAGAACAGTGCCAAAACCGTAAAGTATATATCCAGTCAATGGTTTGTTCATTCAGATAATCCTCACTGTTCTCACAGAATACATTTCACTTGTTGCATTGAAAACAACGCCTCAGCACTTCACATGTATCTGAAGGCTAATGGGACATAAATAAACAGGATTAAATTGGAATTAGATTAACCAAATCTGGTGGGATAGTGTCACTGATACATATGCCTCTTTTTGCATTAGCATACAGCAATTGCTTACAATTGTGGGTGGGATTTTGACTTATTGAATGTCAGCAATGCTTGAAAAAAACAACAAAAAAAAAACAAACAGGGACGTTGTGAGTACCTCAGCCAGCAAGGCATTTGCTTTGAATAGGTATTGTGGGTTTGAAACTGGTTGTGTCTTTTTCCAACAACAACTGGGACAGTAACAGAACAAACTGGCTTCATTCTGCCAGGGACTGGGGTGGGTAGAACAGCCAGAGTTTCCTTGTTTCACTGTTCTCAGAAACCCTGTGATTCATCAGGTCCCTGTGAGTTGCAAAGTCAATATCAGTGGAGTGGTAGCTATCTTCCAATGAGTGCCGACTTGGTACACTTTTAATGTGAAAAATAGCCTTAGCTGATAGCATTGGATGTGGATGAGTACATCAGAGGATTGCATTCGTCTTGCTTCTGTCCAGTCATAGTCGTCATGGTGAGACTGATTTTAAAAACAAGGTTGCATGAAAGGGGGAAGGCATAAAACAGAATGCACAGTGGTTTGACTGTCCTAAGATTATCGCCAGTGTATTCAGTGGGCTGACAATAACTTGCAAGCGGCAGAGGAAATAGCTACTTTGACTAGTTTAAAATTGTCTGATGGAGTGATGTAGACATTTACACACTGGAGATGTGCAGAGCATAGTATGGTCAAGCACAGTCTTCACTACATCAAGACTTGCATGACACCATTGATATTAATAAACAAACAGCACCTCCCAGGTTTTTTTTTAACAGATTTATCACAGTCTCTGTGCCATCTCAACGTAGAAAAGCCCGCTTGTGCAGAGTGGAGTCATGTTTCAGCAAAACCTATGTCAAATAAAGTAGCCTGGTAGCAGATTAATGTATTGAGATCTACTGATGCATACCTAAAGGGGTATTAAATTGTCCATTTAAAGGCATCTAACCGAATCTAATTTATTTCCATATTTGCATATTACAGAATTACAGAATTTCTTCACATCTCTGATCAGAAGCTGGAACCCTGCTCCAAGAACCGCGTTCTCCCTGCTGACAGCAGGGGGTGCTGTACTGGGGGGAGTGACAGCGCTCACTCCGTGCACAGTCGTCTCTCCCACTGTGTCCAGCTGCTCAGAATACGCACAGGCCCAGCGGGGAGGGACGGGTGAGCCGTCACCTGGGTGACAGCTTCCTCCCCCGCACAGGAAGGGGCGCAGTCGAACGGAACGAGCGCGGCTGTCGCCCCGGTGACAGAGGAACACTTGGACATGCAGACATGTCGGTCCAACTCAAAAGCACATATAGGGTAGGATTGATTTATTAAGATGTGTCACTCCCCAGATTCGTCTTAAAATTCAGCTCCACATTGATGTCCGTACCAGCTTAGGGTTACGGGTGGATGACTATGGGTGGGTGTCAGTTTCCCAGGGTTTCCAGGGAGAAAAAAAAACACACACACACACACCTGGTTGGTTCTGGTGGCGTGAGTTCACCGTGATGTATGAAAACGATAGCTTCCTGCACGCACACCTATCTGGACTGCTGCCAATCTGCCTCCAGGGGTCATCCGGGGGTGAGGGATCTGGCTTTGTAATGCTGAATGCATGATGGGATCCACATCACACGCTCACAGCCTAACAAACAAACACAACAGCCTCCGCCCAGGAGATGTTTCATAATCTGTTTACAATGGGAGTGGAAAGCACGCAATGGCTGCAACAGGAATATCTCCTCATTAACATTCGAGGAAATTCTGAGAGGATGTGTGGGGACTATATTGGAAATAAACTTCTTCAGTCTAAAGTTTTTTTTTTTATTTCACTTATTAAATCAATTTCCGGCCTAGATGTCTGTTCGTGGGTTCAGTATTCAGGAAGTCTAGAGAGGTGTGAATGAAAGAGGGAAATGTCAGTGTTTTCACATTTTACATTTACATAACATTTTTTCACTTAGCAGACGCTCTTATCCAGAGCAAAGTACATGATGTGAGCAAATTTAACATGGTATTTACATCCAGCAGATGCTCTTATATAGAGTGACGTAGGTTGTAGGTTGTCTAATAAGGAGTGGTGGGTTCACTGAATGGGCATCTCTCTCTAAATGCTAGACCCCACTGTAGGGTGAAAGCAAAGGCACCAACAAGAAAGGTGCTCGCCACCATCTGGTTTGGCCCTTTGGTCCTATCTGGTCTAAATCTGAACAGAGTTTATGGTTCACAGGAAACAAAACCAACTTACATTTTAAAATGCTATTTTTTACAGATCACCAAAAGGGTCTGTGTATTTATCTACAGTGCTGTCTTAGGAACAAACTCCTATTCGCCTCTCACTGCTAACATTCATGCAGGAGGTAGAAGCCTGATTGCTGAGAAAGAACTTGCAGATATCTTTTCATTCACCTATGTACCAGGCTCTGTGGGTTCAAGCAAAGAAAGCTGTCTCGTCAAAGGATTCACAGGAACTCTATCTCCTGAAGTCCTCCATCTCTCTCAGTTATGCCTCGGACATATCTGCTCTGAACTTTAGAAGTGTGTTTCAGGCTTACTTCCAGCATCTTACAAAACACGTCTTGATATGTGCCTCTCATCGTTGTCCTTTCTTTACGTCTAACCAATTGGTTTAATATGTTAGCAATCAAGCTTGGTAGTGAGAATGATCCGGGAAGATCTGTTATGGTCTGAAGGTCATGTCTACTGGCAAGAATTAACTGTCAGCGCCCTGTTATTGTCCCTTGCCTTGACCCTCATCTTTACCCATAAATGGTTCCTTATTTCCAGTTTGCATAAAACTGGCCCCAATCAGAGTGCCACTTAACCTGAGGAAACCTTTAACACAAAAGACCACAGGAATTCCGAGGTCTCCATTGCTCCTCATTTTCCAGACAATGGATAAAGCCGTACCATGTGTAATTTGATATGTGTAATTTGATATATTTCCATGGCAACCCTTTTCTGCTACTATGAGATATAAGGCTATGATGTCCCAAAGACATGTCAGACAATGTGTATTTGGGAAACTGCCATGTTGGACTCCTGACAGCTCAGGTTTTGGTGGAACTTTTAGACATTTTCATATGTTGGGAAGCATGGTACATACTCATGTGCAGCATCTGGACATGTGAGCGGTGACCGCATACTGTCCATACACATGAGTACTGACCAGAACTAGATAGCGCTTGGTGCATTTACATATGGGTGTGAACTGGTTTCAGGGTGGACAACATTAACACAGGGTTTAGGCCAATGTTTTCTGCTGAGTCAGACCAGCCACATACAAAGAGAACCATTTCAATAGATCACACCTGAACAGGTCATCTGTCAGGACAAAAACAACAACACTGAAGACGACCCCAGCTTATAAAAACAATGTACTGAATGAATAAACAAATGTGTGTCTTTGATATGTCTTTTTTTCTGTGTAAGATACATTCCTTGGGCCTGTGGTGTATTTTCGCCTATTATGCCACATTGCTGCCCAATAACTGGCACGCAATTCCAATTTACAAGGTGAAATCAATGCCTTACTGCAATTTTCAAGTGCAGTTAATGCTTAGGAATGACAAGTATTGTTTTTGATCAGTAAGTGAGCATGTAAAGGCAATATTGCACTGGCTTTTTGCCCCCGGAAAGGGAGTTGTCATTATGTGGAAAATCATAGTGCTGGGGCATGTCACTGTACGTCACGCACAGGCAGTAATTGCCAGAAAACTTCACGTAGGATTTGATCCCGATGGGATCTCTTCGTCACGTGGAAATGTTATCTGAGAAAAGATATCCACGAACAGCTCAGCTGTTTTAATTAACAGGCGGAAGTCTCTTGTACTTATAACATCCATCTCCATAGCCCCGGTATAATTCCCTCTAAGCCAAGGATATTTCCTTACATCCCTTATCTGTAATTCTTTAAATCCTTTTTTGCATTTTATCTGAAATGGAAAGAGTGTTATTACTTTGCTCTGACCTTTCTCTTTGTAGTTTTATATAGAAGCTGTAGAGTTAAAAAAAAAAAAAAACTACATAATTGTTTGACATTTGCCAGGGATACCCATTTGTTTTGATCTTCTTTAAAACGAGACTCCCTCAGTGAAGTGACTCAGCCTTTCAAGACGATTCATTTACTTAAAAAAAAAACCCCACACAACTAAATTGGGGCATCCTGCTAAATGCATCCAGCTAAAACTAGCGTAATGTTACACAATGAGCACCCCTGGAAGAAAGACTTAGCCTCTCTGTCCTGGATCATGCAGAACTTAATTATTCCATATCACGAGAGATTTTGTGAGTTACATAACACTTAAGATATCCAATTACCGGTACGAAAGCTTGACAATCATCAATACCAAACAAACCCTACTGAACGTTTCAGAAATGTGAACGACAACAGCTAGACGAATTTCGCCATCTAGTGGTCAACAATGCTACCAACAAAATGTTACAACACCCAAGGAGTGAAGACTAAATTACGTTAAATTAAGCACAATACAGAACTCTAAGGAGGTTTACATGCATATTTACATCAACTTGCTTAGTGCTCATAACAAATCATTTGTAATATAGAGTACTATCCACGCAAGACTAGTATAAGGGATAATATCTTATTTGCGTAAGTATGTAGCGGCGCGGATAATGACAGCTGTCCCGGTTATTCTTTTAATTAAAATGAGTTCAGATTTATATTGGGCAGCGAAACCGTGTCTATAAAAAGTCCATGTAGGCCTACGCAAAGTTGCTCGCACCAACAAATCAATAATAAACACATCCACATATACAAAACTGTTTTCGCATCAATAAGAACTGTTTCAGCTTTCAAACAAATCAACAAACAAATGCAAATCATGCATTTCCCACACATGCACATTTGCAAAAATGTCTACGGGTCAGAGTGTTGATATCAGTATTTTGCCAACTTACAACTGCATGTCACCAAGTGAACTCCTGGCGCTGCGTGTCTTACATTGCCAGGGTGCAGTAAACTTCCTAAAAATCACACGTAAATTCTCATAACACAGTTTGACTCACCGTACATTTTGAATGCCTCGGTGATAATTGGAGATAAACAATGATGGCTTTCCGGTTCGCATTCGTCGTACTTCCTTCTTCTCTAAAGATCATAGATCTTTAAGAATCTTTGACGAAATAGACTACAAAATGCCCAGGTTCACAGTACGAATAAAGAAGGTAGCGTTTTTCATCTGTGGAAAGCACCACCATTGTTTTACTATGACAACGTGCATGTAGGCATTAGATAAATTGCACATCCTTTTCTCCCTCAAGGTGTTTATCTGCTACGTGCTTCGTCATTAACGTGCGAGATCTGAATGCGAAACACCAATATTTTAAAATTCCAGGTTTCCATGAAAAAATTCCAATTTTTCATGCGCCATTGTAGTCCACTGGGTATCTTATCAGAGACTAGTGATTTTGTCCAAATGACCAAATGACAAGAATGTATAGAGCTTAAATAACAGCTTTTCTTTGACTGCCTGATGTATTGACTTTCATTAATTGGGTTCCTTTAAAAGTTACAACTTAAAACACAACATTTTATTCTTTGCTTTCTGTCGTTGCTAATTAATTATAAATTTTTCATATCTTGACCCCACATTTTTACAAAAACAGCTTAACTTCCACACCTTTGCACCATTTCTGAAGAAACCTGGTACTCTTCAAAAACTCTCAGGCCTTTGCATGGTTAGCAACTTTCTTATTGATAGGTGACAAGGTATAGTCGTCAAAACTAGCATCACTATCATTGCTGCTTCCAGCTCTATTTTAAAATATATGTAATACATACCCATTGAAAGCACTTAGTACAGCTGTCTCGTACCATTTTTTCAGTATACAGTATTTTAAGAAAATATATACATATAGTTTGTGTTTGTGGTAAAGAAAATGAACATCACAAGTTCTCCTGGCAGTTTTGCTTGCTTGTGTAATTCTGAGGCATCAATACAGCAGCATAGACAAAGAGCATTGTTTCATTGGTGTTTAATTCAACATTCAACATACGTATTAATCTCTCACAAGTTCATATTTTACCAGAAAATATCTATGTCTAGAAGATGCGACTTGTATTAGTGCCACCATAATAGACATTATTATGCTGTAGGTTCAAATATAATGCACCTCAAAAGCCTTGACAAGCTCATACACATTGTACACTGGTTCCTGGATCCCACAGAAACATTAAATCAATCAAGTGTCTGTAGTGTGTGAATACGGGACCTGCACAAATGGCACATTTATGGTAGAAGTGAGAATTTTTCATCATTGTTCTAACTGGGAAGAACCTTTTGTAGCTAACCTTTTCTGTAGAAAATAGGTCAGAAAATATGTGTTGAGTAAACAATACAGTAGTTATAGGTTTTGTAGATGTTTGTTTAATAATTTGAGTAGTGAGGGGCAGGTATGCTAGGATTCAACACTGATCTCTCTGGTGACAATGCAGTCTTTACTATCAGGAGAAAGGACCAAAAAACTCATTTTACTGACCCTGTAGCATCAGGAAAAGCATCTGGACCAAACGCAACAGGCGTCAGGACAGGTATATTTGTCTGTGTCATCAGTGTTAACGAAAGTTTACAGTTTAAAGTTCACATTATGCCTTTGACTGTTTCCATGCGATCATGCGAGAAACACAGAGTCTTGAAGGAGTTGCAGGAATTCACTGGTTTGCAGAGGAAACTGCAGATACGGACACAATCCAGACAACCACTCTTGGCTCTTCTCTGATGGGTATAAAAAAATCGAACATATAACACAAAAGGTCAAAATCACAGTCTCTCGGCCCACTGGACGAGAGAGTTTGAACCCAAGAACTTGGTGAGTGACATTGAAGTCTGTTATCAAGCTTGTCTGAAAAGTGGTAACAGTTCTTTTCTGTAGCTTCCAAAACTGAAGATGAGAAAAAGACTGGCTTCCTCTTCCTGTGTTGAGCGCTCGAAGCTCTCCATTTCTTGCTGTGTGACTGAAAGGGGCACAGTGTTCTCTTCAATCAAAGTGTCCCAGCTCTTCACTTGCAACACTTACTTACAAAGACATGCAATACACAAAACAAAGGAATCCTTAGATCAGGTTATACATTTATATAGATTTATACACATATATAAATTTTTTTATAATTTCAGAAATGTTAATCTGTTTTGTTGGTTTATTTGTTTACGGTACAAAACAATTCCTCGTATGGCACATCTAGCCAACATATTAAAAAAACAAGTCTCTTTTTTTTAAAAAATCCCATAATAAAAATAAGTTCTATTTGTTTTATTTTACAATATATCTCTCTTCGCCCTCGACAGGTCCCTTTTCGTTCTGCTCGGCGCACATTACAATGGGCACTTTGTGCAGCCACACTCCATGGGCGTCTCCAGTTCCTCGGAGAACGAGGACCCGTCGGTGCACTTGAAGACCACTTTCCGCCTCCGACTTTTGACGGGGGCGCAGCACAGGCCCCCGTCGCAGGCCCGGGAGCACTCTACCCGCGGGATCTTGCTGGTGGAGGTGCAGGTTTTTTGGCCCTGGTGTCGTTTCAGCAGCTCTCGTACCATCTCCCCCTGGCAGCCCAGCTCTGTGGAGGGTGAGGGGGGGTGAGGGGTGGCAGGCAGTCAGTCAGTATGGGAACCCTCCAGGTTGTTTCAGTAAGCACATCCATTATGCATCGAGCAAATTCATTCACAACTGGAGCATTACATTGATTTTTGAAGACCTCTACAAAACATCAATATCTGTTATGTGAAATGACTGTGTAACTGTTACTTGGAAGCAGGACCTGCATAGAAAGTGCAGGCTTGGTTCTCAAAAGGAGATGAGGGTTGAGTTTCAAGCATCTGCTATATAAATCTACAACCTCTGATTAAGCTTATAGTACCAGGAGTGAGCCCAATCGCTCAGTCCTCTTAAACTCTGGCTTTAGGAGAAGAAGACTCACCTGTGTCGCAGTTGGGGCCGGTGTAACCAGGCTGGCACTGGCAGGTGGGTACACCGCTCTCGGTCACCCAGCATTCCCCGTGTCCACAGTGGTGCCCCCTGCAGGCTGGAGGCTCCTCCCGCTTGTCACAGTACTGTCCAGAGAAACCACTTGCACATTGGCAGCTATATGACGAGCCTTTTGGCACACACACACCATTCACACACCTGGAAAGAAAGAGAGAGAGAGGCTCAGGTGATATGTAAATCTAACCACACACACATCTGTAATTTGCCTACAAAAATCAATGTTTAAATTCTACGTAAATATTAGAGTACTATGAGTGCAAGTGTTTGTTTTAATGTCCGTGTGCTTGTTGCCAATGCGCGACTAGCCTGCTCTTAATGTTAGTGTAAGGGTGTTTAATTGCTAGGGTGTGCTCATAGTATAAGTGTGTGTAGGTGTGGACTACCTGTGCATGTGTTAAAGGAAAGTACTGCTGGTGTGTATAGAGGTAAGTATGTGAGAATAAGTATATAAGTGTTGGTATGTATCGATATAAGTGTGAGTGTGTATCTGTAGCTGTTGCTGTGTACAGATGTGAGAGTGTGAGTAGTCTATGTGACTATGTAGGTTTAGCTGTTAGCGTGCTGTACCTGTTGGCCTGGCAGGGGCTCGGCGGGACCTTCGGGTCACAGAGCGGGCCGCTCTGGCTGGACGGGCACTCACAGGTCACCCCCATGTCGCCCCGCTGGCGGCAGGCCCCCTGCGCGCACACACTGCAGGAGTGGCAGCCGGGCAGCACGCCCTCCGCCCCGCGGGGGGCCGCGCCCAGGTCCTGCAGCTCCCCATTGATCCTCACGTTGTGGATGCAGCCGTTGAACGCCTGCGAGCCGCGCTCTGATCCCTGGCGCAGTCCCGAAGCCCCCACGACAGAGGGCACTCCTGATACACACAGACACACACACGCACACACACACAGCAGAGGAGGAGAGGTGAGCCACTCGAACTATGGGCTTGTGTTCACAGTAAAAGTCGTGTCTGCCGCTCACTCTGGTAAGGTACTGTAGAATGTGTGGGGGATATGAGCTATTAGATGATTTGCTGTATTAAAGATCCTTGAAATGGAACACATGATTTGGTTAGCTAACAGTTTAGTAAAACTGACAAATGTCAACATTGTACACTAAGTAAAGTATAAACCAGAAAGAATGAAGTTCGACAAATGTGTATGCATGTGTGTGTGTGTGTGTTTTGGGGTGAGAAGGCCTGCTGCTCACCTCCTATGTAGAGCTGTGTGTTGTGGTCCACAGAGGGCTGTCGTGGCAGCTTGCCCAGGCTCTTTGGGGCGCCTTTGTCCACCACCAAGCTTAGGGTATGATTCTGGATGAGGAGCTCCACTGTATGGAAGAGGCCATCGTTCACAGACTCCACACTGCAGAGGGAGGAGGGAGGGAATAAAGGAGGGAGAGATTCACTCACTCTGTAGGTATATCTCTCTGACTCTCTGATTTGTTGCTTTCATTGTTCAAGTCTTGCTTTATGCTTAGCATACTCATGTACACGTGTTTAAGAACCTGGCTTATACATTTCCATTAGCAAAACACATGCAAGGAATCCCAAAACGCCACACTCATGCATTACTGACAGCACAACCACTGGTGGTGAAAGGAATGGAAAGATCAAGTCATTTCAATATGCCTCTCTGCCCGCAACAAACCTAACATGACTGGGCCAGGTGTATTCTGGGAGTCTGCATAAGCCATCAGTGCTGACGCATAAGGAGAGCCTGGCTCTGGCTTTGAGGGAAGACATGGGCCTGGGGACTTCGCAAACGCCTCCTGAGTGCTTGTTTTCACAGCCAGCAGGGCTTCGTTGAAAAGCGAAAGCCGCACACGACATCCTTGAGCTTTGACTGGTCTGGGCCCGTTCTCGTTTGTGCCGGGTGAAGCCCCTGAGCACAGCCGCGAGGGCTCGCGAGGGCTATTCCATTTCGCGTACTCATACCGAAACCCCACTGGGCACTGGAGGCGCGCTGTGACCGCAACGCCTCGGAAAGCAAACTCAGGGAAATGTGACGGGGGGCTCAGGCCGCCGAGCCTGATGACTTTGGCCCGGGACCACCACGCAGCGAGCGCTGCTACACCGCGGCCCTGATCCAGTTCCCACACAAGGCTGCCTGCAGAACTGCCTATTTCCTCTTTCCCCTGATGTCACAGGATGGCTCCCAGGCCAGTCTGACAAGAGAAGAGCCCTGGCCATGACCCCATCACCCCCCTCCCCTGAACCCTGGAGAGCAGGGCGCTGTAGGGACAGGTCGCACCAGGCTGCGGAGCTCAGCGCCCTGAGCAGCGGCGTTATTCCTGGAGGCAAGACAGGCAGCCGCAGACGCCAGAGACAGTGGTTTGGCAGAGCCCATGCAGAGAGAGAGAGAGAGAGAGAAAAAGAGAGAGACCGAGAGTGGCTCAGTCCCTTTTCTCCTCGGCCCAAAACAAGCTCTTCCGCTTCTCTTGCCCTGAGGTGAAGAAAACCTCTCAGTCTCTCCCCACTTCCCTTCCCTCCACTCTATCGGACAGTGGTCCTGTCCAAACACAGCTTGCCATCAGCTTGCAGCCTGCCCTTCCCATTGGCTGGCTGGGTGTTGGATCTAAACTGTAGCACCTGGACAAGTATCGTTTCCCTTGCAGCATTCTGAACATGACAGCCAACCCCTCTGAGTGTGAGTTTTGGGACAGCCCAACAGTACTGGGGGGGAAATCCACTTCATTCATTTTTCCAGTAGGTGGCACTGTGGCACTACTGCTGCTCTCCACTGTTGCGGGAGCAACAGGGAGGCACAGAAAACAAGCAAATATGGAGCAAACAAACAGGCGGAGGCCATAAACAGACAAACTACTGTCGTGACTGCAGACTTTTCACAAAGAGTAAAGGCAATCTAAATAGTGTCTGAATATTCCGCCATATAGAAACTCGGGTTGTCCCTGTCTATTGATAAATGGTTCAACCCTTGGCCTCTGTTTATAAAGGTCTTGGCTGAACAAAGATGCAACACAGATGCTTGTGTGGTTTGCATTACGGGCCTGTAATTCAATTCCTATTTCAAGAAAGGCTTTTGCAACCAATACAACCGTCTGCTTGCAAGGACCTCCCTTTCAGTCTCCCTCTCTTCCACTCATACATAAATACCTCCATGAAAGTCCGGCTTTATTACAGTTTAATGACATTTTCATCCAATGTCTCTGGTTTGACAGCTGTCTTTCATTACATGCAACCTGAAAGCCAAGGGGAAACAGAGTCTGGGCTTTTGGTAAAAAGGATGAGGGGTTCAGGGGTTTAGCAGAAAGTGGTTGGAGGAGTGAGGGTCAGGGGAATTATGGGAAAAGTAGGTGGAGTTGAGTTCTTTCAGGATGAAAACACAGACAAGGTGCTAATGCTCTCTCTGGGGCAGCCATAAACTGAACAAGGGTAAATCTCATGGTTGACAATTTCATGCAATGCAGCTCCTTCACCACTGAGAGGCAGCAGATTATCAGTCTGTCACAAGGCACTTATTCCAGACCTGCAGCTTTTGCCAATATTGGGCTTTGTCTGTATTTTGACAAGCTGAAATTTTCCAGAGGCCATGGTATTTTTTGAGGGGGACGAATGTCTTTGATGTGAGGCTGGCCTGTGTATTAGCTTAAAGCAGCCCATTATGGAATTCAATAAAAATAAACAGAAAGCCGTCGAAGATTTCAGCAACCTCGTGTCCCCTCACACCAGGGGAAGTCAATTTCCTGTCAGCTGTGAATAAAATACTCTGTTTTTCCCCACCAAACCACATTATAAATGACACATACACAAACTTAGGAACAATTACCGGTACCTTTATCTCAGAGAGTTATCTACACCAGCTACCCTGTAGATGTATTTACATTTCTAAATTCAATTACCCAGCACTATCATTTGGTTGCCATGTAGCCTCACCAGACCAGTTTAAATTGATGTTGCACAGACAACCATCACAGTTATAAATTGCAGCTGTAACCTCAATTATGTTCCCTTGGAAGCTCAGTGGTGAACTACAAGCTTGTTTAGTGTATGGGGACTGTGTGCGTATGTGTGGGAGGGTGTGCAGCGCCGGGCTCCACTGTAAGGTATTACTGCAGTGGATGAGATGGAAGGAAACGCAAACAGAGCAAGGCTCTCTTAACCGTGCCCTTGAAAGGAGCCACCTTGCTCTGCCGAGGCAGCAAACGGAGCCTTCCTGTCCTAGTTTGCTGAACTTATTTCCTTAGCTAACACACGCCACATTCTTTTGGAAAGAACGTTATCACAATGTTACAGCAATATTGAGAGGCTGCCCACATATGTGTGTGCGTGTGCCTGCTTTAAAAGCGCTGATCTTTCCTGTGCTGATTTAATCTGAGTCCGGCCTCAGCTGGGTGGCGGCTGGCGGGAGTCACGCATTGTTTCCATCACCGGTGCGTTCGTCCATCCTCACTGCGAAGGCCCACAAAACCCTCGCGTTCTGCCTCCGTCCCGCTCTTTCAGTGCAGGGAAATCTGCCACTAACTCTGGGCCTTTGCAGAAAGCCCTGCCCCGGGGTACAAAAGCTACAAAATGGAAATCCAGGTCTAGCCGTTTCCCCTCCTGCCCACTGCATTCCATTGCCTTAAATTAAGATCAACATTAATTTCTTTCAGAGGGGCGGAGCTGGGTGTGGCCCTGCTTGGTGAACTTTTAGAACAGTGGGTGTAATTCTAACATTCTTATTTAATTTCCTGAGATGCTTTCACCTCCCCCTGACTTAATAGCCAACATTGCTCCTTAAACTAATAAAGAGATTAGTGTGGCATTTAGAAAAGGGCACTGCATTAACAGGGCATGAGGGAGACAGGCATACAGCTTATGTTGATGATGTGTCACAACTGGTAAAGATCTGGAACTCTCTCCCCACCTAACTACCCCCACACTCCTCACCTACACTCCCTCCCCTCTTCCTCCTTCATCCACACTGCCAGAGAGTGACCTGTCTCTCCCTTCTCCTCTCCACTACCCACATCTCCCTCTCCTCTACTAGTGCCTAGGCTGTCTCTGCTCCCTCCTCTTCCTCTCCAGGTTGAACGCTTTCTCTCGCTCTGTCTCCCTGTCTGTTTCTCTGTCTTATTCTGTCTCTCCCCCATCTCTCCTCTCTCTCTCTCTCTCTCTCTCCTGGAGGCTCAGCACTTTCTCCTCTCCCCTGCAGCCGCCCTCCAGATGTTTTGGGGAAACTGGATAGCCTTTTCTCCTCGCACCTACTGTGCAGCTCGAACTGTGGGGGGAAGACGGCCCCGGCTCACAGCGAGCGTGGCTGCGGGAGTGGAAACATCCCCTTCCTCGCGGCCCGGCTCTGTGGCGGGTTTACGACTCGCACGCATTTGAAGTCCCGCTGCTCCCGCCGAGGGCCAGTGAGGCAGGACCCTGCGCAGGAATGCCAGACCGCAGCCAGAGATCCTTTTGAAAGTCAGCCTTCCTCAGCGAAAAAAAAAAAAAAACATGAGAGCTGAGGGGCTTCCCAAACTGCCTGTCCGTGCAATGCAGAGCGAGGTGGGCTACCTGTTTCAGGCTGAGCCCCAGGCTCTGAGGTAGAGAACGCCGGTAGAGAACAGGGCCTCGCGTGCTCCTGTTCCGCACTGTTAGCTCTAACCATGACACACTGACCTCAGGAACGCGCTCGTGCTAGGCCGCACCACACGCTGCCGAAGCCTGGGTCTGGGTAATCCAACCAGACAAGGCTAATTTCCTTGGGATGCGAGCTGATCACCCTGCCTTGTCACCAGGCATCTCTGCTGTGAAAAGCAGACAATGGGCTCAGCCATGCCAAAGCCACACAGCACCATGCCACTGTGAGGGAAATGTATGAACCAGAGGGTTAACAACGACCCAGAACGAGAAAAGAAAGTTATATGCTCTCATTTCAAGATATAAAATGCTATAATGAGAAAAATGTTCAGTGCGAAAAATTATTTCTCGTAGCGTGTGGCTGCACTGCAGCACACTGGACCTCCTTGACAGAGCGATCAATTCCTTTTTGTCTATGCCAATGATTAAAAGTAACCTTTGCACAGAGGATAGCATAGTGACGGATGGCTGGATCGATGGGAACAGATCTGGTGGAGGCAGGGTCTGTGGTCACCTTGACTTGAAATCTCACATTTTTTTCCCTGTGCTCCTTACCGGGAGGGGGGGGGGGGCAGCCTTTCAGAATGAGTAATTAACCAAACATCACTTTGTACCGTGCTCTACTGGAAATAAACAAAAGGTTTGTTTTTGCACATTAATGGTCAGAAACAGTGATTGTTTTGATTGTTATTTTCCAATAAAATAGGGTGAGTAAGGTGTATGTGCATGTGCCCGTATCCTGTGATAGCCTTAGGTTAGTTTGGAGAAGTGTACATTACATTACATTATTGTCATTTAGCAGATGCTCTTATCCAGAGTGACTTACTTAGATTACAGTTTTTACCATGTTATCCATTTATACAGCTGGATATTTACTGTGGCAATTCTAGGTTAAGTTTCTTGCCCAAGCCCTGCTCTGCTCCTTACCACTGTGCTACACTGCCACTATGCTATACTGTAGGAAGAAGCTTTGTCTTTGACTCTGCATGTTGCTAGTTATATTAAAAAGATTCAGACACTGCGTGAGGCTGTGCCTTTGGTGTGCGTATCCTGACCTGTAGACAGTCGTCGGAGGGTAGTTGGCAATGTCGTAGATGAGGCGAATGTGGCCCTGGTACAGCTCCAGCGCCAGGGGATCGTTGTCATCTTTGTACAGCAGAATGCCATTGTCCTTGTCCGTTGCCACCTGTTGGAGGGAGGGGGAATAGCAACCATGAGGACCAGAGAGGATTGAGAATGCAATACCTGTGGCAACTGTATATGGCTAATGCAAAACGTCCCATCAACGTTTTATGCATCTATGTGATTGCTGCAGCAGTGCTGGGAGAAGGTGGTTGTAGTTCACGTTCAGTAGATGTAATCCCTCTAACAGGTGGAAGCGAGTGACACAAGGGGCTGTGGTGTGAACTGCTTAACGCTTGGCGGCGGGTCAGTCCTACGAGACAGGTCACCAGTTAACGGGCTGTTGGTCGGCTGTCCAGACACGCTGTGAGAGCCGCAGCATTGAATGAGGGGGGATTTACGAAGTGTTAGAGGCTGTTTTCGGCTCCAAATGATACCCAGTAGAGTTGAGCGCTGGCTTTGATATGCCTGGTTTAACGTGCATGCAACATGTGGCCTTACAGCGGAAAAATGAGAGTCAGAATATTTTAAAAGGTGGGTGGGAGACCCTTTTTCAGCTATCAGCAAAGCACGGGGAGTTGGAGATCAAACTATTAGAACATAATTGAAATTCACATTTTGACTGCTATGCTACACAGTGCATGCACTACACACATGATGCACTCAAGTGGTGCCCATCGCTGCCAGTGCTTTGGTTTGCCTCCATGTAGTATTCAAAGTCAATGCATCACCTCTGCGTGGAGGGAGAGAATGACCATGCTGTTATTAATCCCCCCCCCTTTTTTTAATTAACATTACCGTGCTCTCTCCGTGTAAATGAGGAGATCAGCTCATTTGTGGCCAAGATGCAATCCACTCATGACTCATTTCTACTGACTGCACCGATAACGGCCACAGTGACGTTCTATTACCATAATATATATCCTCCGGAGACGTATTATTCACGCTGGTGGACAAAAGGTGACATTCTAATAATGTCACGGTGCCTGTGGTGGCTCTGACGACACAGCGCTGGTGACAGGAGCAACACGGCCCCCCCCAGGGAGAGAAGAAAAACTTGCTCATTTCTTCCAGGAAATATCGCTACCCCCCTCACAAAGGGGAAAAATACACTCTGGTTTTAAAATAATGCCAGAGTGGGGTCAGCTTACAGCTCGCATAATAGCTCAGTTCCTGCCAAAGTGTGCCGGCTGTTTTCTCATTCATGTCCTCAGCTCTTCACCCTTGACAGATATCGCCCTCTGTTCCCTACGAGCCAGAATTGTACTTCTCTTCTTACTTCATCAACCAGGTCCTTTAAGGATTGATAAATGGTGCGATCAGCAAATCTAAGCTTTCTGGAACTGTATGCTTAGAATGGCAATATACCTGGTCTGCTGACTCCATGAGCTCAAAGTGTGGGGAAACTTCACAAGAGAACCAAGCGCTCAGCTTAAACGCCATCATTGTGCCTTCCTTCACTACCATTCATATTTGTTCTGGACAGATGGCCCAACTCTTTCAGTAGGGGTCAAAGTTCATGTGGTGCCCTGCCTCTCTCCACCCCTCTGGTCAGGAAGGGGGGAACCAGTAAAGACCTAATGTGGCCCCAGTGTTGACATGCAGACTGTCTCCATGGGGAACCAGGGGTCACCATGGGTCACAGTTTTTGTGTCTGGGATAGGAGGTCACAAATTCAAACTCTGGACTGTTGACATGACATTGAAGTGTATGAGGCGCCTGTGTAGCCTATGGGCTACAAGGACATGACTCCAGCATATATGCCTGATACAGTGAGCGTCGGCTGGTACCTGGAGGGAGATGTGGGCAGAGGGACGGATCTTGGCTCCCGGGAGCTCAATGTACGCCTCCTTTCCCAGGAAGTGGACGGTCACGATCTTGTGGCACTTGTTCCCGAAAAACCCTGGCAGACAGCGGCACACGGGCTCCCCTGCCACCACCAGGCACTGCGCCCCATTCTGGCAGTCCGACTGGTCACATGGGCTGGTCTGAAGGAGGATCATGGGAGGGGGACTCTCACAGAAAAGACCGCTGGAACACAGACACCAAAGCAGCTGGATTAATTAAGGTACCACTGAGCATCATGGGAAGACATTCAATTACCTGCTTCACAGAGAGATTACACCTGAGAAGCATATGACCTAAACTCTGTTAAAATACAACAAACAAGACAATTAAACACTGAGAATACTGCAGCCCTTCATCGGAATGAACTATTTTAAACTTTATTTCACTCACTGAACATTTGCAGAATGTGTGTGATACAATAGCAGTTTATTTCTACTTAATTTGCAGTTTTTGGAGCAGCCACTGAGTTTTATGGAGTTCTCTCCCTTTTCATACAGTTTTGATTAACATTCGATCCGATAATATCCCTTTAGAGAAAAAGAAAAGCTTACTGAAGGAATGGATGCCTTTCGGCATTGAGACGCTCCAGTGCACCCCTCCTCCACTTTCCCAATGGCCTGTGCTCATGTATCTGCAGGGACCTCCCCCTCACTCAATACCGCGGACACACTCTGCCGCTCGCACCACGCGTCTTTTCTCTTTACACACTTAACAATAAAGCGCCACGTTCTTTGTGTCCCGGTGAACACCCAGCATTTGGAGGCAATGGGGGAGGAGTGGGAGCCATTCAGATCACGTACACTTAACAAAATGACAAAACAAACAGAGCAGGAGCGTGTCTTTTCAGTCCTCTGCTTGTTTACAGGCGGTGAATGCTGGCTGCTGTGGTCTGGCACGTGGACCCACTGAGCACTGAAGGTGGGTGCTCTGAGAATCTTTTGCCGATGACTCAGCAGACACTAAGTTGGCATTCTCTGCCTCATCTGTGATTTCCCCGGACCTGGGTGGCTCTCTTTGAATCTCTG
Source organism: Megalops cyprinoides (assembly GCF_013368585.1). NCBI lineage: Eukaryota > Metazoa > Chordata > Actinopteri > Elopiformes > Megalopidae > Megalops > Megalops cyprinoides. The sequence goes on along the minus strand of NC_050598.1, from coordinate 20,886,940 downwards.
TCCATGGCTGGGGGTTGCGTCCCGATCAAGGATGTTGCTGTCATTGCCAAGTGTGGGCTAGCAGTGCAGGTAGGTGCTGGCTCACCTGAAGCCCTCCTTGCAGACACAGGTGTAGCCATTGATGGCGTCCACGCACTGTGCCCCATGCTGGCACTTGTTCTCCAGGCAGTCATTGTAGTCCTGCTCGCAGCGCTGGCCCACATAGCCTGGCAAGCACTCACACCTGTGAAACACAAATCACATTCAAAAAAGGTCCATCTTAACCTACCTACAAAGTCCATATAACACTCACACTTTATTTTAAGTTCTGCTTATACAGTTTATCACACAAATAACTGTTGTAAAACTGTGTATTTCCTATCCCATTTTTAACCTTTCATAAATAGGCCCTTGGTTTTGGTTTTTAAAGAACCGTTTAAAAAAGAGTGAGACTCATAGTCGTTTGAGCTGGCTTTCTTGGGAGACCCTGATGCGTTAATCCCTTTGGGTCATGATCCCTGAGGAGCCCAGGTGAGCTCCCCTCCTGGCAGAGCCGGGACTCACCTGTACCCTTTGGTGAGGGGGATGCACTTTGCGTCGTGCTGACAGGGGTCAAAGCCCTGTGCGCAGTTATCAATCACCTCCTCACACAGGTCCCCTGCAGAAACACAAAGACGTTCAAACGCTAGAGACATGAGCGGCATGTCCCAGTCTACCTTTCAACCACACCTCCTGGCCGAACTCGCCAACGGAGTACTGAGACACCTCCACACACTCTTTATGTCTTTTTGTGTTGTTTTTTGGGACAAAGTCTTCTTGCAGCGCTCACTGAAATACTAAGTTAGTTTCACCTTAGTGTAATTATATATGTGATGATACATGCCCAAATGTAAAGTGACAGCCATATCACCGAGGCCCAGGAATACAGGAATGTAATATATATACGATATACGTAAGTCTGTATGGCATTACTGAAGGGGAATTAGGCTGAGACAGTGCAGTATGCACTGGTCAGCTACACCCATGAAGTTATAGCAATGTGACCGCAGTCGCTTGTAATTTGTCCAACATGAGCTTAAAGAAAACAGTGGGACTATATTTTTAACAGTATAAAAGTGGTATGAGAGCAGTAGCTATGACAAAATGGAGAGTAGGAAACTTGTATGCACTGCAGACACATTAGAAAAAGAAAATTACAATAAAACTGCTGAATCATTGTTAAATTTGTAGCCTAATTGGGACACTGATACTTATGAATTAAACACCATTATTTAAGATCATTCAAAAAAGTCTACACTTCTCAAAGCTGCAGCAGTGCCAAAGTGAAACGGACTCCACTTATATGGTGAAGTCAATAGGCCATATTTGCAAAAGGAGATATTATGTGAATAATGCTGGTGTCATAACTTTATGTATTTATGGAAAGGAGGTTGCAATAATTGCATGATAAAAACATCAGGCATATTTCCAGACATGCAGTAAAATGGGAGAGGTTTTCCTTTTGAGATCCTTTGGTTAGGCACAGGAAACATTCATCATAACTCCCAATACCAGTGAGGCTTTCCCTCTATTCACAGTTCAGCCATGTTGTGCTTATACTGCTTGAAGGTCCTATGGAACTAATTTTCACATTTTGAATACCAGCCTCCTAAACTTGGCATACACGCATTTACAGTATTAAATCTACATATAATACAATGTTCTGTGGGGCCCAAGGGAGTCCACTCAATCATAGCCTGCCCATGTTTAATAAACTGTCCACCTGTTAGCGTAGATCTGGGACCATGTTGCTGGGCCTGAGCCAGACTCTCACAGGCTCAGTTCCAGACTAGCAACAGAGTCTCCTGCACGGCTCCTCCAGGCACACGGCATTATGGGCCAGCAGAGCGCATACGGAGCACTGCAGCGGACAGCCTCTGAAAGGCTTCCATCTGCTGCCAGAGTCATTCACTTTGACTCACCTAGGTAAACTCGGCCAAGCCATTCTGGAAAATTAATCCGGTTTAATCGTGTTTTTTTGGTATTTCCTGTAGGTATCTTACCCTTTCAAACTAATCGTTTCCTTAACCCGACCAAGGCTGCAGCTAAATGTTCATGACTGGCAGAGCTATTAGCCAAATAAACACAGGTAGGATGAGATGGAAGATTAGAATACATTTTTCAGCACAAAATGTAAGCAATATAGATTGTAAACGATTTATCCTGTATTATTATTACATGGTATCATTCTGGACATCACATCAAGGTCTTTGCGTAAACACAAAGGAGGGATATAGGCAGACTGACCTTTTCCCGGCATGTTACATTTGGCAGTTTGGGAAGTGAGGAGAGAGAAAAGCTTTGGAAATGTCATCTCCTCAAACCGCTGATGACCAGAGAGCCCAGCCTGTCTCGCGTCTGACCTTTCATAGCCACTCAAGTGATGCCTGAGTGCAGGCCCCAGGCAGAGTGGACCACATCTACTGCCACTCTAGCTCCAGCAGAAGAGCCGTGCCTTGTCAGACAGATGCCATTCTGAGTGCAGCGATCAGCCGGGGATCAGAGACAGGGGTATATAGAGTACGCTGGATGGATGCGGAGAGGCTGGTGAGCGCAAGCTATTAGCTGAGGAGCTCAGAGACCTTGGTGGCTGTCCACGGCTCCCGGTGCCCATGCTGCTGTAGGACAGTAACATGCCCTGTCCTCTTCCTTCAGCCTGTTCCCAGAGCCTATGCCAAGAGGTCACATGAGGCAGGCGAAGCTCCGTCCCTATGACTACGCTGTCATCAAGCCATCCTCTCTCTCACGCTGTCTCTCTCCTGCTCCGCCTCTCTCTCTCTCCCTGCCTCTCTCGTACACTCTTTCTCTCCCTCTCTCAATGTTTCACTCACTCTTCCTAGCTCTCTCTCTTTGTGTCTCCTCCCTCTACGCTCGTCCTGTGGCGCTCAGGCCCATTCTTTTTTTAAACCCAGCGCAAACACAGCTTTGGGGCGAGGGGGGCGGGCGAATAAAAACAGTTAGTTTAAAGGAACCCTAATTGCCGGGTTGGCCTGCGGACTTCCCCTGGAGCCGGGCTGCGGGCTCCAGTTCACAGGGCTGCTTTGTGCGGCGTGGCCGTCCCCCAGGCCCACGTGCCCGCGCGGGGGCAGCTGTGTGTGGCGGGCTGGTGGCCCTTCGCCGCGCCAGGCCTCGCGGCGCGCTCTCCGCTCCTGTCCGGTTCCAGGGAGGCTGGGATGCTCAGCGGCGCGGCCTACAATTAGGCGTGCAGCGGTAATGACAGGGTCTGGATCTGCCAGCTGTTTCTGCGTCCTCTCGCCTGCCCTGCTGAGGAGGTGCCCATCCTGGGCCATGCAGCAAGCGAGAACGACTCTGCCGCTTGGCAGCCTCGCGGTGGGAAAACGCCGCTTTAGGAAAAGTGCCGAGTCAGCCCTCCTGTCAAACTCACTTTTCAGCTAGTTATTCCTGCTCGTGGCGCAGAGGGACTTTCTGGCTGAAACATGATTCCACAACCACCCCTCCATCTTTGTTTTGTTAACACAGAACAGGGGCGTGATGCTGCAATAGGACTGTCACGTTTTAGCTCCTTGGGCATGGCCTGTCTGGCAGCCCTCTTCAGCAGAGGGAAAGCTTTATTAGACCTGAAGAGTGGGTGTGGCTGTTGGGTGGAGCACACTGTACTGGAGAGAAGAAAGGGCAGGCTGGATGACCGAGTAGATGTCCCCCAAATTCTAGAAAAGCTGACAGGCTATCAAAATGAAGTTCCAAAAGATTCCAACCACATCGCACTGGACACAAAGACTACTGCATTACAATACCTCAGACTGTTGTGGAGACCACAAGGGAGGTTGCTTTATATGGATGTGATAATGGTGTGTTTTCCGGTTGTAGTTTGAATGTATGTCGTGAGGTCCTAACGTGTGGGTGTGGTTGTGGGTCTGTAGAGGGGATGGGTCCTGGCTGAAGTGGCCTTTACTGACCTGTGTAGTTGGGGGGGCAGAGGCAGGTGTAGTTGTTGATGCCGTCCACGCAGGTGGAGTTGTTCTCGCAGTCGTTGTCCTCACAGTCGTCCGGGTTCACCTCGCAGCGCGGACCCTCGAACCCGGGCGGGCATGCACAGCTGGAGGAGAGAGAATACAATACGATGTGTAAACACCACTATAGTGTAGACACCGCTGAAGAGGACAGGCACACAAGGCTGGGCAGAAGGTGATTCTTGTTACCACTTAGTCAATGGGAGTTTCACCAAATGGCACTGTCAGTTTTTTATACCAATTGGAGCCAGACAATCATCAGCTTCTCTTTCATGTTTCATGGTTTGGCCTTTAAACACCATGATCTAACTGCGTCTCATTACTGAGCAGCATGTGTCTTATTGAAAAACCTTTATCTGTTTTAGTAATATGGTACGCCGAGAAAAGATCAATAGGGAAAAAAAAGCAACTTGAATGACAGCCTCGCTGCAAGCCAGAGCTGATTGGACGTCATTCTTTCTGGGGTCGACACCCGAAGGAGGCCCCCGTGTTTTCAGCCCCCTCGCTCCCTTCCCCCCCCCCCCGAGGCTCTGTGCAAGCGCTTAAAGGAACCAGACGGCCGTTCCACAGCCGTTGTGGAAGCGGTGGCCAGGGCTTCAAAGGGAGAGAGGCGTTTGATAAAAGCCCGCCTCTTTCTCGGACGAGCGGCAGGGGAGACCAGTAACACTTATCTCACCCGCCCCCGTTGGGCCACTCGGCTGTGCCCGGCGCCCACGCCCGTGCCACACTGGCGGCAGGATGATGCCGTGGGTGGCCCAGTGCCAGGGATTCGGGAGGAGGGTGCATTAATGCTGAAACCCCCCAGCCAATGGGGCTCAACCTTGTTCTCACTGTCAGTTCACAAACAGTGTGTATTTTGTCGAACACCAAAGTTTACATTTACATTTACATTTATTCATTTTGCAGACACTTTTATCCAAAGGAACTTACAAGTAAGGTAGAGTACAACACAACAATATCAGAGTCAACAATATTAGAAGCGCTACATGACCAGGTTTCAATGGTTGGCCAGACAAGTTTACAAAGTTTTACAACACAATTATTCTTCAGTTTGATTAAGTTATCATTCTTAAAATTTGCACGGATACACCCAGTGGCATTTCACCACAAAAAGGCACGATGATGTGTTCAACTTTATTGGGTGGCGCGGAGGACGTACGGGCGGACTTCACAGCTGAGCGATTTCGTGACCTCGTCACCCTCTGCCCATCTGCCGAATCAGAAAAACGGGTACCTGAACTGGTCTTCCTGCCCGGGCAGCAGGTGACAGGTCCCGCCGTTGGCACAGGGGAAGCTGATGCAGGCGTTGATGGCGATCTCGCAGTTCCGCCCCTGAGTGGGAGAGACAGCTGTGTCACCCGGCGTTACAGGCACGGAACCATCTGGATGGCTCGCTTTCAGGGTCACACAGTAGCAGAAATGGCGGGGGGGAGAGAGCGATAGGCCTTGTACACTTGAGTGCCACAGAAGGCAGTCAGCCGCAGTGAAAATGCATTCTCCCATGTGAACTCTTGATGCCCTCCTTTGTTTTCTGTTCCAGCATCCTGGCTGCTCAAATAACAGCTAAATAACTTTTATTAGAAGTTCTCTCATGTACCCGTATTGCCTTTCACACGCAGGGGCTGTTGCTCTGTGGCCCGTTTTTCATTTACACAAAGGCTCTTGCCGCTGTCACGTAGACTTCCTCTGATCAAAGCTGCCACTCGACTGCTTGTTTTCATGCTCCAGCCTTCCATTTGATTCTTCTCACACATTTTAATTAATCCGAGCCCAGCGGAGGCTGAGAGCAGCTTTCACAAGGCCGGCTGGCCACCTCTCCCAACAGGAAGCATCACAGGAGCACAGAGAGGCTCCAGAGATCCCTCAGTGTGGTGTACACACACACACACACACACACACACATACACACACAAACACCCATATGCACACACAAAAGAAAACATAAACCTACACAGAGGAAACAGGGGAGTTAACACACACACACAGACATATGCACACAAACACACACATGCACATGCCCACACACATACTGTATGCACAGACAAAGTCACACATCTGCACACTCACATATACATGTACACACACACCTACACAGTCACGTGTACATGCGCACACACACATTCACACTGACTTACACTAACCTGCACAACCACAAACACATGTACATGTATATACGCTTAGACTCACATGCTCACAGATGCACACACAAAAGCACTCACACGCACTTAAACACACACACACACACACACACGCGCACACACACACACACACAATGGAACACAGGGAAGCGCACCTACACACACACCATGCCAGGTATCTTACTTAGAGTGAGGGCAGGGCACAGAGAGGCGGTTCTCGGGAGTGGGGATTTTAATTAAAAAGAGAGGCCTACGGTTCTGTCTCCCTGGCAGGCTAAAGGTTAAGCTCTTATCTGTTTCTCTGGAGTGGGGCGCTGACAGGAATCCCATAACTAAACAAAAGGCTGACAATCGGACTGGAGAGGCCAGGGCAGAGGTCGAGGAAGGGCGGCTTGGCGCGCCACACACACCCTCTTAGTAAACAGGAGGGGAGGCATCTGAAAATGCTGATGTCTGGGGCAACATTAGCGGCCCTGCACTGAATTTCAATGTCTTTCCCTGATCACTGTACTGTAGTCATTATTCGTACTGACTCACTGGCTCACATGCTCATTTCTCAGGAATTAACTGATCTAATTTCCTCCTCGTTTACTGTTCAGTAGAGCAATGTGTTAGAACACACACGCCTATGACATCACAACACAGAACAGAAACCACTAATACATCTAATTACCCTAGACAGGACAATAAATCGAGTTGATAAAATTCATGTGCTGGACCTGAGCAGTCTCTGTCAGCCCACCCTGGAATACTTTTATACTGATATTCATATTGCATTTATTGGACCTTGTACATATTTCTAATGACACAAGATTGAGCTACTGAATAGAAGAAGGAGAGGCCTCCGTACACCACAGCTGGTCTCACCTTGTAGCCAAACGGACAGGTGCACTGGTAGGTTCCACTCACATCACTGACACAGGTGCCATTATTCTGACAGGGGTTGGCCAGGCAGGGAGCACACTTGGACATTAAACTCAAGTCCACAGGACCTGGGAGAAATGCAGAGGGAGAGGAATCAGAGAGAGATGGAAGAGAGTGAGAGTGAGAGGAAAAAGGGAGGGAGAGTGTGTGTGTGTGTGTGTATGTGGGTGTGACAGAGAAAGAGAAAAGTCCGCATAACTCGAGTGTGGAGAGAGAGAGAGAGAGAGAGAGAGAGAGAGAGAGAGAGAGGGAGAGAGAGACAGACAGAGAGAGAGAGAAAGAGAGAATGTGTGTGTGTGTGAGAGAGAGAGAAACAGAGAGACCAAGAGAGACTGTGGTTCATACAGGCCTTTCCCCTCACTCTCACTCCCACTACCTATTTTAAGACACTACTTATCCACATTTAAAAAACCTTAATCTGCTTTAATCTAGGATAAATCCTAGATCAGTGTTAATTGGCATCTGTGGTTGCAGAGGGCTGAAATATCTGGCAGCTGGCCCTCTCCTCCTTTATGAAGAGAGGCAGAGAGAGGGGAAGGGAGAGAGAGACTGAGAGGCAGAGAGAATGAGAGAGACAGAAAGGGAGAGCAACAGCTAGGAAGGAAGAGAACGGAGGAGGGAGGCAGGCAGTCTGTGATGCTTACCCTTGCACTGGAAGCGGTTGAGGGGGGTTGTGAGCAGCAAGCGGTCGGCCATGTCGGGGGGGCCTGTGCAGCGGGCGATGCCTGGCTCCTTGAATCCAGCCTTCACCCACAGGGAGAGCCAGCGCAGGTCACAGTTACAGTAGAGAGGGTTAGCACCCAGAGCCCTACATCACAGGACGGGGGAGTTAACACACACATTTATGCACACATACACGCACCTACACACTCACATGTACACACACATACGCACACAAATACACACATACACATGCATACACACACACATGCACATGTCCATGCTCATACTATATGCACAGACACAGACATACATTCACACACTCATATGTATATGTACCCACAGACCTACACAGTCATGTCCATATGCAACACACACACACACACACACACACACACACACACACACACACAAACACTCACACTGACACACACACAGTTCCCAGCAACCCAAAGGCTTTTCTTCCAGCCATGCTATAAACCATTTAAACTTTCCAGCATCTCTCTCTGAGAGAGACAGAGGATCTTTATTTCTCTTTCAGAGAAATTAAAGTGAGAAGGGGCTTTGTGACTGTCCCCTCAGTGCAGAACACCCCAGCCACTGTCGCTGTGCTTATAACCAGTGACAGAAAGGGAAAAAAATCAATAAGCCCACGTGATGAATGCCTTTTTGCTGTAATAAAACGTGTAAAGATTTCCTGTGGGGCCCACTCCCTCTGTACAGAGTACAACAAGGCTCTTTGGTACTTTCAGACGACCTCACTTCAGGTTTCATAAAATAGAAAGAAGAGAACCTTAAACCTCTGTACATCATATTAGTCTCTGTGTGAAGTTTAAAGCCTGTTATTAATGGGGAATCCTTGCCCCTGCTGCCTTCTTTCACACTCACAAATGAGACAGAGATGTCAAATGGCTGAAGGCTCCCTCTGGTATGGTTGAAAGGTCGTTTCCGTGGAGAGTTCTGGGGGAGGGAAAAAAGACAGAGAGAGAAAGAATAAAACCAGGCTTGAGCTTGTAACCAATGAAAGATATCAAGTGTTCTCATTGTTGCCTGAGCACAAAGGCAGAGATCACCAGACCAACCTTTAACATCACGCACCCTGTGAAGCTAGTCCATGTGAACGCAATGGACACACTGTCTCCACTTGAGTTATTTCAGTATTCATTCAAACTCAACTCTCCCACCAACATCCCCCCCAAAATAAAAAAAAGCTAAGTGCCAGCACTGTAAACTGGCTCCTCTGTCACTCAACCCCCAGGCTCAGCCACCCAGCAACAGGGGTTTCAGTGTCAACAGTCGACTCAGGGACCAACAACACTCAGACTGAGCCAGGAGCTTCAGAACGCCTGCTGCAGGCTTCCCAAGGGATTATGGGTAATGAACAAGTGACAATGATGGCTCACTAGAAACTGCCCATGCCTACTGTGAGCCAGGGGTAAAGAGGACAGATTTCTTAGAGGCGCTTAACTCCTATAACAACCATTGCTGTGAAGTGCTGCTAAACAGAGCTCCTAAGCATGCTGGGGAGATTTTAGCCAGGTGAGAATCTTTACACAAGAAGTTACAGATGATTTCTCTCTCTGTGTCGGAACAAGTGGGGTCCACACAGGCCAAAAGTGCATTTCAAGCCCAACCCCAGGCGTGTGGTTATGTTCCAGCAGTCAGCTCCGATTCACGTTAATAAGGACTGTTCTCAGCTCTATCTTTAAGGCCCAGAGAACGTGTTCTGCCCGAGTTTTTTATGTTTTATTTATCTGAAGTTGTTTTGGAGGCTTTGCGCAGACTGGGAAGATGGATGGCGTGGAGGCGGGCAGGCAGAGGGCCCATTCATCACAGAGGTGTGCCGGACAGAGGGAGCGGGGAGCTTACAGCAGGCGCAGGGACTTGAGTCCGTCGAAGGCGTGCACCGGGATGCAGCGGATCTGGTTGTAGCTCAGGATGCTACCAGGGAAAGAAGAAAGAAAAAAAAAAAGAAAAGGAGACGATCATATTTTAAGAAAACTTGGAAGTGTATGCAGAGCGGGTATAACAGCGGTTTTAACGGTGATGAACCTCGAGCAGAGAAATCAATTCTATTAATATGTCAATTTTATTTGCGCTGCTGGATGTGACCTGTCTTGTTGTCATGGTAACTTACAGAGTGGAAAGCTGAGTCATGTTGCTGAAGGTCATAGGGGCCAGTGAGCTGATGCTGTTGTTGCTGAGGTCTCTGTGTGATCAGAGAGACACAACTTATCACTCGGTGGCATTTGTTCAGGCTCACTTTGACAAAACTACACTGGACAGTCACTGTCTTTCGGGACAACTGCTTGCCTTGAGATGAATGTTTACACCACTGGCTGGGTACAGGACAGAGACAGTTAACCAAAAAGAAATCTGTATTTACGAATACTTAATACACAGTCAGTTATGTCTTGACAAGGTGTAAACACGTAGAAAAAACAAAACACAATGATGCTGACTTCTCAGTTCTAAACTAAGAGATATATGCACAGTACATACACCAGCGAGAGCTGTTTCAGACTGGACAGTTCCTTTGGCACAGATGTCAGGAGGTTCCCTTCCAGGTACCTGAAACAAAACACCCACAGGTCTTTAACTCTCTCTGTATCTCTCTCTCTCTCTCTCTCTCTCTCTCACACACACACATACACACACACACACACACACACACACACACACACACACACACACACACACACACACACAGAGACACACACACAGACATAGACACAGACATAGACATAGACACAGAGACCACACATGCACGCACACTTCCTGTTTCCCATCATCCTGCAGTGCACTGTCCCCAATGGGATATCTCACACACCGCGGGTTGCTGGGAGAAACACTGCAGCCTTTCATTTAGCTGAACCACATGTTAATTAAAAACAGGCTGTTGAGGTCACAATTAGTTAAAGAGCAGACAACAATCATGGGGTTGCAGCTATAATCACCAGTACAGACAAAGCGACATGAAAATATTCAAATGGCCCCAAAACACAGCAACGAAAATAGAAGTACTGTACATATTTAGAATTTTAATTTAGACATCCATGTACTAATATTGATGCCAATAAATCATACTATAAGTGGTTTAGCTAAGGATAATATACTGCAATGTTTTTGTGCTTCTGATTTTATTTTTAAATACTCTGTTCTCTCTCTGTCTCTGTCCCTCACTCCTTATCCTTCTCCGCCTCTGTCTCTCTCTCTGTCTCTCGCTACGCCAGATGTCAGCGGCTCTTGTTTTGAGCTAATGCTGCCATGTGCTGCTGCTGCTGCTGCTTGGCTAGCTCCGTGTGCCCTCTCTGTGTCCTCTGGCCACATGGCAGACAGCTCTGCGGTGCTCAGGGAGAGACCCAGAGCTGCATCAAAGGGGTCCTGTGAGGTAAAAGGCCACCTGAGACAGGTACCCCCCAAGTACTTACGTAATTTTAATTCATTTCAGTTTTCTTTTTGCAGTAGTCTCAATGAGGAGATGGAGCTGTGACCTTTACTTGTTTTGCGGGTGAACACATCGTTGAGTTATTTGTTTTCCATGTAGCTCAGGCTGTCCAGCCATTGCACGCGTTTAACTCAGACAGGTAGGCCACCCCACAGGGTTTCTGATCGTTCAGCCAGGCAGAGAACCAGCAGCGGTGTGGCCGGCTGGGGACGGGCACGGCGGACAGGGCGCTGAGGGGACGGAGGCGGGCACTCACAGCTCCGTGGTGTCCTTGGGTATGCCCTTGGGCAGCGAACGCAGACCCCGGTTGCTGCAGCGCACCACGGTATCCGAGCACGTGCAGGACTCCGGGCAGCGTGGGACCGGCAGGCAGCTGTTCTCCTCAGTTCCTGCAGGGCGCACCAGAAAAAGAGAGAACCCGTACAGCAGGTGTGACAGACCAGCAGAATAATCAGTAGCTGTATCCCTGGCAAGCGCCTCGAAAACTTACTCTGCGCCTTTGAAAGATCACTGCATTAATGAATCTAAATGGCCGCCACCAGAGGATCAGATGTCTGCAGCCAATACCTCCCAGCTGCCAGAGGAATTTCGCAATTATGACCGAAAAAAAAAAACTATAATCACAATAAAAAATCCAACAAACAGAAGTTAAAGATCATGTACAAAATATTGTTCTTGGCAAGAAAGTTTCTCCATTTCCCCTTGAGCAGTGCACACTGCCTCCTTCATGACGGGCTTTCATCTAAAGCCGGAGAGATGATATCTGCAAAGATTTGAATTGCTTCGGAGATTAAAAAGAAACAGTGAATTAAGACATTAATGGGATGTAATGAAGTCTAGGGCCCGGTCCAACAATAACAGGCGATGTGTCTGGATCGGCAGGGCCCTGCTGTGGACAGGCCCAGGGGAGGTGGGTGGGGGCAGCTGCCAGTGACTGTTTTTTTACAAAGCTGATTGGAGCACTTAAAGCTCGGAACTCCTGCAAATGCCTTCCTGTAAATCAAATGAGGTTTTTTTTCCCCCTACAACTTACGTGCAATTTCAGATGACCAAAAATAGGGAGGGAGCTATATCCTTGTTGCTACAGCGTTTTGGGCCTTGATGGAAGAGGAGGAAAATGGCCCAACCTTGCGGCTCTCGTACCACTTGACAGCGAACCAAATCGACCGGATCGGACACAGCACAGAGTATTCCTTGCCGCTTTGTAACGGAGACCAATGGTTCTCATTCGGACTGCTACAGACTCTGAAAATACTCCTGCTGTCTATTTTAGAGCATGTTTTTTTCCCTTCTGAGATATCCCCAAAAGTCCTTCAGCTGAGCGAAAGCTGTGCTACATTAGACGTATCCCTCTCCCGCATCTCGCTCATGGCCTGGCTGAGAGCGAGGGACCGGCCAGACAGAAGCCAAACCGCATTTCCTTTACGTAGTAAAAATTTACGGCGCAGTCATGAGCCTCCAGTTCCTCCAGCGCCTATGGAGGAAACGGCCGCCTTCCCATAAAACCGAGACAGGAGTGAGATAATGCCCTAGCTGCTTGTCCCAGTGTTTCCTGGAGCTCCTGGTGCCTTCCTCAAGCCCTCTCATTTGGCCCATATCCTGTGTCAAAGGCACCATGACAGAGAGGCAGGGAGGTGTGGGGACCATGGCTGAGGATGTGGCTGAGGAGACAGGAGGAGGAGGCCAGGTCTGAAGTGGTGGGTAGAATCAGCAGTGTAACGCAGAGGTAACCAAAAGGTTGCTGGTTTGATTCCCTGCTAGGGCACTGCTGTTGTACCCTTGGGCAAGGTACTTAACCCCCAGTTGCCCAATTGCAAAGTAAATATCCATCGAAATGGATAGCAAATGGATTAAAAAAATCTACTGTATGTATATCACTCTGGATTAGTACATCTGCTAAATGGCAATAATGTAAAGTAATGTAATCAGCTGATCCCACAGCTCGTTTTGCCCAGTATGATTTCAAATGAATCTGCAAGGGGTGTTGTGATGATGGCGTGTTGCACAAGTCACTAAGGTGGTACTTTTGCAAAAGTTTGGGTTTGTACCCGTGAACCTATGGTCCACAGCTCAGTGTTATAATTCGGGGGGTCCTGGAATGGGAGGTTGCCGGGGAGGGACAGCCGTACCGTCACAGGTGAAGTCGGGCATGGCCACGTCCTGGATGGGAATCTCCTTGAGGAAGGCCGGCTTCTGGCAGCGTGGGTTCCCGCTCACCACGCGGGTCTTCTTCAGCCACAGGCCCAGCCAGGCCAGGTGACAGTCACATGTGTAAGGGTTGGACAGGAGGTTGCTGAGAGGAGAGGGAAGGAAAGAGAGGGCTGTCACTGCGCTGTAATCTAGTCACTCAACTGCTGCTTTTTCAGGCCAGTATTTGGCTGCCGTTGCGCGTTACTAATTCCACATATAGAAGGAAAAGCGTGTCGCCTGGAGACGGGGACCACACACAAAGCCATCCACAGATGACCACATGACTGACCCTCGAGCCACAGGGCTGCTAACGACAGCTATAGAGGGCTTCAGAGACAGAGTCAGAGCTCAGAAGAGCGGTGAGAATCACTTCCTAACTAAATTCAGCACAAGCAGGCAGAGACACCTTGGTTTCATAGCCTAAATGTCTGTCAGTACTCCCGACCAATATTAGTGAAACGTCAATGCGAGACATGTTTGGGTTCTATTACCTGTCAGTATTAGATCTAGAAAAATCTATGAAATAAGAGCTTTAATACAACAGAACTACTTATTAAAAATTATAGTTTAACATTAACAGAATTGTCAGTCATATGTAATTTAATACTACAATACTTTATTAGACAACATTAAAACTGTATAACTTATATGAAATGTATTACTGCATAATTACATTATATATCCTTATATATCAATACTGATTCAAAGAATCAAAGGAACTGGGCTGCGTGCCATGATGGTATAGACCACAGCATTTGTGCTTCAAAGCACAAATACTGCAGCATTAAAACTTGCTTACGCTTTAAAAAATGAAACCATCTCATAGTGGAAGGTGAGACAACCCCAAAGTCTCTTATATCAACCTTTCACTTGCCCTGATCAAACACAGCATGCTGATGCTTGGGCTCTGAGACTGGACTCAAGTTTGCACAGAGCACTTTAGCTGAAGCACTTCTGAAAAAAGAGCTGAAAAAGTAAACAGGTGCACCGCATACAGACGGACTCAAAAAACTGCCCGGGCATAAGGAATGCATCAGAGGGACACAGGACGGCTAAGTCACTGCATATAGCAGGCCGCTGGTAATGGGAGATTGATAAAACTACAGGCAGTGTTTAGGGGACTGGGGAACAGAGCACTAAAGCTGTTTAGTAGATTACTTTTCCCTGTTATATTACACCCTACAGAGTGGATTAATTAACTACACTGACCTTAAAATGCACTTGCAATGCAGCCTGACAGCTCAAAGAGACCGCCACCTATTAAACCTCTCCCACCGAATGTGTTTGCTTTTAATTATCCCTGCATATTTTTCCATAAACAATGTGTCCATATAATTATTCATTAAAAAAGTCTCCACTCTTTATTCCTTCAAGGCAGGCAGACACGGTAAACAATACAGAAAGCCTCGCGAGTACCAAGAATTTCCTGGATAAATGTAATAATAAGCGCAAAATTTTCAGACAGGAAAAAAAATAACGACACATTTTTTTTTTTTGTGATAATCGCAAATCTTCATCTGCAAAATATCCCCCGTCCTGGCTGCTCCCCGAGCCTGGCGGCTTTCCGCCCGCCGGAAACACTCGTCGGCGGCTCTAATTTAGGCGGAGGGAGCGAGTTTGCCCAGCCCGGCGGCTGCGCTCGCTTCTGCCCCAGCGCAGCTGCTCCCTGATCCCAGAGTCCTGTGCGGTATTTTTAGCCAGCCCGCCGCTGGAGCAGATCCGGCTCTGTCAGCCGCAGGGTAATTAAAGAGCTGGCGGGGGCCGCAAGGCCGCATCTTCTGCAGGGGCAGAGAGAGAGAGAGAGAGCGAGAAAGGGGGAGCGAGACAGAGAGGGAGAGGACGGAGAGAGTGACGGGCTGCTCCTCCCAGAGTGATGTGGTCCCGCACACCGTGCACACGCGGCCTCTGCAGCTGCTTCCGCGACCACACCGCACGCTGCACAATGGAGGAGCCTGTGAGCTTCAGCCCTGGGGAACAGGGTGTGTCTGGGACACGCTGAGCGCTCTGCAGGTCGAGCCAGGCTGTCTCTGATTGGGCCTGGCCAGTTTAAAGGCTGCTTTAGCAGCAATGGTGACACACACCACTCAGAGCAGGTGCATTCATCCTTTCTCACACGTATATATTCCCACAATTCAAATTCGCAGCTAATAAGTAATAAGCAGGGTTGAGGAGTAACGGAATACATTTAACGGCGTTAAGTATTTAAAATACAAAATATGAGTAACTGTATTCCGTTACAGTTACCATTTAAATTGATGGTCAAATTACAGTTACATTTTAAAAATATTTAGATTACTTAAGGGATTGCATTGAATTTTTTTCAATTAATTTAATTTACTTTTTTTTCATTTAATGTTTATTCAGTTTGAAAATCTATCCAATGATAGGCAACTCCGGGGTGTATCTCCCATATGCCCCTCATGAAAAAAAGGAAGAAAAAAGCGCGCAGCCTGCCTGACTCACAAGACAGAATGGAGAGTGAGAAGCAACCAGCGTAACGCATGGATGTCATGTACAATGCAGTACAACAGTACAATGCAAGCTGTGTTTGCCAGCAACCAAACTGCTATCAAAAAAGTCGACCTCTAACCTGAAGAAGCATCTTGAAGTAAGTTCTTTTTTTCACTATTTAAGCTAATATTGACTGGTAGCTAGCTATCTTTGGCTGCACTGGATTAGCTATTCAGCTAGCTAGTAGGCTAGTAGGTATAGTATTAAAGCTAAATAGTGAAGGACTAAATACAGTGACAAAACAAGTGAAATTTCACATGTTCAAAACTGCGATTACTCCAACAATTTTACACTACGCATATTATACATTAAATTGTTAAGCTACTCCTTTCTCACTCACAATGTATTTAGGGTGGCTTGTGCTTTTTCTAACTCATGTTTTCATGCAATGTACAGTTTTTGAATTAACATTTACAATTCTGAGGAAACTGCGATGATATGCCCATAGACTTAACATGGGGATGCCAAATGTTAGTCACAACAATGCTAAGTGAACATTCTAAAAATAACCGTTCAGAACCTTAGTTGGATGAACACTCTTTAAAAAACTGTTAAAAATTAAAAACACAGTGTTCAGAAAGTAATCCAAAGTATTTAGATTACATTACTTACCTTGAGTAATGTAACAGAATACGTTACAAATTACATTTTAGGGCAAGTATTCTGTAATCTGTAGTGGAATACATATATGGAATACAATACCCTCCCAACCCTGGTAATAAAGATGACTTTGGTTTTAAAATCATACAAGAGATGGACGTCAAACCATCTGAAGTAACACTTTAGAATATGGTGTAGTTATAAATGTTTAATAAAGCATTAAAATATGAATAGAACAGCATTTATACTTCCAGCTTGAATAAATGTTCGTAAATGTGTTATTAAAACAGAGACTAAGCATGCCAGACTGAAAGACCACACAACTTTACAACGTGCACTTTTGAAATGGGCATGAACGCAAGATAACAGCAGCACATTTTATAACCTCGTGTGGAGTTTTCTCTGGCACCTCTTCCTTCATTCACCTTTTCCTTGATAGCACATTTATTAATATAGTTCACCTTCTTTTGGACTAAACATCAACAATGTGTATAAATTAAATGCTTTCTTAAGCATTTGCTTAATCGTTTTGTATTCTAATGTGTTAGCGTAAACAAGTGGATGCGGAAGTCGTGAACGAGTTAATCATAAAGCTGAAGCACTGATTGCCTGGATGGAGCAAATGAAGAAGTAGGTTGAGTTGTTGGTGGTGTGGTGAATAGGGAAATGATGGACTTGGTGAATGGGGGGTTTGGTGAAGTGGTGAATATGGGGGTGTTAGTGGAATTGTGAATATGACGGTTGGTAGGGTGGTGAATTTGGGGGTGTTGGAGGAACAGGGAACATGGGAGGATGGTTGAGTGGCGGGGTGATGGATGCACAGGCAAAGACTCACATGGTGGAGAGGGAGTGCAGTGTGGTGAAGGCCCCAGGTGCGATCGTGGAGATTCGGTTGTCGTAAAGGGACAGCAGGCGCACAGAGCTCAGCCCTGTGAACGTGGTGTTGTCCACGCAGCTGATCTGGTTACTCCTCAGCATCCTGCAGCGCGCGCACACACACACACACACACACACACACACACACACACACACACACACACACACACACACACAGAAACAAAAAAATACCCAAAAGCTGTTAGAAAGCACACCATGTAAGCAAACAGGAGTCAGTTACTTGTTATTTGTCGGACAAACTTTCACTTCTCTGCAGACGCTATTCCACATGAGTCATCACTGCGCCGTGTGTAGCTCGGGCAAAGACATTTTCAGTGTGTAATTTGGACAGGGCAGGACAAGAGTCTGGTGTTCATCTCTCTCCTTAGACACGGAGAGGTGTGAAAGGGAGAGCAATGAGAGAAACAGACAGCGGGGTGAGACTGGGGACTGCAGAGCAGAGAGTTCTTCCAGCAGCGGTGGAGCAATGGGGGGGGGGGGGCTTGGGTTACTTGCCCGCCGGGCCCTGCGAGCGCCCAGTGGGGCTAAGGTTGACTCCTGCTCTATTTGTTTTATATAAAGCTCTATTTATTTCATTTTCTACGTCGCGTCCCCAGGCAGACTGTATGGACTGGGCCGATTTCAACATACGGGGAGGAACCGGAGCCAGGCTGTGCTTCTTTGTGTGCAGTGTTAGTGTCATTAGAAGTGTTCTGGCTGGGACGGGGAGTTTGTTTTGGAGCGGGTGCGTTGTGGGCCAGCCTGGGGGCCTGTGGAGTGCGGGAGCAGGGAAAAAGTGCACTGCCAGCACTCATCAGCGGTTGGGATGGTGTAACCAAGGGGGTGCAGCGGGGGCCGACTCTAGGGACTGTCCTGTTTTGACTGCATCTTCCCACATCGGCCCGATATACAGGCACCTCCGCCTTCACTGTGACACAGGCGGAGAGAGGAAGAGGGGGTGGGAAGTGGTGGCGGGGGGCTATGGGGGGAGGTTGGGGGGTTACTATGGCGAGGCGCCCTGGCCAAAACAATCAAGAGATTCAAACCCGCTGCGAAAACTGGTAAATGCAAACCAGAGCTCGCTGTGACGAAAACGTGAAAGCAGCAAATTCAGCATTAAACTCTGACAACTGGGGATCTGAGACAGGCAAACTCAATTTAGAAGCATACTCCTGGGATCTAAAAGCCTCTAAATTCAATACTGGGGAACCATGATTCTATTCATTTGATTTTACGCATTTCCCTCTTTCCAAATCTGTTAATTAGAGGAAAATCAGGCTGTCCAAAAGTGTTCATTACTCTTTGAGGCTACAGCCTTCTTTTTTTGTTCTTTTCTTATAATGAGTGTAATTCCTTATAATTTGTTGTTTAGAACCTTGGACTCAGTTTGTGTGGCTAATGATGCACCTGGATCTGATAAACAGCACCTTCTGGTGTTGCAGAGTTTCTCACAATGCTTGTGCTTCCAAGAAATATATGTATTTCTGTGCAAGTGTGCAGTTTCTTTGTGTGAGAAAGAAAGAGTGAGTGTGTATGTTACTGTATGAATGTGTTTATATAGCTAAATGAATGTGTATGTATACGTATTTATGTGTCAGTAATATGGTACAGGTTTCTTTTTATGAGAAGTACAAAAAGGAGGCTAAAGGCACACAAAAGCCAGCCGATCCAAGCCCTGCAGGTGCACTCCGTATGCACGGTGTCCTACAACAGCTCATTCCACTCACAGTGTCTTGAGGCCGGTCAGACCCTTGAACATGCGGCCTTGTAGGGACTGCAGCTTGTTTCCAGTCAGCAGCAGTTCCAGGACTGAGCCTGCCCCTTCGAACGCCCCCTCTCGGATGTCCCGCAGCTTGTTGTTGCTCAGGTTACTGTGGAGAAAGGACACAGAGTGACCATCAAAAGGCACCTATGGTTGGGCTGTTTTCAGAAGACAGCAGCGCTGGAAAGGTCTGGACCAAGTCTGGCATGATATGCAGTTTGACTGCATGGTGCATCCAATTCAAGATTTGATGCTCGTTTTAGAGAACAACCCACGATCCCGTTTGAACGGTCTTCCTCATTCTGAACACCACCCCCAGAACCACCCAAACACACAAATATGCAGCTGTCCAATCATGCTCTCAATTACTGTACGGTCCAATCCACTGTGGTTTGACAAGGTCAGTTTACCTCTTCTCTCCTTACCACAGTATATCTTATTTTAAACTTACTCCCCACAGGGAACCTTGCAAAACAAATTCGTCAAAAACAAGTACATTTGGGAAAACTTTTTCTTTTACTTTTTAAAGCCAGATAAGAGACTTATTTTGCACCATTGGACTCAACTCAGTATGGTATTACATACTGTGAGCAACTCCAAAATACTTCTTACAAGCTGGCTGCTTGATTCTTACAAATGGGGTGATTAAACAGCATTAGTGTAAAAATTAGTTTGTCCCAGTGTTTTTGAACATTATATCTGGATAATTCTTATATCAGTAATTGTTATAAACAGAATAAACAGTAACAACTACAACAACAGCAGCAATAATAATCACCATTATCATCATAAAGAGGAGGAATCTTAAAATCCTAAAATTATCTGAAATATCTCGCACATATGGGGAACTCTTCAACTACTCCAAATAAAGTCTTTTAACAACATGACATACTAATAGGAAGCCTTCTGTTTAAAAAGGGTGGAATGGATTAGGTGTGAAAATACAGTATATCTCCACCATTTGGATAAAACTGTCAGCTTCACCTCCACCTATACTGTTAATGTGTGCCTTCCTAGTGCGTTTTTTTTTTTCCCTGGAAGGAAGCAATGTCTAATGCAACATCACCATGATGTACAACTTTATTGTAATCTGTCCTTTTTTGTAAAATGTGAGGGGAAGTTCAGATGTGACCGATTTATAACTTTTTTTGATGCTGCTAGATGGTGAGCAATTTCATGCTTGATAAATCACTACGCTTGTTTTGCGCTAGACTAGCATTTCCAACCTCATAGCTGGCCACAAATGTTGCCTGTCTCTAAATCATGCTGTGCTCTGTCCCATTCGGATGGAATATTCGCCTGCTCGCTCTCCCCCAGCCGGCACTGCTTATTGCATATGAAGCTGTTGACATAAACCTCCTGGCTAGATATCCTGCTCCTGCTGAACAATTCAGCACCTCTGCTTTCAAATGGAAATGGAGGGAAATGTGATATGAACATACATCTTTCGCAGGTTTGGGAGCTTCTTAAAAGTCCCTGCGGCCTCCAAGACGGAGATTTCGTTGTCATTCAGGCGCCTATTGGGGTGAGAGAGAGAGAGAGAGAGAGAGAAAGAGAGAGAGACAGAGGAGTGGCATAAAGGTTAATAGTCCTTCAATGACAGCCACGGCACATTGAAAACAGGAAGCTTAATTCTTTCCTTAAAAGTAGACGGCAAACATTGGGGGATATTGACCAAAATAACATTCCCTGTGAAGTGATTTAATGTTCAAGCTTAATAAAATGTGGCTTTTGTTAATGAAAAATATAGCTGAATATGTGTTGTCACTGCCCCCCCCCCCCCCTTCACTGGCTGAACTGTGGGACTGTTATCCGTACTCCAATCCCAGCTTGTTTCTGACCTGCCGCACATGGATGGATGCGATCATTTCAAATAAAGCAGCTTTACGGAATGGGGCTCTGAGACTGAAAAAATCCTCAGGTGACAAAAGCAGACGCCCCTGAAATGATGAGAGAGCCGAAACGGGTCTCCTCAGTTTTGACCTTTCCTAATTTCCCCCGACGCGGCGCGCCTCGGGAAAGCTAACCGGACGCAAAGTGCTCGTTCACAGCATTCCTGGGAAAGAAAGCTCTATAAATAAGTGACATTAGCCTAGCGCCGGCTGCTGACAGGGACCAACACCAGGGGAGACACTCCGTATGAGTGATGCCAATGGGTGATGGGCCGGGGGCTGGGGGGAAGTGGGGGGGTGGGGAGGCTGACGTGTCCTCTGCTGAGCAGAGAAGGGCAGCATTAAGTTTCCCCAACTACCGTCGCCCTGGGAGATGGCGGGAGTGGAGGGCCTAATAGCCCGGGAGAAGCCGGAGCCATTAGTTTGCGATCGCTCAGCTGGAGATTTGTCTGCCTTGAGCACAGCGCTGGCAGTCAGGTGATGGGGTGGGGGTGGAAGTGGGGGCCTCAGAATGCAGGGGTTCTTACTTGGGGAATGCACAGATTAAGACTGAGGTGAACCCAAACAAATCTGATCACAGCACTGGTAAAGATTTTTACCATGGAACTTCACTTGGTAACCGTAACTAAATGTCCATGTACTGTCTCTTGGGGGAATGTTACTTTCTGTACTTCACTGTTGTAAGTTATCAGGCTTCTATTTGAAAACCATTCTAACACATTTAGAAGGTTGGTTCTCATTCTAGCTTTAATAACATGATTTTACATTCTGTGTTACACTTCTTCTTCACAGCAGTGCAGATGCACCTCAGTTAGCTGAATCAAGATTTAGGGATTTATGTAGATAATATAGTCGAGTGGCTAGTTTGCTAAAGAGACATAACGTTTTGATATTTCCTAAAAAGCACAGAATCTCAGTTCCGTGTTCTGAGTTCACAGTTTATACAGGTGCATGAAGATGTGCTGCAGTCATCTGGGATATGTGGTTGTGTGGTATTATAATGCGTGAGGGAGGCTCTTACAGGTCAGTGGTGTGCTCGGGCAGGTGCGGCGGGATGCGGGTGAGTTTGAGGTTGGAGCAGTCCACCACCGTCCCCTCGCAGCGGCAGCGTTCTGGGCACACCAGGTCCTGGAAGCATTCCCCGCTCAGACGGCTGCGGTAGTCCTCTGTGCCTGAGGGGACAGACAGGACAGCAGAGGGGCTGACCACCAGGTGACCAGAACCGACCCTTCCGCCGAACACTCACTAACCTGGGTGCACACGTGTGCACATGAACACACACACACACAGACACACACACACACAATCAAACACACGCACACACAGACACACACACACACACACAGACACACACACACACACACACACACACAATCAAACACACGCATACACAGACACAAACACACACACACATACACACACACACACACACTTACACAGACATCCTCACAAACACAAGAGCGGCATATATTTCTTTGTGCGGACCGGTGGAAAAAAGATCACAGGAAAGTCATACTAAAGGCAGTTAAGTTTTATACACCGCTTTCATCTCTACCATAAAGAAAACGAGCTGTTGAAACCAAAGTCAGTTCTCCAAGGACCAAAGCAAGGATATGTTTTGACAGAAAACCATAGGCTGTTGCTTCATAGCAAGGAGCGCTGGCAGATTTTGATCAGTCTGGTTCACATAACATCCCTTTCACACTTTAGCAGTGCTGGCCATGTTTACCAACACTGTTTCACTGATCTAGGAGCCTCTCTGGCGTGCCCGCAAACAGCCAAGCTGCTTGGCCCACCTGCCACGAGCAACTTTACTGCAGGAATATTTCTCTGATGCCAGACAGCAGGGTAACACCGAAAGCAGAAAAAAGTGAGAATCTTCACATTGAGGGGGGAAAAAAGCATCCTTTTGTTATACTGAGTGCGTGTTTGTTTGATTTTTTTTTTTCTTTGCAGTCACCTTTTGATTTTCTCTTACCACTGGAGAGAAGACCCCCAGAGCTATCCCAGAATGCCATGCTGCGTGCGAGTGTCCAGCGGTCACTGGTGCTTGACGGAACCATGTGAGGCGAGTGTAGGCGGCGGCACATGGTTAGATCAAGCACAAGAGACAGCTGCACCAGAGGCGGAGTGAGGAAGAGTGAGGGCGAGAGGAGCAGCCAAAACACAGAGCAGCCAGGAAGCCGGGCGGGGCCGAGGGCTGTGGCCTGGGGGGGCGCGCCTGCAGGAAACCCCCTCCCCCATGCACACCAGAGGCCCTGCGAACCCCCCCCCCCCCAAAACCCCCCACCAAACCCCGAAACAAATGCACCCCTGATCCCTACGCAGCCACCCCCGATAACAAGTTCAGACAGAGAAACAGTCCTAAAAAAAAAAACAAAAATGAATGACACATTGGGAGGAGAAAGAGCGGCGAACCAGCCCCCAGGTTCTGAACACACACACACACACACACACACACACACACACACACACACACACTGCGCCAGGCTCCTGTACGAATGACACGCTCTCCAGCGCCGCCCCCGCTGTGCTTGTTATTGTGTTTCTATACTGAATAGGCCCAGGCTGCAATTAGGAAACCCAAGGTTAATATCAAAGCAAGCAGTGGCAGTGGACCAGTGCTCCGGAGCAGAGCTGCCTAAATCTCCCAACACCCCTGGCGCAGGGGCGGGATGGGTTGCAGGAGGGAGAGGAAAAGGGGGGGGGGGTGTTGGGCGTCTGTTTTCGATCATCGCATCCCTTTCCCCGTCTTCACCTGAGAGGCTTGCCACTTGAGAGCAGGCCGCCTACTTTCCAGAGGCCTCGACTGCCACTAACCCACCACACTCCCCTCAGCTCAGCCAAAGCTGTGATCACCCCGAGACCTGAGCCAAAGGGTGACTTACATCTCTTTCTCCAATGATACGGCTTACAGGAAAAGAAAATTTAAAAACCAAAAAAAAAAAACAGGGCTAAACACAGGGTTCGTCAGGGACATCCCTGGGCTCCCTCTGAGCTGGAAACCCCAGACATAAAGCAGTGACTTATGGTAATGGAGGTACTGCTGTGGCAGAGAGAGGTACGGAGATGTGAGGCCATTTCTATGTCACAATGCATTAGGTCACATTCTCCATGTGGCCCCAGGATATCGGGCTGGACCTTGTGAAGATAGGTGACATCTGCGTTGCATTGCCATGGTCACACTGGGTTACTGTTCTGGAGGGGAGGAGTTGTTCAACGTGTGTGTGTGTGTGTGTGTGTGTGTGTGTGTGTGTGTGTGTGTGTGTATGTGTGTGTATGTGTGTTTGTGTGTGAGAGTGTGTGTGTGTGTTTTGGGGCTATTGGTAAGGCTCGGGGGTGGAGCTCTGTACCTGTGCAGCGGAACTTCTTTCCCTTGACCTGGCTGATGCGCTTGTTGGCCAGGCGGCGGGGGTGACTGCAGCGGGCTCCGCTGGTCTCGATGGGGTTGTCGAACAGGTAGTCGGCCAGCCACTTCAGGTGGCAGTCGCACATGAAGGGGTTCTGGGCCAGGTGTCTGTGGACGGCAGCGGGAAAGAGGGGAAGAAAGTCACACCTGCAATCCTACATCCTAAACCCGCGCTCCTAAAGTTGCCTTCAGCTTGCAATAAAAAGGGAGCCACACCACAGTCCTGTTTTATTTTTTCAGGCAGCCTCCTATGACCATGTGACACGTGCAGCTGGTAAGTAGCTGGATGGAGGAACTGAGCAGAAATGACTGAAAGAGAAACAGAGAGAGGCTTCTGTCTGGACTGCGGGGCTGAGTCGGGCTACTGCTACAGTGCAATGTTAACTAACAAAGACACTGCACTGATTTCCTACTGTGTGAGCGCCAGTACTCTTCCCATAAGGTTCTATGACACTTTGCAGTGTACGACACAAAATCTTGACAGAAACATGAGACTGTGCAGAATCTGTCCCTTTGATGGTCAGACAGGAGGAGGTGGGTGTGGTGTCTGGGGCATAGTCCCCTCTGTGAGTGGACCCCGGGGATCGACAGGGCGGGGCGGTGCTCACAGGGTTTTGATGGAGCGCAGGGGGGCGAAGAGACCCTTGCTGATGGTCTGCAGCTTGTTGTCGTACAGCGATAGCAGGTTGAGATTCTGCAGGTCCTGGAAGGTGTTCACTCTCAGGCAGTTGATTTTGTTGGCGTTCAGCAGCCTGGGCGACGAAAGCAAGTCTCAAAAAAGGGAAAAAACATATACACAAACACGCCACTCCCACAACAGTGCACCAGAAAGCACACAAACAGCTCACACAATGGTGTGACAGATGGTACACAGGCAAAAGACACAACACAATGTGACAGAGAGTGCACAAAAACAGCTCACAAAAGAGAAGGTACCCAAATAAAACACACAAGACAGTGTGACACAGCGTATAGACTTAGGGATGGAATTACAAAGCATGATAAATTTCTGTAATTATTTATCTCTCCTGGGCATTAACAACAGCGAGTGTCATCTGAGACAGAGGCAACAGTGTTATTCCTGTCAGCTTGCTGCTCTTTCACCTCTCCCGTCTCAAACGTCCCTCCTCTTTAGCCAGCCTAACGATTAACCAGTGCTGTGCTGCTCTCTTAATTATTGAAAGCCATGCTAATAAGGGTTTGTCGCAGAGTAAACCCCATGCATCGTTAGGCTGCTCACAGGGAGAACTAATTAGGTTTGGAGATTGCAAAAAACAAACAAAAAAAAAAAGCAGAAAAAAACAATAGAGCTTTTCTGTCATGTGTTTGGAAGGGGGCTTGGGCTGGAAGTGCATTTACTCTGGCCTATTAGAGAGACTGCGTGTGTAGGGATTATTCTAATTACAGAAACACAAGCAATTCCAGTTATTTAAGCAGATGACAAGACAAACACAGGGAACGCCGAGCCGTTCTAGGTAGGCCACCATTTTTAACCTTGATAATAACCTGCTGATGTGCACCTATTTTAACTCCTCTAACAATCTATCGATGCGTTAGCCACCAGAGGCGTAAGGGATCCGAATTTCTCCATCTTACAAAATCATTAAAGGACTAAAGCGCAAACAGTGCCATTAAAAAGAGCAAATCTCTTCAAATTAGACCATTAAATACAGCCATTATGTTTGAGCAATGTTTCCATGTCTACATCAATATAACTAGGTGTGAGAGATATGCTTTGTAATCAGGTCCAATTTAAATGCTAATGATGTTGCGTGTGCTCCCCAGTGGAAGTGAGAATAAAACCGATGTTTCACTCTCTGCAACACACGGCCCAAATGGCCCGTTTCGGGCTCTTTAAAGAGCTTCAGCTGCGATGCTCTCGTCTCCAGTTGCGCTTCACTTCCTTTTACGAGGAGGAACGGGGGGAAACTTAACCATTGCTCTGCTGCCAACAATTTATGCTACAGGAGACGACCACAATAATGCCACACTGCACACGGAGGTACAGACAGATGCTGGCCAACAAAATAGGAGTTATATCAGCCATACAAGCACAATGTCTGGCCACACAACCCCCCTAGGATGCTTTCTATGGAATCAAATGTCCAGTGTGCATCCTGCAACACTTCCTCGACATCGTCACAACAGCTCATTTATTTTCCTGAGGTAATGTGTCAGCTTGGACTTCTGCTGCTCCTTCACCCAGTTTACTCACTGATTACCCCACCCAGACCCCACAGCACCGGAACGGGGGCACTTACAGCAGCTGCAGGGAGACCAGGCCATCAAACAGCCCCTTGGGGATCTCAGCAATCTTGTTCCCGTACAGGACCCTGTGGGAGTGATGATCATATAAGACATCATGAGCACCATCTGGATTCAGGCCACCCCTGCATCTACCCCTGGCTGGGTCTAACCCTGAATTGGCCCCTGCCACTGCCCCTATCCCATACCCTCAGTGTTGGCCTGGACATCATAACTTAAAGCCGAGCAGACCTTGTCACACACAGTTGAACCTGTGGATCATTTACCCAGACTGCATTCCATCCATTTACTTAGAGGGCCGAGCCTGAATAGACACTGATGAATTGCATCAGTTATGTGTATGTGTGTATGTGTGTGTGTGTGTGTGTGTGTGTGTGTCTGTGTGTATGCATGTGTACGTGTGTGTGAAAATGCATGCGTATGTGTGTGCATGCACACGTACATGCATATGCGTGAGTGAGTACGTGCTTGCACATATGTGAACGTGCCTTCATATAAGGTCATGCCTGTACATTTGTGATATAAGGTCAAACCTGTACATTTGTGTACATTTGCAAGATTGCTCCCCTCCTGTTTAGATTCAGCAAATGATATGAGAACAAATGAATTTATTTCCAGTGGAGCAAATCTTTGATCGATTCCCCCGCGAGAATGACTAAGATGTTTCGGTCTGTTTCAGTTTATTTCAGTGTGCTCTTATTGAAAGGGGACAAAGAGAGATGAATTTGCGTTCCTCTTCTGAGGGTAGATTAATATGCGCGGTCCTTTGTGGCTGCTGTCTCTCTGTCACATCTCAGGGTGATTTATATGAAATCTCTTGTGTTCACACTGCCACAGATGTCAGCTAACACAGGCGGTGACACTAGGATATTTGTACACTGTCTAGCTGTTGTGTTCTCCCCTAATTTACTTACCCCTGCAGCCCTAGTCCTGCCATTCTAAAGTCAGTTTTTGTTTTTGCGTAGCACCAGTTTTAATTATCCTGGTCACCACTGCCAGCATAGCAGGAGATATGACTATATTTTCATTTGACTGTGGACTATAGGTTCACTCCAGTACTTCGTATGTGTGTGTGTGTGTGTCTCTCAGGGAGTAGGAGTAATTTGAGATCTGCCCATTGGTGGTTTGACACAACACTGACCCCTATGTGCATTTTTAAGTATATGTGTGTGTATGTGGTCATGTACAGTATGTGTGTGTATATGAGTGTGTGTCTGTGTGTATGTGCGTGTGTGCGTGAATGTGAGCGTACGTGAGTGCGCATCTGTGTAAGTGTTTGCATGACAGTGAAACTCACAGGGACGTGAGAGATCTGAGGCCGCTGAAGGCGTCGGCGGCGATGTCAGAAATTTGATTCTTACTCAGGTCTCTGGAAGAAAACAAGAAAAAAATTATAGTTCATTTCCAAAGACAGACTCAGCCTGATGGATCAGCGATTTGTGAGGAAAGCAGACGGTTTAATTTCAGTGCCATCACTTTAGCCATCATTTATGTCTTCATTTCTTGGTCCTCAGTGGAACAAAGATACTATTAAAATGCCTTTGAAACAAACCAGCCTGAGTGTTGTAGAGCTGAAATCTTGAGAAACAAGCTCACAGATGTGTACACTGAGTGCAGGGAATGTTCATTCTCCAAGATGGCCATCGCTGCTCCCTGCATTATTTAAAGGCCGCTCAGCGTGTGGCTGCTGGTGCAGGCTGGTCACAGGGGGGTACAGAAGTCTAGCCCCGGTGAGTGAGCGTGTCCGTGTGTGTGTGTGTGTGTGTGTGTGTGTGTGTGAGAGAGAGAGAGAGAGAGGGAGAGAGAGGGAGAGTGAGAGAGAGGTTGTGTGTGTGTGTATGTGTGTGGGACAGAAAGGGAGAAAGGGAGAAAGTGAGGGAGTGTACATGTGTATGTGTATGTGTGTGTGTGTGTGTGTATGTGTGTGCATGAAAAAAGAGACAGTGTGTCTGTGTGTGAGAGAAAGAGAGGGAGAGAGAGAGACAGAGGGCGGGTGAGGGTGTGTGTGTGTGTGTGTGTGTGTGTGTGTGTCTGACTGTATCATTTGTAAAAAAAAGGGGCATCAGGTTCAACATTTCTCAGCATCCCCCCGCCCCACTCACATTCTCTTCAGCTTCTTGTATGGGGAGAAGGCTCCAGCAGGGATGGCTTTGATCAGGTTCTGTTCCAGTCGGCTAAAGGTAGAGAAAAGGACACAGGTTACTTCCCTAAAGCCTCTCCTGCCCCTCACGCTTCTTGCAATGCAAGTGGCTGTGGAACTCGGGGGACGCAACTTTTACTGCGTTGTCCCCAGCCTCCTGCCACCTTGTAACCTCCAGCTAGATTTCTTCAGGGAAGCTGTTCTGATATCGGGATTTATTTCTGTGCTACTCATTGCAGAGGTGGGCCTGCGACAGGTCTCCTGTCAGGCCTCCCTGGGGTTGCTTTTCGGATCAGAGCCACAGGAAATGAGCTCTGATCAATCTCTCAGCCCGAGGGTTGAGCCAAAGTGTGTGTGTATGTGTGCGTGTGCTGATATGTTCGTACGTTCATTTGTGTGCATTTTAGTATCTGTATCTACTCCTGTGTGTTTGTTTTTGTATATGTGTGTATATATGTATGTGTGCCTGTGTGTGTGTGTGTGTC
Source organism: Megalops cyprinoides (assembly GCF_013368585.1). Taxonomy (NCBI): domain Eukaryota; kingdom Metazoa; phylum Chordata; class Actinopteri; order Elopiformes; family Megalopidae; genus Megalops; species Megalops cyprinoides. Next base: position 20,857,651 of record NC_050598.1, on the reverse strand, counting down.
TGTATGTGTGTGTGCTTGTATGAGTGTGAGCTTGTTTGTGTGGGTTGTATGCGGCTGCGGTCACTGGCTGTGTTCACATCTGTGTGTGTTATATGCATAGGCATGTGTGTATGCCTGTGGCATGTGTGTGGGCACGTGCAGGTGTGTGTGCGCATATATGTGTGTGTGTGATGTGTATGTGAGCATGTGAGAGAATGACCACTGCTACCCAGCGGGAGCTGACAGTGCAAGAGATGGTTCAAGATCTCATTCCGGGACACGCCCTGATGTAAGGCCACATGCCTCTGCAAACAGGGGGAGGGCCATCAGTCTCTGTGAGCGATGGGACAGCAGTGACGTCCCTCCCTCCCTCCTCCCAACCCCAGGCCTGTCCCCTCGCCCCACAACGATCCATCCTCCAGCCCGCAGGACGGCCGGGGACCCGAGAGTAACATGGGAGGGATGGGGGGGGGGGGGGGGGGGGGGGGGGTGAACACGCCTCACCCCTGAGTCATCAGGTGGGACAGGAAGTGGATGAGCGGAGAGAGCTGGGAGGAGAGGTTTCACCTATTTCATGCAGTTCCATTCAGAAATTGCTGATTAAAGAGGCAGACTCTGGCCTGCCTATTTATACGGAACAATGATACCAATCTGGCAAACAAATGCAAAAATATTTCTCCGCAAAGCAAATAATGGATTGTCCCCATTGAGGTCCAGACAATCTGTCATTAATTCAACTCAATTTGTTTTTGGATGCTGACAAGAGCGTAGGAGTAATCCAGCATAAAGTATTGCTTTTGTGTTTTGTAAAGGTCATACACTATTGAAATTGTGACAACAAGGAAAAACAGCGCATATCAGAGCAATTACCAGGCTGTCTTACAGTACAAACAGGGATGCTTTGAATCAATATGCATATCAAATAGCCTGACTGAGAAGATATGGAAATGGTCCAAAAGGAAAAAAAAAGAGGCAGGAAATCCAATCAGTGTGTGCCACAAAGCAATAAACGTAAACCTCATGACCTCAGCCAAGTCTGCTGGGTTTGGAAAATGTCTGCTGTATGCACGAAACCCTGCTTTTATCCAGGGCCGTTCGGCATGGAGGGTCGAAGGACAGAAGGCAGAGCAGAACACAGCCCTCAATCCGTGGAGATTCCTCTGGCAGGGACAATGTCAGCAGCTCCAGGTGAGCAGCGCACCTGTGGGTCTGTGTGAGTGTGGGTGAATCCACCGTGTGGCTAACAGCAGCGGCGGGATGGATTTCTCCCACCTGGTGAATGTGGGGCGGGAGCGCTTAATTGTCTGCGGCCGGGCAGCGAGTGCAGCCTGCAGCCACCGGGACCAAGCGCTCGCGCTGTGAGCAATGATGCCACGATCTCGGCTACTAATGAGGTTTGCGACATGACTGGAGGAAATGTGAAACCATCCAAGGACACAGCGTGCTGAGGGACACTGTGTTTTCAGCAGCCGATTTCACATATCTGGCACTCCGGCGTCTGCAGTGCCAAGACAACGCAGACAAACGGTGAAACGTCTCTGGCAGGCTGAGAGTATTTGCTGAGAAAGTGGAAATTTGTGGTGAGGTCTTTAAGAGGGCAGAGCACTCACATTTCCATGATGCCCTCCGGTAAGTTGGCTGGGATCTCGGTTAGGCCTTTCCTCCGGCAGTCCACTATGTTGTTGTTGCAGGTGCACGTTGCCGGGCAAATGGACGCCTGTGGGACACAAGTACGAGGCTCTGTCTGAGCAGGGCCTGTGACAGAGGAGAGAGGGAGAGAGGAGGGAGAGAGAGAAAAGAGAGAGAGAAGGAGGGAAGGAGAAAGAGGGGGACAGGGAGGCAGAGAGAGAAGAGGGAGGGAGAAGGAGGGAGAGAGAGAGGGCACAGGAGGCAGAGAGAGTGAGAGAGCAAGAGTGTAGAGAGAGGGAATGAGAGAAAAGGGGAGAAAAATGTGAGGAACAAATACACAAGTTCTCCTCTCTAAACAAACCCTCCCTACAAAAAAATAAATCCAGAAAGATTCAAACCACTTTTGTCTCGAGGTTTTGTTGATGATAACTGCACAGGCAGTTGGTCAGATGTTTTGAACAAGAGCAAGAACGGCAGCAAAATCCCGAGACAGAAACAGGAGACTGCAGAGGAGCAGCAGAGACGCAGACACACGCCCACGCATGGATACAGAAGCCTCTCTCAAGGTAATGCCACACCAGTCCAGGATAAGCACGGGTCAATAAAGAACATCGATACAGTGTGTACGACACTGTCTTCTGATCTGTTTATTTCATTTAAACTTGGCATCATGGAACGCCTCTCCTTGTCTCTAAATCAGAGAATCTATAGGAGACCCCGCCGAGTGAGCCAAGGTTTCCCTTGCAATCTTTGCGTATGTGTCACAAAGAATTAGAGGTCACGGGAGTGATGAGCCCAGCATATCACTGACCATACAAATCAATGACATTTTAATTCTCAAGCTTACAGTTTTTCTTTGGACTGTTCCAGTCCACGGTACAGAGCAATAACCGCCTCCAAGGTGTCTATGTTAATTTAAAAGCTTTCTTTGTGAAACGGGACAGTGTATTGTAGAGAGAACACCTCAGCAGGTGCTAAATTAGGGAAGGGGGGGGGGTTAATCAACTCAATGTGAACATACTCAGGAAATTCCATCTGGGAGTAAATTAAAATCAAACTGTGACTAAGTGCAGGACTGACAATAAGTACACAGCTGAATGGGGCACTTTCCCACAAAGAGGAATAGCTATATCTGTTCATGATCAGATGTGTATACATGAATATGCGTAAAGATGTGATGTGTTAAGCATACTGCAAGTCTAACCACAATCCCATTTTGGCGGCCATCATATACAAATAATGTAATTACACAAATTCCAGTGTATGAAGTAAGACCCTCTATGAATGCAGAATGTCCAGTCTCCGTCATGTAGGAATAAAGGCACTTCACGTTGGGTTACTGTACCTGTGCAGACAAAATCTTTCTTCTGGACATCAGGCACGTTGAGGCCCCTCATGTGGGCGGGGGCCATGCATTGAGTGAAGGGGGCCAGGCCGCGTCTCTGCCGCAGCCAGTCCGACAGCCAGGCCAGGTGGCAGTCGCAGTGCAGGTTGTTGGAGTGCAGACGCCTGCAGGTTTGGAGGCAGAGTTTTTACACCTTCTGGGCACCAGCAGAGCTGCAGCCAGAGATGCAGGTCACCGGTGTGCACGGTCATGTCACAGCTACGCATGCGCTTACAGTTCTCCCTCACGGCCAAGCCAAGTACGCGAGGATACTCCCGAATAAATCTAACCCTCTAAAAGCTTTAGCACCATAACATTTCTGTGTATTGATTAGCGGATGTGTAAAACTTCAGTCACTGTAAATTTTGATATGAAATATTAACACGGTGCCTGTAGCTTTCGAGAGGGAGGCATAAAACCCAAAGCCAAGAGTGTTATTTCGGCCAACACTTTCACTTTCTCAAGGTCTTCAGGGATGTGGCATCTTTCCCGCCACGGACGCCCAACTAAATCACTATCTCTCATGACTGGTTCACTGACAAGGGTGGGGGTTAAGAAAAAAAAAAAGACAAGAGAAAAAAAAAAAAATCACATCAGCAAATGAAAAAGGCACTGTACCCTTTTCAAAGTCCGTAAATTAAATTTCTGGCAAATCCTGTTAGGGCCAGAAATCGCTCGCTGAAGATAACAGCGGGGCTGTGGTTTTAATGCAGCCTTCCCCATTATAAATCTAGTTTATAGCTTCCCGTTGTTCCGGATTAATTACAGCAGAGTGGGATTAGAGTGGCGGCCAGAGAAAGGTGCGCGAATGGAAGCCACCCACATTGACGCAGCTCAAGGTGCGCAAGGCGGCTGGGGATGCATGCTGGGCGCCGCGTCCTCAAAGACTGAGGCGAATAGGGTACATCGGTCCAGCCGCTTCCCCCGGCCAACATGCGGCCGCAAATTACTACTCCTTTAGCAGCTGGAGTCTTCTCCACACTTTTTATCTGGCTGACTTATTGAATGGTAGGCAGTGTGGGGTGATATCATTCCGTCTAATTGAATGGTTGCTGCAACAGGATAGTGAAGAGAGGGGGGTTGAGTGGGTAGGGGGCTGTTTGCGGGGGAGGGGAAAGCAGAACTATTTCATCAGGACCTGAAGCTCCCCCCTCCCACCCTTGCTAAATGGATTACAGACATCTCTAAACATTTGATTTAATAAGTTGTTTTTACGAGCAGCAAATTCAATACAGAGATCTCATGGATATTAGAGCCAGACAATTCAATACAAAGGAACTGGGAGCTGAGGGGAGGGGTAATGTGTGTGTGTGTGTGTGTGTGTGTGTGTGGGGGGGGGGGGGGGGGGTCTTGTCTCGGATAATTCAATCCTGTCCAGGGAGTCGAAGGCCGGCCGTCCGAGCGTCAGCAAATTCAATCCCCCATGAGGGTCCCGGGAAGGACTGTCTGCCACACTGACGGATGAAGGCTCCTCCAGACTCCAGAAGCACGGAGCCCTCGCCCTAATGAAGGGGGGCTGCCGAACACTTGAAAAAAAAACCTCAGCCCTCCAAGGGGGGCTGGTGAGTCGGGGGGCAGGAAATGCCGGGGTCAAAGTGTTTGCTGGGTGAGGCATGAGCTGGGTATCGTGGGGCGGGACGGGGCCGTCTGTGCCCCCAGAGCCAGCAGGCACGGGTGGTCACTTTATTTACGGTTCCCCCAAAAGAGAGAAAGAAACAGCAGACCTCACGCTAATAATATCGAAACCACTGGAACTTTACTGTTAATACTAGGGGTCAGCCACAGTTAGGAAACATTCAAGCGATGCCGAGTGGTGTGTAATTATTCATATTGATTGTGGTCGTATTCCCGACAGTGTAAATGTACTACAGTGACACAGGCATGCACTAGGAAGATCTTGTGGGGCTGGACTGGGACGGCATCTGATGCACAGGCGCTTCGTTCAGGGGGGCCCCGGCGAAACTGGCACGCCATTGCCACGGTTACCGCTTATTGATCGGGGCATGAGGGATGTTTGCATGTTTGCGTGTTAATGTGTGTACACGCAGCCTATGAGAAAAAACAGAGCCGGCCACAATGTGTGTCACAGCCCAAGGGCAGAGAGACGCAGGCTGGCCTCAGCGCAGTAATAAAGGGTGATGATCCTCCACTGTCATGCAAGGCTTGCCGGGGGAGCGAACCGCACAATGTGTGAGGATGTCAGATGTGAACAGCCCTCCATCTAACCCACTCCCGAGGGAGGGGATGGCATGGGCGGGGGGGGGGAGGCAGGGTACGGCAGGGTACTCACAGAGTCCGCAGCTTGGGCATGTGGTTGAAGCTGGAGAGCGGGATGAGGGTGATGTTGTTGTTGTTGAGCGTGCTGAAAAGAAAAGGGAGACAGAGAGAGGCACATCAGAAAGGAGGAACGACAGGCGATGCTTACGTTCTCGCTGCACCACATTGAGCAGCTTCACTTGGCTAAGAAGACTCGGTCTGCTGCCCGAGGTCAAAGCAGCCTTGACAGATTAGGATGCTATGGATTATCAGGCACACACAAAATAGGAAGCCTGGACTGTCAGGCAGCAGCCCCTGTCCCATATAACAGGGCCGGCTTGGCGATCGCTCATTCAGAACTGATGACTCCAAAAGCCATTGCCCCCACCTGCAGAGTCAGGGATGGGGTTGGCGTGACAGAGGTAAACTCAAACTGAAAATGACTCCCGCGGCACCAAGTGGTCGGGGCCAGGAGGGGGGGGGCTCGGAGGGCTCGGCACTTCCGCCTGCCTGTTCCCCGCACACTGTCCGTTCCTCATCCCCGGGTGCACCGCGGCGCGGGTAATGCGAAGCGGTGGTGTGTCCACGGGAGCGTGTAATTGGCTTTAACACAACGATATTATCTGCGGCGTGTGCGGCCGTAATTGCGGACGGCAGCCATCTCCCTTCCTCTGCAACCAGCAGCAGCTCTGATTAGTGCTACTTAGCAAACTTAATCTTGTAATCTATCCCTCTTCCCCCAAATACCCCCCTCCAACTGCCACAACCACCCCCCCCTCCACACCAGCCCCACCCCACCACATGCCTCTCTGGAAAGGCAATGAGCGCTTGTTATTTCTCAATTTGGGGCTTTAATGGTTCCTGTTGGTTGAGGGAGAACGCCACCGCAGCTTAGCCTCCTGCTTTTTCGGAGCGCCGCTTTTCGTGAAAGGCAAAGAGACGGAGCCGTGCCACAGCGGGTTCCTCATGTGCCTTTTTTCGGTTTTAGCACATGCATCTTTAATGAAGGTGGTGGGCGCGCAGGCTCCGCTGGGGAGGCCATGTTGTCACGCTGTCAGACTGCCATAGCGCGTCTGATTGTTTACCATCTTCATATTTAATATAAATGAGTCTCTATAGGGGGACCGTCCCGTGACATGCGTATCATCCGTATTTCTGACTAGACTTATGACTGTCGTCCAATCATATCAAAAATAATAAATAAAAAAAAAATGCCGCTGAAACCTAGCATACTTGTGGCATTTTTTTTTTCACAATTTGGGAGGAACACTTTAAGAAGAACGAAGGGTATAACAGTGAGTAAGGGGGTATAATATGCATAGGGAACAATCCTAAGGCACAGCAAATCATTGTTTTTCTCTTGAAGATTATACATGTGGAGGAATCACCCATGGCAGCGCTCACCAAAGCCACACAACAGCGCAAATCCATCCCTTTGTCAAGGGCATTGTGGGACAGAGGTTTCGCTCTCTTGCATTTTGATTGGTTGCCATGCTGGAGGAGCTCGCAGAGGGACGGAAGGGGGGACGGAAGGGAGGGAACACAGAAAAGGCCCCCGGTGACACAAAGTGGCAAAAACGCCCAGACAAAACTTTGGGCACTGAAACAACCGCAGGGAAAATAGCACCTCTACCCACGGGGGGAATGCCCGCTAATCTACAATCCCCCTTTGCCCTTTGGGAGTTTGAGTCTTTCCAAACAGCGATAGAGAGCAGGGGAAAAAGTGAACTTAAGAAGGCAAAGAATGAAGGATCTGATTATGCTTCCTCCTAGGCCAGGCTGAGAAACAGGAACTGTCTGTGCTAAAAGGCTGATATGCTCAATTCTTTTGATAAAAAAGGAAACAGACCCACGCTGGAGTTTGTAACGCCTGCTGTTACACTAAGACCAACACGGAGACGGAGGTCCTCAAGAGCCAGAACACTTTTTCACAGGAATTTTGAAATAAGCAACAAATTCATACACAATATCACAGGAAAAAAGGTACCAAAAGTACCAAAGCTGTTGTCACCAGAGGTGGCGACGGCCAGCTCCTCTCTGCTCCTCATGGAGCAGAACTGCCTACCTTTGCCTTGGTTATTGCCTTGTGAAAAACAGCAGTAAAGGTCATGAAGGAATACAGGCCTTGCAGCTGTGCACTCTGCAGCAGCAGTGACGTCAAACAGGAACAGCCAGGCAGCAGCGGAGGGCTGCTCCTAAGCTCAGGTCAGAGACTCACGTGTGCGTTCTTGTGTTAGAATAGCACATTGCTGTCACTCTGTCCTGAAAGGGGGGCGGGGCAGGGCTCCAGGCCTGTATTTTTAGGCTGATGGTTACCTGCTCTTCAGGAAAATCTGCACTCTAAGGCTTCTCTACATGACAGGTGTCATTTTTTAGGCAAATGTCACAGGCCCCACATTCTCATTTCTCCCACTTTCAGAGCAAACTAACCTTTACTTTCATCTTTACTCTTAAGTGGTGATGTTAAAAAACAACATACATGGTGGTGTTGTGATATTTACAGTAGACACTTACACCTATGCAATAAAAAGTGCACAAGAGCCTTATACCAACATAAAATAAATACGACATCTGTAATACATAGCACTGTAAGAAAAGGTGGCATCTTTAGATCCACAATAACAGCATCCATAGCTAAGTGGAGCTGAATCGATACTGTATCTTGAGTAATACCATAAAGAGGTTTTACTAAAGAACTATTGTAAAGTCGAACAATGATGCTTTATGATTTCATCTGAGACTTTATCGATTCCGCGGTCAACAGGATTATAACTCTAATAATTGTTCACGTCAGTCACTATCCACGTAGCAGACGTCTGTCTGCAGATGGATTTTCTCCACCACGAGTGAGGCGGCTGTGGGACCCCTGGTCCGGTCACCGCTCTGTCAAGAAAGCTTTCCCACAGTTGTGAAAGCTCCTTTTCGGGCTTCGAGTGCTCTCTGCGCCTCTCCAGACGCTAATTAAGACACTGAAGTGTGTCCCTGGGTACTTTGTGCTGAAAGGGGGAGAAATGGCATTTTTGAGTGGGGTGTGAGCGGGAGCAAGAGAGGGGGCTGCTGGCTGTGTGAGGGAGTCTGGGCAGAATCTTGAAAACCGGCAGCGTGGCAGACAGCCGTGGACACCGCGGCACCGCGCAGACGCAAGGGTCGAGCATAAGAGTGTGTGTCCTAGGTGAGGACATGTCAAACGTTGGATTTTAATTTGGGAGAGAGAGGAAATTGGTGAAGAAGCAGGAAAAAAGAAGTGCTGTGTGTGTTTTGTGGTTATCTGGATGGCGAGGAGTGAAGGTTCCCACGCTTTTCGCCCTTGCCCCTTCTTTTTCACACAATGGACGAATTGGCGGGTGGGTGG